>NW_006408604.1:5265163-5293495 GCF_000296735.1 Chrysochloris asiatica
GTTGGCCCAGGATTAGGCAGTGTTTTGTTTTGTTGGTATCTATGAGTAGGTACCAACTCGATGGCACCTAACAACAACAACAACATTTAATGTTCAAGCTAGCCCTAGAGTCTGACACGATAAAACTTGAGGCTTATAATAATATTTTCAAAACAAATAAAACAAGACCTTGAATCTGATCAAAGGAACGTAATATTTTCATGAGGTAATGATTTCAGATACTATAAATCTATAAACACCTTTGTTATCTATTTACAAGAATTATTACTATCATTACAATTTCAAGAAAGAAGAAAAAAACCTATGTATAAGTATTTGTGGGCTGATTTTATATTTAATAAGAACATTTATGAAAAAGTTTCAAAATTAATACTGACACAGAGCAAATGCTTAATAATTGCTGACTGCCATTATTTTGTATAATTATTATTACTATTCTATTATAAATGTTCTTTCTATAAAGGAAAATATAGTGAGTCCAAACTTAGAGAAAGAATCCCTTTTGGCACAATGGTTAATTGCTCTAATGAGAACTGAAAGTTAGGCTGCTTGAATCCACCACAGCTCCAAGGAAAAATAGTCCTGGGAATCTTCTCTCATTAAGATTACAACCTGTGAACTCCACGGCGACAGCTCTACTCTATCATATAAGGTTATTATGAGTCAGAATCAACTTGGTCAAACTTCAGAAGAAAATTTTCTTAATGTAATCTATTGTCCCAAAATATTTAATATCTCATCAAATGGAGATGATTTTCTGTCCTAGCATTATCAATGGCCATAAAAGCAGCAGTCAATAAATCAAATGACATATTGCATTTGGAAAACCTTCTGCAAAACTGTTCTTTAAAGTGTTTAAAGCAAAGATGTTACCTTTAGGAATAAGTTGTGCCTTACCCAAGCAATGGTGTTTTCAATTATCTTACATTCATATGAAAGCTGGACAATTAATAAGGAAAGCAAAAGTGGAACTGATGACTTTGAATTATGGTGTTGGTGAAAAATACTGACTATCCCATGGACAGTCAGAAAAATTGACAAATCTGTTCGACAAAGAGGTACAGCCAGAATATTCCTTAGAAGTGAGTATGGTGAGACTTTGTCTCACATTCTTTAGACATATTATCTAGAGGAACCAGTCCCTGGAGACAGACATCATGCTTGTTAAAATAGAGGATTAGAGAAAAAGAGGAAGACCCTAAATGAGAAAGATTAACACAGTGACTAAAACAATGGGCTCAAACATAGAATAATTATGAGGTTGAGGCAGGACTGAACATTGTTAATTTTACTATTTATAAGATCACTAGGACCATAAAAAGGAGCTCTGGTAATATAGCGTTTACGAATCAGGCTGCTAATCTTACAGTCAGCACTTCAAAACTACCAGCTGTTCCATAGGAGAAAGATGAGGCTTTCTACTCCTATAAAGATTTACAGCCTCAGAAACCCTGTACGGTGTGGCTATGAGTCAGAACCACCATGGCACATAACAACAACAACATGAGGATAAAGGAGTCTTGTAGCACTGTGGGTTAACACGCTGGGCTGCAAAGTTGGTTTGAACATCAAGGTTGGTAGTGCAAACTCACCAGCTGCTCCTTCGAAGCCCTATCCAGGGTCGCTTTAGGTCAGAACTGACTCGACGGTACTTAACAACAACATATTATTTTTACTATAACTACGATCCTGTTGTGGCATTGTGGGATATGCTCTGGACCGCAGGTTGGTTTGAACTGCAATGTCAATAGTTCAAACTCACCAGCTGCTCCTAGGAAACTCTAAACAGGGTTGGTATGAGTCAGAACCTACAGCACTTAACAAAACCAACCATCACTATTACCAGAACACTTTCCCATGTTCTTTTTTTTTTTTTTTTTTTTTTTTTACTATGAACTGAGTGATAGTTTACATGGGAGAACATCAGCTTTACACCATCATTTCATTGCAATGATTACAATCTCCTCTGTGCATCAACATTCAACAGTATTTGGTTCCATTCCCTCTGTTTGTCTTTTTCTTTTTTTTTTGCGGGCGGTGGGGGGCCGTGGGGAGGTCAGTGGGGAGATGTACACAAAAACACTCAGGAATATATAATTTAAACAACCAAAGGGCACATTCTACAAGCCTGCCTCCTGGCCAACAACACTCAGTCCCTCTCTTTCCATCAGTCTAGTGTCCCCAGCTGCTCCCTCTCTCTGTGTCCTCATTTCTGCCTCCATCTCTGGTGTTGCTGCTTCTCTGGATAAGGTCCCACATCCTGTTTGTGTTCGGCTCCCTTAATGGAGCCTAGGTTCCTCTCTTCTTGGACTGTAAGATTAACTACTCCTCCATTTTTGTTACAAAACTTCTACCTTTACAATTGTGACAATTGCAATTAGTCATGATAACAATTACTCACTATTGAATCATAAGAATCTTATCCACATCTCTTTTCACAAGACCCGTCTAGACAAGATGAAAACTATTCAGTGGGGACTATATCTTCTCCAGAACACTCTTAAACTACACTCTCTCTTAAAAACGTGTAAGCCAGTCACTTTGTGCCTTTATCGCCCCCTCATTTTAGGTAGCCAATGTCTAAATTGCCTGTCCCTATCTACCCTGTAGACAGAGGGGATAGCATTGATACTTGATGTGAAGACTACTTTCCTCTCCATTGGTATTTTGATCTACAATATCCATAAGTCTAGGTCAAGGTCATCAAATTGTAGCAATTTACCCTATTTTCCTTTATCAAAAATTGTTTTTTTGTTGTTGTTTTTTTATCTTCCTCTAGTCAAGTTCTGATTATCAAGCTATCGAGGCTAGGTCAAATGGATACTGTCTGCAAGTTTGGGCTTTCTTGTGCACCTCTCCGGACTTCATATCAGCTGGATCCTTCACTCTCAGCTCCAGCCCTCCATGGCTATGTCCTTGTCCATGGGCTCAGGAGTCCCCAAGTCTCACCACACTTTGGAACAACCAGCCTTTTCTCTTTTCTCTCTCATCTCCAGGTCAACTGGAGTCTATGGAATGGGTTGAACTCAACCCACTTCTTCATTGCTGTCTTTCCCCCTCTTCTACTAGCCAGTAGACCACTGTGGCTGCCAGCAAGCTTACATGCCTGATCATATGTTTCCTTTGAGTTTCAGTCTTAGAGGGGGGTTTGTCCTGAAGGAACTTGATTGCTTGCCTTGATGGTTTCCCAGTGAACAACTTGCTTGTTCTTGTAGTAGCCGATCATACTGTCATTTTTGTTTTGAGTTTTTCCTGCTAATCTTTCTTTGAAAATGTATCTTCTGTTGCTCTAGCTGTTCCAGGCTGGTCTGCTTGTCCTTTCTAATGGAACTGTTCCACCTCATAAGGTTCTTAATCAAATACTTTAAAAAAATACATTTCCTCATCCATTAAGTGTTTCATAATTATCATGATAATATACAAACTTCTGTTTAGGGACCTTGACATAAAGAGACCAAGAAGTAAGAAAACTTCAATAATGGTAAAGATGCTGGTGATAAAAGGGAAAGAAGGGAGTAAGGAAAAAAGGAAAGATATTCTCCTCTAACTATTCCAGGCCAGTCTGCTTGTCCTTTCTAGTGGGAATGTCCCACCTCAGAAGGTTCTGGATGGGGCTCAGGAATCCACCTAAGGTCCTATACCCTGCAAAGGCTCTGCAAGAGGCCTATTTCACTGGACAAGTTATAGAACCCCTGGAAAAGATGCTGGTGAAAAAAGGGAAAGAAGGAAATAAGGAAAAAAAGGAAAGATGGAAGGAAGGGAAAATATTCTCCTGTGGTTGTCCTACTTCTCCCTGAGTCATTCTTTAATCATCATATTTCTTCTATTTTTTTTTTTTTTTTTTTAATATCTGCAAATGAAATGACCATCTACCTGTATAATTCATATAAGAAGATGTAAACCACAAAATCCTGCTTGGTGTTTGTAGGAGAGACACCGTCAGTTGTCTCTTCAGATCCCCTCAGATCACTTTTAATGTTCCTTGTGTCTTTCCAGATTCTTCCTGCTTTTTTTTTTTTCAAATGATCCATACCTTCAGTTCTTTCTTAGAATAATTGTCCTTGGGCTACTGAATTCATTTTGCTCAAGGACAGACTTCTAATTACTTGGGTGTTTACATCCCCAGATCTTTTAACCAATGACTGATGGTTAAGAAATAGGATAATTTGACTAGATTTGGTTGGTTGGCCTGTAACATGCTGCTAAAATACTCCAAACTTCTCTGTTGATTTAGCACTCAAAAATACTTGTCCAATGTCTTTCTTCCTTGCTAGGCTCTGACTCCATGCATCCAGGGAACATGTGTGTTTTCTTTCTTCTTTTTGCTTCACCAGGGGGCTTACAAAGGTATATAATACCTGTTACATAGTAACTGCTTTGTAAATATATGTTGACTGGCTGGCTTAAGAATTCCTTCAGCCATTGAAATATTCCTTGAGAGATACTTAAATTGAATAGGAAAGACCAAGACTGATAGCTATTTTCCTTAGTTGGAAGAATTAGGTAGTTCTGTAGAGCAGAGGATTTGCTTCTATAAATATGATACTATCTACAGTTTAAGATATACTACATTTTTAATGTACTTATAAATGAAAGTGATCAGGACAAATTGTTTTAAAAATACCAAATAGAACATAATATTGATGTGTATAATTTTATAAAAAGAACCCTATATTTGAAACATCCAAAAGTATGTTACACATATATCACTTTGTCTCACATGTCATATTTCTATAAACTGTCCTCAACTAAAAGTAACCTAACTGTAATTTAGATCATAATCATTTTTAATTGTACTGAACACACAATCTTCCACCTCTTATGTACATTTCAGAAAGCATCATGTTAGATTATTAAAAACAAAACAAAGCTATCATACATTAAATGTACTAGGTTTCTTTTAGAGTTTTATCTCTGTGTCATAAAATCTACAAAAAAGTAACACCATTTCTACAAATATCTCTAAAAGGTTTAACATCTTAGGAACTCTCCTGAAAATATATTCATTGTTTTTAACATTGCATCTTTGATTTCATATGAAATTTATCTTTATCACATGATTGCTCACCCAATTATACCACAAAATAAAAGGCATCATCAAATAGTTTAATAGGAATATAGGAAAATGCAGCTTGGTTCATCAAATGATGCAGAAAATAATGTGACAACAAAAAATCTGATTGCAAGTAAGATATTAGTTGCACTAGAATCTACACACCCATACTTCAAGACAAAAAGGAAAGTATAGCGTCTTGAGAATTTAAGTAGAAGCATATGGACAAAAAATACCATTCTGGGTTTCTTTTTTTTTCATTTTTAATAGTCAATTGTATCAGAACATAAAATATTTATGACAAAATATTCAATGTTTGTGTTGTGTAAGGAAATGTCAACACTTTGTTCAAATTAGTATTAATGATATCACTATGCATAACCCTGTTTTGATATTAACTAACACACAATTTAAAATAATGCTTCACAGGTAATATGAAACAACTCATCTGAAACTATTTTTTCCTCCAACAAAAAAAGAATGAATAACTAAAAAAGATTGAGGAAAAAAGACATGCATATTTGAATATGAGTATGTACTTATGTATGTAAAAATTTTCCAAACTATCCTGTTGTGAGTTACTTACTGTGGCCCTCTAGGTTAAAGCACTGGATTACAAGGTCAGTTTGAACTGCAAGATCAGTGGTTCAAGTTCAACAGCTACTCCTAGGAAACCCTCTAAAAGGTAGCTATGAGTCAGGACCAACTGCACAGCACTTAACAACAGCAATAACAATGAATTATTTCACTGAATTTTATTTTTTAGAATTTATAAATAAAATGCACATAATTTGATTTTGGCTATATATACATAGCTGAATCCTTCAAATACATGCTCCTAAGTTTTTTTGTTTTTTTTTATTAACATAAATATGTTCAATCTTGGTTAACTTGAAGTATATGCTTTTCCAAACTAAGATGAGTCAATTTATTTATTTAGTTTACTCTATTTATGGAGCCAAGTAGGTCAGCAAACAGGCAAACCAGCAGAGTATCACATAGGCTAATTAGGTCTCTTTAAGGCAAGAGAAAGTGGGGCCAGGGAAGAATAGCAGGGACCCTCACTGCTCCTTTAAGCATCTTTGCTGGCCCAGTGATAGGCCTTAGGAACCACAGCAAACAAACTGACATTATGTCCACGGGTTATCATTATCATCTCTCTCTCTTTTTTTTTTTTTTCTCTTAAACCTGATCGATCTCTCCCTACCACAATGATGCTTCAGGGCATCTGTCTTGCTACTGGGGAGTGATTGACCATCGGGTATCATTAAAGATGGTAGGTAGAAATAAAGTGAGGAGTATGAGCAAGGTGTGGGGGAGGGTGGACATAAGCGGAAAAACAGGGTCAGAAGCAGCCACAAGTTCTAGCTCCTCCTTGTGTCTTTTCCTCCCTCCTGGACTCCAGTGACCTTTCACTCAGAAGCCAGTTGGAGCCGAGAGAGATTTAATTGAATGGATTCCTCAGATGTGTTTGGAGTATGGGTGATGAAGAAGGAAGGAGGAGGGAAGATAAAGCTGGATACTGTGGTGAAAAGAGAGAAGAGGGGGAGGGAACTTTCCATGACCTTCAAAGGCTAATTGCCTGGCTCATCCTAGGCCCTTACTGGAGTTTGACTTGCACAAGGCTCCTGTTGTCTGGTCTAGCCAAAGCTCTCCGGCCCCCTCCCTGAACCCTGGCTTCAGAAATGCAGCACGGGCAGCCGCTCCCTGGTGACCTCCAGTCCAATCAATAGCAGACCAGCCAAAGTGGCTGCAGCTTCCCTCTGCCCCTCTTGGGCAGAGCTACATTAACAGGCTCTGTTCATCCTACATTCCCAAACCCATCTCATTAATCTGAACCAAGGGGGGGGGGGAAGGGAGGGGGGCCGGTTACAGAAGCGCTGATGTGTGTACATGCGTGTGCGTATGTGTTTCAGTCTTCCTCAGTGTTAGTTTAATAGAATAAAATCGAAGCAAGCAAGCGAAATCAAGCCTCTCCTCTGGCACTTTCTCTCTGTCTTGTTTCTATTGTTTGTATCGGAAATTATAAATCACACAGAGTAACCAGATTAAGAGTTTATCCACGAACACTGTCCCTCTCTACTTCTCCTGGCTCTCTAAACCCTGTCTTTATGGGGTTTGTGCATGTGTGTATGTACGCACGTTTGGTGTGTGGTTTTTTTGTTTTTTTTTTTTTTTGAACATAAGTAAAAAGGAGTCAGTGAAAGTCAGTTGAGTTAAATGGGTGACAAGGGAGATGGAAAGAATAAAATTCATCCCTTCTTGTCTTTGAGAGCTATTTAATTAGGCCTGAGCCCCCTGTGAGTGAGTAAGAAAAAGGCTGGGGGTGGCTTGTCTAGGCTTCCTCTAAAGGCAAAAGCAGCCTTGGACATTGGATAAGTGCTTGTACACATATACAAAGGATTTTTAAGGGATCATGTAAGGAGATCAACTGATAAGCAGCTAATTTTGTGTACTTAGGGAGCAAAGAAGTCAGTGCACTCCCACTGGAATACCTAGGGTAATGGGATTTAAAAAAAGAAAGAAAGAAACAGAGGAAGGAAAGATCTTAAGTATTTTACAATTAATGTTAATTAATAAAATTAAAGATTTGCATTGCTTGATAGGATGGTTAAATGTAACTTTTGGGAAGTCTGTGTATTTGGATATACTAATGTGTATGGATATGTACGGATATATGCCTATCAGTGAACCTATATGGGTATGTGTGTAAATTCTGAGCTGATATATAGCCATATACATACAAATATGGATTTTGTTTGTTTGTTTGTTTTATGTGCCACTCAGTTCTTTTGAAAATTTCCTAAGAAACCACTTTTAAACTAATTGGAGTCTGTGGTGAGGAAACCTCATGTTTGGTTCAAACGAATTTTCTGAAATGTCCTTTGAATCAAGAAAAATGACTGATCTGCCCGATTTCTTGATAAGAAATGAAATGAGCCGTTGTCCTTCAGGATATCATAGACTTGAAATGGGGGATTTTATGGTTAATGCCATCAGATAGAAGTGTCCTACTTTGAAAGGAGAAGTTCATCAGCCTCAGGGAAAGACTGAAGTCTGAATTTGTCTTTAAATCCGCTGCAGCAGTTAAAGCTGGCATGGAGCAATGATAGATTTCATTTATTTCCTGAGCAATAATTACAAAATAAATGGTAATAAATAATGGGATGGTTCATATTGAGAAGTTAATAGTTTTATACTTCAAACTTTTGTATTCCACTTCTAGTTCCTAATGGCTGTATTTGATCTAGAAGTCATGAATTATACAAAGGCTAAATTATATGTTTAGACCACAGTGTGGGATATTAGATTATTAGTAGTATGATTAATATACTCATCCTTATAACACACTAATGAGAACAATGGAGAAGAAAAAACAATAAGGGAATACAATCAATAGCAAGAGGATACAGGCAAACATACACATAGCCAGAAGCAAGAAGAAAGAATATCTGGGTCGCTGACCTCAGGCACAAATGAATATCAAAGTGTGTAGCCATTAAGAGCAGGAAAATGATGTAATAGAGGTAGCTATGGCACATTGAAACAGGTAACTTTAGCAACAAACAGGAAAAAAACATTTCAATAGGTTTATTCCATAAAAGGAAAAGGTCTTTGCATATAAGGCTTATATCTACAAACTCACAAAACTTTTGATCAATACTTTCAATTTTGCCAACCCTACCGTGCACTCTTAGACTGCGTATTCATATCTTCTACTCTATCTATTCTTACGCTAAGAGATTGTATATTATGCTTGATACATTTAGAGTTCTGCAACAAATAAAGATTTCCAAGAAACTTAGTCAAAATGTAATAGAAAAGAGCTGTGAGAAGAAAAGATAAAAGATAAGATAAGAAAAAGGTATGTTTCAAAGTAGTGCACTTCCATGCAGAGGGAAAGAGTAAGGGAGATAAGGGAAAAAAAGAAGTAAAGAGAACCAGTTGGAATGGTGACAGGAAGAATAAAGAGAATGAAAGAAGCAGAATACATTTGATACAAAGGAGAGTGGAAATGGGGATAATGTATTTAATATGTGTTAAATTTTACCTTCTTTCTTTTAAGATTAATTTCATTTCCATTACCATGTAGAAGTAGAACATCATTCTTAGATTCACATACGAATGCTAGTCAGAATTTGCACTAAACAAAACCATCATAAAACTATATTTTATTAATGAAATACAAATACACAGAATTTTGATATTGTATCAAACTGCATGCATTGACTTGTTTTATATATATATACATATATATGCTATCATGTCTCAACTTTTCATAGCTTTCTTAGAAGTAAAATCTGCTTTATTAAAGGAAAGTTGCTTTAAGATATTCAGGACTTTCTTTAAAAGGTTGCTGTTGTTAAGTACTGCAGCATATGTTTTCTGGGGAGCAGCTGGTGGGTTTGAACTGCTGATCTTGTGGTTTGCAGTCCAGTGCTGAACCTACATAATCAAAATTCTCAAATATTTAGAGGCATCTCTCATAGCCTAATCCTATTTAACTTGGAATAAACACTTTCCAGTTGATTTCCTGATTAACAAACAACTATTCCACTTTTGAGTTATGGTGTTGGAGGAGAATATTGACGGTGCCATGGGCTGCCAAAAGAACCAATAGATCCGTTTTGGAAGAAGTGCAGCCAGAGTGCTCCTTGGAGGCCAAGATGGTAAAACTTCGTGTCTCATACTTTGGACACTGGTCAGGAGGAACCAGTCGCTGGAGAAGGATATCATGTTTAGTAAGGTGGAGGGTCAGAGAAAAAGAGGAAGACCCCCAACGAGATGGATTGGCCAAGTGGCAGCATCGATGGACTCAAGCGTGGCAACAGTAGTGAGGTTGGCCCAGGATCAGGCAGTGTTTTGTTCTGCTGTGCATAAGGTCGCTATGAGTCGGTACCGACTCGATGGCACCTAACAACAACAACAACAACAACAACAACAACAATTCCACAAAATCCAGACTGCAAAGCCATTTGAACTACAAAGTCAGCAGTTTAAGCTCACCAACTGCTCCTTGGAAACCCTATACAGGGTCTCTATGGGTCGGAACTGACTCAGCGGTACTTAACAACAACAATATTCCACAAAATAACAATAGAGGTAAAATTTCAACACCTCCATGATTATTAGATGTTTTAAAATAATGTCATCCCTTTTTGTTTGCCCAATAATTTGTATATACTTGTGAGTTAGCTGCATATATATATATATATTAGTGTTTTATTGTGAATTATGTGACATTTTACATGGGAGAACATTAGTTTTACATTCATCCGATCATATGTCATTTCATTGCCATGGTTACAATCCCCTCCATCCATCATCAACCAACCAAAGGGTATACCCTACAAGCCTGCCCCCCCTGGTCATCAGCACACAGCCCCTCTCCTTCTCTGGGTCTAAAGTCCCCAGCTGCATATATTTTAAACATTTCTTTTTTGACACTGTAAACATATTTATTAAATACTATTTTTAAAATGGTACATAAGGTAATTTATTGTTGTTGTTAAGTGCCACTGAGTCAGTTTCCAAGGAGTGGCTGGTGATTTTGAACCCCCAATCATGTGGGTCAAACCTTCAAGTGCTTATCCTACAGGGCAATACCAAGAGTTGTAGGTGATTGATATTTGAAATTAAATTTTTTCATTTTAACAAAAATACATTAAATTTATATGAATTCCAATGCCTTAAAATAAATCAACTCAGTATATATAAAAAGTAGTAGGATCAATGTATTTATTATAATTTTATATAAAACAGTCAAAAGTGAACATTGTATTTTAGATATAACACTTTAGACCTAAAGATGCGTTCTACACAATTCCTTTTATAAACTCTAGCTAAACACACACGACACAAAATAAGTAGTCTTAGAGCAGGACATGCATTTTTGTCCCCCATTTTGTACAAAAACCAATAAATAAAGAGGCTTCCAGAAGGACTTACAATCGCAAAGGCTCTAATATAACAAGCTAAGAGGAGATGATATAACTCAGCCTTAGATTGCACCCTCAAGAAATCACGTTGAATTTCACAACAGGTAAGAATCTTGACAAATCTTTCTGAGTACGATGAAAGCAACTTGCACAAATAGCATGAGAGTACATATTGTATACCATCTCAGATACATCAACTTTTTCTTTAAAAAGTTACAGTGTTGTACTTAACTAGAGGTAGAGCAAGTACTCATTGAACCGCATCACCAATTCAACTAAACCAGGGCCAATAACCTTTCCTTAATATCAACATTGCCAATTGTTCACAAATTTGAAGTTGCACTTTTTTTATTTTTGACATTTTATTTATCTTGCATTGGTAATAGTATTATATATAAGAAAAGTATCCAGCTTCTCACAAACATGCAGACTTTCACACAGCAGTTAAACTATGCAATTTCCTTAAAGTGATACTCTTTTCAAACTTTCACATTCTATATAGTTATTCTTCAAAATAATAATTTACCTGTGTTTCTGTGAAACAGAATGATGCAACACTGGAAATACTAATCTATTCCAAGAAATTTGAAAGTCAGTTACAAAGCCAACCGACTAGAAGAACTCCATATTTGTGTCCATTCCAAACAAAAGTAAACTTACAGAATGGTTACATTTTTGAACAATATAATTAATATTTATACATAAGTAATATTTTGCTGAAGCTAATTTAAAAATGGTTGCAGCAGTATGTCAACAGGAAGTTGCCAGAAATCCAAGCCTAATTCAGTAGAGGACTTGAAACAAGGGTTATCATTGATGCAGTCAGATGGAGCTTGGCTGAAAACAGAGAATACCAGAAAGATATTTACTAATGTTTTATTGACTATCCAAATCATTGCGCTGGGTGGATCATACAAACGATGGATAACACTGTGAAGAATGGGTATTCCAAAACACTTAATTTTGCTCATGAGGAACCTGAAAATAAAAGAGAACAAGGGGATACTGGGTGGTTTTAAAATCAGGAAAATGTGTATCAGGGTTGTGTTCTCTCACCATACTTATTCAATCTGTTTGCAGGGTAAATTATCCAAGATACTGAATTATATGAATTATATGCAGAATGTGGCATCAGGATTACAGGAGCTTCACTAATTACGTGCAGAATGCTGATGGTACAACCTTCCTTGCTGAAAATTAAGAGGACTTAAAACAATTATGAAGATCAAACAATACAACCTTCAGTATGGATTACAACTCAATATAAAGAAAGCAGAAATCCCTGACAACTGGACCAATAAACAAATAATGATAAACAGAAAAGATTGAAGTTGTCAAGGATTTAATTTTACTTAGATTCACAATCTAAGCTCATGGAAGCAGCAAGCAAGAAATCAAATGATGTATTGCACTGGATAAATCTGATTTAAAAGATGTTACTTTGAGGACTAAGGTGCACCTGATCCAAGCCAAGGTATTTTTCAATCATCTCATGCACATATGAAAGTTGGAGAATGAATAAAGAAGACCATAGAGGTATCCATAAATTTGAATTATGGTCTTGTCAACA
Organism: Chrysochloris asiatica; assembly: GCF_000296735.1. Classification (NCBI taxonomy): domain Eukaryota; kingdom Metazoa; phylum Chordata; class Mammalia; order Afrosoricida; family Chrysochloridae; genus Chrysochloris; species Chrysochloris asiatica. The sequence continues at coordinate 5,277,726 of NW_006408604.1, forward strand.
ATATTGAAAGTATCATGATCTGTCAGAAAACCAAACAAATCAGAATATCCATTAGAAAGAAGGATGACAAGACTTCCATTTTAAGTACTTGTAATGCATTATCAGGAGGAACAACTTTTGTGGTAAAGAAGAGGGTCAGTGAAAGAGAGGAAGACCCATAAGAGATGGAGTGACAGACACAGTGGCTACAACAAGGCCCTCAAACAAAAATTGTGAGGAGGGCAAAAGGAGCAAGCAGTGTATTTTTCCATTGTGCATAGGGTCACTGTGAGTTGGAGTCAAATAAATGACACTTAACCACAACAATAGCATATGAAACAGCAAAACCTGAATTCTCCCCAAACTACCACTATAAAATCTTTAAATTCCACATCAGTGTGTTTGTTCATTCCTTTTTTATTTGACATCTACTAAATGAACCATTTCATATTATGTACTACTGGTTTGGTGTTATAGGATAAGCACTGACTGGACTGCTAGCCACTAGGTCAGTAGCTTAAACCCATCATCTGTTCCTTGGAAACCTTATACAGGATTTCAGTGAATCAGAACCAGATCAACAACACTTAACAACAAATAACAGCAAGGAATAACAGCAGAAAAGTTGCAATTCAGAAACAAAAATTTAATATTTCTTTTACAAATTCTAACAGAAAATTATCATTCAAGTTGTGACATAATTACACAGACAATGTGGTTGTTTTAGCTATCCTTGGGTAGACTCCAACTCATAGCAACCCCCATGTGTTACAATGTGGAACTGCTCCACAGGGTATTTACTCTTGGCTAGCATAGTGGTTATGAATCGGGCTGCGAACCGCAAGGTCAGCAGTTCGAAACTACCAGTTGTTCCATGGGAGAAAGATGAGGTTTTCTGCTCCCATAAAGATTTACAGCCTTGGAAACCCTGTTCAGGATCGCTATGGGTCGGAACTGACTCAATGGCATTTAACAACAACATATTCTTAGCAGAAGAAACTCGCTAGACCTTTGTTTACACAATGTCTTAGGCTGGGTTTTCTAGAGAAGCAAAACCAGTGAAACATATATATGTATCTATGTAGAGAGAAGTTTGTTATCACGGAAATGGGTTAAAATTGCAGAGTCACACATCCCCAGCAGAAGAAAAAGAGAAAGGAAGCCTTCCTAGAGTCTCCATAATATTGGGTGCAGGCCACACCCCCAAGGAAGCATCCCTTCAGTTGAGTGGCTGCTCATAACTAGTGGTTACGAATCGGGCTGTGAACCTTAAGGTCAGCGGTTCGAAACTACCAGCCGCTCCACGGGAGAAAGATGAGGCTTTCTACTCCCGTAAGGATTTACAACCTCGGAAACCCTGTACAGGGTCGCTATGGGTCAGAACTGACTCAACGGCACTTAACAACAACAACAACATAATAGGTTTCATCACCATGGGGATAACCACATCTCAACCGCCAACCCACTGGGAATACTGGTCTAGTCAAGTCAACATTATAGTCAAGTATTATTTTACACAGTATCACTAGATGCATTTGAACTGCCTACTTTTGGTAGTTGTTGTCATTGTTAAGTATTGCCTAGTGGGTTTCAACTCATAACAACCCTGTATAGGATTTCAAGGCTGCAAATCTGCAGAAGCAGGAAGCCTCATCTTTCACCTGTGGTGGGTTCAAATTAATGATCATGTATTTTGCATTATAATGTTTATCCAACAGTGTTGCTATGTTCCCTGCATTTAATGTAACAGTTCACATACGTTTGCTACACAGACAGTGAAAATGACTATTATCCTGCTACTGTCTTAGAGTCTCAAGTAAATAAAAGAGGACAAAATGAAAAAAGATGTCAGACTCCCACAGTTCTACAGGTACAAATCAGGGAGATAAAACTAATCAGAAGGAAATGCAAACTATGCTTCATGAAAAAGGGAGGATGGATCAGAGGATTGAACTGCAAGCCCAGATGATACAGCCAGGGGAGCACAGGGATTATTCTCGTTTTTCCAGCTAGATTTTGAATTGCTTTTATTCTCTCCCTTTTGAATAGAGGTAAATAATACCCTATAGCCAGTCCTACTACTGTGTTTATGGAGAGGATTATTTGTTTCTTAAACAACATAAATTGTTACCAGTTGGGAAAGAATCTTACCAAAGGACAGATTATACCTAGAGTCATACTCATAACTAATTAAAAATATTTAATGATTAAATATGGAACTTGTGAGCTGGTGAGACTTAGATGTGCTTTTGAATTTGAGTCAGTGCTGTAATGGGTTGAGACTTTTGGGGATGGGTTATTTTGCATGTGGATGAATATGAATTTCTATAGGTTAGAAGGAAGACTGTCATAGGCTGAATTATGCCTCTTTCATAATATCTCTATGAGTCAAAGCCAACTCAATGGCTTAAAAACAAAACAACTGATGCCATATTCTAATCTATGGATCCTATAAATATATGACTAACATTCAAAAAGAACTTTTATGGATAGCATTACGAATAATGGAGATTTCAGAACAACCAATAGATCCGTTTTGGAAGAAGTGCAGCCAGAGTGCTCCTTGGAGGCCAAGATGGCCAAACTTCGTCTCTCATACTTTGGGCATATTGTCAGGAGGGACCAGTCACTGGAGAAGGATATCATGTTTGGTAAGGAGCTCTGGTAACATCGTGGTTACGAATCAGGCTGCTAACCTCAAGGTCAGCAGTTCGAAACTACCAGCAGTTCCGCAGGAGAAATATGAGGCATTCTGCTCCTGTGAAGATTTACAGCCTCGGAAACCTTGTGCATGGTCACTATGAGTCGGAACTGACTCCACAGTACTTAACAACAACAAGAAGGTGGAGGATCAGAGAAAAAGAGGAAGACCCCCAGCGAGATGGATTGGCCAAGCAGCAGCAGCAATGGGCTCAAGCGTGGCAGCAATAGTGAGATTGGCCCAGGATCGGGCAGTGTTTCATTCTGCTGTGCATAAGGTCGCTATGAGTTGGCACCAACTTGATGGCACCTAACAACTATGCTCATAAGGAGCTCTGGTAGCGTAGTGGTTACTAATCAGGCTGTTAACCTCAGGGTGAGTAGTTCGAAATTACCAGCTGTTCTGAGGGAGAAAGATGAGGCTTTCTGCTTAGGTAAAGATTTACAGCCTCAGAAACCCTGTACAAAGTCGCTATGAGTCAGAACCAACTCCACGGCACATAACCACCACCACCTATGGCTCTGTGGACTAATGCATCAGACTGTAAAATCATTTGAACTGCAAGGTCAGTGGTTCAAGCTTACCAGGTGCTCCTTGGAAATCCCATACAGGGTCGTTATGGGTTGGAACGGACTTGACGGCACTTAACATCAACAACAACCATTATGCTCATGTGCAACCTGTGTGTACATGGATCAAGAAGCAGTCATTCAAACGGAATAAGGGGATATTTATTGCTGTTGTTAAGTACCATTGTGTTAGTACAGACTCATAGCCACTCTATGCACAACAGAATGAAGCAGTGCCCAGTCCTGTGTCAATCTCACAATTGTTGGTGCACTTGAGACCATTGCTGTTACCACTGTGCCAATCCATTTCATTGATGATCTTCCTCTTTTTCTCTGACCCTCCACTTTACCACACATAATGTCCTTCTCCAGGGATATGTGCTCAACATACAGATTGAATAAGTATAATGAAAGATTACAACCCTGGCTCACATGTTTCCTAATTTTAAACCATTCAGTGTCCCTTGTTCTTTCAGAATAACTTCCTCTTGGTCTATGTACAAGTTCCACATGAACACAATAAAGTATTCCAGTTTTTCGGATAATGTGCTCAACATACAGATTAAATAAGTATGGTGAAAAAATACAACCCTGACACACACCTTCTTGGTTTTAAACCATTCCATGTCCTCTTGTTCCATTTGAATGACTGCTTCTTGGTCTATGTATAAGTTACTCATGAATACAATTCAGTGTTTCAAAATACCCATTCTGCACAAAACTGTCCATAGCTTGTCATGATTGACACAGTGAAAAGCCTTCGCATAGTCACTAAAGCAAAGTAAACATCCTTCTGATATTCTCTGCTTTCAGCCAAGATCCATCTGATGTCAGCAGTAATATTCCTCATTCCATGTCCTCATCTGATTTGAACCTCTGGAAGTTCCCTGTTAATGTACTTTTGCATCAGTGCATGCTAAAGTTAGTTATATGAAAGGTTATTCTGTGATATAAATATTAAACAATTTATATTTCAAAAACAGATTATAAGGGATAAAAAGGATAATTTTATGATGAAAAGGTCAATTTGTCAAGAGATTAAAAAATTCTGATTATACATGTAATTATTAATTGAATATAAACATGAAGTAATTACTAATAAAAATAAAATTAAAAATTACATAGCCAGAATAATAGTTGGGGATTTTCTTTCTATTAATTCACAGAACAATTAAATAGAAAACTAATAGCATAAACCTTAATTTGATAGAAATATCCTTTTCAGAATTAATTTACGTTTATATATCCCTCAACCCAACAGTAATAGAATATGCATTATATTCAAATATACATGGAACTCACACCAGAAAGACTATGTTCTCTGTAATAAAAATAGTCATAATAAGTTTAAAAGAAAATGAAAACTGTACAAAGTATGTTCCCTGGTCCCAATTAAATTAAACTAGAATCAATAACAAATGTTTAAGTGGAAATCATAAAATATTTGGAGATCAGGCAATACATTAATAAATAACCCATTGATCAGTAAGGATGTCCTTAGGAAAGTAAGACAATGCATTAAATAAAAATAAATGTTTGACATTTTAATATTTGTGAGGCAGCTAAAGCAGTTTTAAAAGGAAATTTATAGGACTAAAAGCAAGACAGTTCCAAAATTAATGATCAGTGGTCTTACTTTGAGTAAATAGAAAAAAAAGGAAAGAAAATATAAACTAAAAATAAGCAGAAGGAATCAATTACCAATGACAAGGACAAGAACTAATAAAATAGAAGCAAAATCCACAACGGCTGAAATAAACAAAATAAAAAGACTATTTTAATTAACTCAAGAAAATTAATGAGCTTTTTATTAGAATCACGAGGAAAAAAAGAGAAGCCATAAACTGCAAATACCAAGATTTAAGATGAACACATAGGTACAGATTCCACTGCATTAAAATAATAAGAAAATAGTATTAGCAATTTTAAGTCAATAATTTAATGAGTTAAAAATGGGCTAGTTTCTCAAAATATCCAAACTACGAAAACTCACATTTGAAAAATGTGTCCTAAGTAAAAAAAAAAAAAAAAAAAAAAAAATCATTGCAACTAGCTTGCCGTTCATACACGCACAGCTTTATTATAAACAAAACATGTTTGAACATGCCTCTGAAATCAGTGAGATCAGTGGTTGCCTGCAACAAGTGCTCTTCTTCAAATATGTGTCTCAGTCTCTTTAAGTTGTTTTCAAAAGAAAAGAGACTTTTGTGCCATGGAAAAAAATGATTTTGAGATCTAGACTAATATTAATTTTTTAACAGAACTCACGTGGACTTCTTTCTAAATCACTGAAGCTTTGCAACAAGTTAACGGGAATGGTGGTGGTTGTTGTTAAATGTCATTGAGGCCATTCCTACTTTTAGTGACCCTGTGTAGGTTTTCCAAGAACTGTGACTGGTGGGTTTGAACTGCTGACCTTGCAGTTTGCAGTCCAGTGCTTATCCTACAGTGCCACACCAGGACTCCTCATAAAAAAAAAAACAAAACAAGTTTTTAGATAGATCAGATGTTTTAAGGAAGACCTCAAAGACAAGCAAGGCAAGAAGTCACCTCAGAAAGTTATGGCAACTGCCTTTTGGGATTACAAAGGTGTGATCTTGATAGATTTACTCAAAGGGCAGAAGGTCATTGCAAAGATTTATTGAAAAAGTTTTAAGAAAATTGAAAACAACGTTGGTGAGTAAAAGACTAGGAAAATTGCACTGAATTTTTTTTTTAACCACAAAATGCACCTACTCATTCTGTGAAGGTAGCAAGGACTGTTGTATGAGAATTACATTGATAAACCTTACCCCATCTACCTAACAGCCCTGATATTGCCCTGCCAGACTTTTTATGTTTCCCAAACTTAGAGAATGTCGAAAAGAAAATGATTGGTGTTCCTGTTGTTGTGTTGTTGTTGTTGTTGTTGTTAGGTGCCATCAAGTCAGTACCGATTCATACCGACCTTATGCACAGCAGAACGAAACACTGCCAGATCCTGGACCAACCTCACTACTGTTGCCACGCTTGAGTCCATCGATGCTGCCACTTGGCCAATCCATCTCGTTGAGGGGGCTTCCTCTTTTTCTCTGACCCTCCACCTTACCAAACATGATATCCTTCTCCAGCGACTGGTCCCTCCTGACAATATATCCGAAGTATGAGAGACGAAGTTTGGCCACCTTGGCCTCCAAGGAGCACTTCTTCCAAAACAGATCTATTGGTTCTTCAATATTCTCCTCCAACACCGTAACTCAGAAGCTTCAATTCTTCTCCGATCTTCTTTATTTACTGTCCAAGTTTTGCATGCATGTGAGATTATTGAAAATACCATGGCGTGGATCAGGCGCACCTTAGTCCTTAAGCTGACATCTTTGCTCTTCAACACTTTAAAAAGGTCTTGTGCAGCAGATTTGCCTAATGCAATACGTCGTTTGATTTCTTGACTGATGCTTCCATGGGTATTGATAGTTGTGTTGTTAAGTGCCATCAAATCGATTCTAATTCTTAGCAACCCTGTATAGGGTTTCTAAGGAGCAGCTGGTGAGTTTGAACTGCCAAACTTGTGGTTCAAATCGACCTTGTAGTCCAGAGCTTTATCCCACAGAATCACACCTAGAGGATGCCAAACTGCTGTTTTAACTTGGCATGAATTGAAGAGCTCCCGGTAGCGTAATGGTTACGAGTCCGTATGCCAGTCTCAAGGTCAGCAGTTCAAAACTACCAGCGGTTCTGCGGGAGAAAGATGAGGCATTCTATTTCCGTAAAGATTTACAGCCTTGGAAACCCTGTGCAGGGTCACTATGAGTCAGAACCGACTCCTCGGTACTTTTAACAACACCAAATTGAAGAGAAGGGAATTCTTCAGAGAAGGGTTGTTGTTACTATTGTTAAGCGCCATTGAGTTTCGTCAGACTCATAGTGACCCTGTATAGGTTTTCCTGGTATATAGCACTATTGGCTACTGATGCAGGACTGCAAGGTGTGAACTGGAAGGTAGACAGTTCAAGCTCACCAGCTGCTCCTCAGAAACCCTATACAGGGTCTCTATGAATTGCAGCTGACTCCATGACACTTAATAACAGTAGAGTTTCTGAGGAGTGGCTGGTGGGTTTGAACTGCTGACCAGGACTCCAGAGAAGGGTTGAGAGATGGAAATATTGCCTTCAGAAGTGTATGAACCTTGATGGAAAATATGTCTAGAAACAATATACTCACATTTTGATGTTTTCATTTAATAAAGATTTCTTTGATTTTGTAGCAATATATTTTAACTTACCCTTATATTTTAAATCAATTGCATTTGTAGCTTAAAATTTTCCCACCAAGAAAATTTCAATCCCATAAGATTGTAGGGATGTGTTTGTGTGTAAAAGAAAATGAATGAAAAAGAAAAGAGGAAGAGAGACAAGAAATAAGAGGCAAGAGAGCTACTGGAAGGAAGCTTGCAAAAGAGTTTTCAGGTAAAAGAGTAATGTTAGTGACCAAACTGACAGATTCAAATATGTTCAGTATCTATGGTCTGATAAAAGTGGAGAAGAAGAGTTTGGTTTACTTGCATTATGTTTAATTTGTGATCAAAATTTCTAATATTAAAATATGATATAGTGTCAGTATTTTCTAAGGGAAAAACACCTTTCCAAAATACAAATTTAGCTAAAATTATATTGATAAAATATCTTTAACATATATAAGATATTCCTGACATAGGTGTTTTGTCAAAATTCCCATAAAGCATGCAAAGTAAGAAATGTCTAATATTATAATAGAGAATAATATATTATTTTAATAACAAGACTGGTTAGACATAATCCTTTTCAAATACCATTACACCTTCATCCACTTTTTTACAAATTTTTGAAAAAAAGGTAATTTTAGAAATGTGAGCTTACTTACATAAATTTACAGTTTGGCAGAACCTAGACAGGAAACCAAACCTCTGGATTTCTTACTACAGTGTTCTTTTTACCATACCACACTACCTATTATATTGATAAAGATAGAGTTCGATTGGGAATAGGCAATGCTAACATTATATATATATATATATATAAAATCTCTAAGTACCTCATAAGAAATCATAAACTGGCTCCTTAAATCTTTAGTTTCCTATCAAAAACAACAAGTCTTTTACCAGTCAAATTACACCTACCTCATGCATTCTCAAAAATGGAAAATTGTGGGTCCCAGCAACAAATGACAATGAGAATGGACTGAAAAACACTTCTAAGACCAATACTGAAATTAAATGTTGAAAGGATAAACAGCCAAGATTGTGAGACAAGGATAATAGACATATAGTAAGCTTTTATGTATAAATAAAATGTTTTTAATGCATTTATAAGAATTCAGCTTTGTATCTTACTATCATTAAGAAATCTGTTGTTACTGTACAAAAACGGTATGTTGTAATAGTTTGAAAGAAAAGATGATTTTTTAAAAATATGCAGAATATATACCAAATGTTATTTCTCTATAAAATATTTATTTAGTAATATAGTACTCAGAGGGCGGATGCTTTGCACAATCATATTTATTTTTTTATTGTAGCAGAATTTGAATACAAAGTAAGATATTATTAAATAGCTTATGTCCTTCAGAATGTTTTAGTGAAGGTATCCTATGGTGTTGGAAGCACACTATAAGAAAAAAAATTTGCTTAGATGTGTTACTTTAATTGTTTTCGGTGTCCAGGATACTTTGATAAATTATCTTGTTAGAGATTTGAAAGAAGGAAGGTAGTGAAGGATAGACCTAAAGAGTATCAAATTTTTTAAGTGCTATGCATTGTCCAAATACTACTTTTGAAATATTTCTATAAGGGTATGTTTTTAAACAATTACAGATTAATAAGCAGTAAAACAGAAAAGAAATTTACAAATAGTGCCACAGAAAGTGCACAAGTTGGGATCCTGAAGGAAGTCTCAGCTACTTCTTGTATGGTGATACACTGATGGAATGTTGCAAAGGATCTCACTGAGTAAGTTTCTGTTGTGGAAAAGAGTTTCTAAAACTCATCAAAAGTAGTGCATTGGCCAAACTCACTGAATGCATTCTACCTATTGCACTGGCAGTCTAAATTCACATGAGTGTTTACATCACAGAATCCTTAGGCTGCCACATAGGAGAGATCTATGATACATACCCAAAGCTATAACCAAGAAATGTGCTGTTAACAGACTAAAGATAAAGTAAAATAACTAAATAAAAATAATATCTGAAATTGATTGATATGTCACGTTGTTGTTGTTAGTGTCGTCAAGTTGGTTCTGACCCATAGTGACCCTGTTTAGGGTTTCTGAGGAACAACTGGTAGGTTTGAACTGCTGACTTTATGGTTTTCAGTCTAGTGATTGTCCTACAGTGCCACAATCAGATTACCTTAAAATGTGAATATCACTTGTTTACTATAAGAATTAAATGCCTGTGGTAGATAATTATTTGTATTTTTCATTATCTACTCATTCTTTGGCAAAATTTCAATTATACATGAATATTTCCCTAAAAATATGTACTTAAATGAGCAAGTAGTTGAATATTTAACTACAAAATAATTCCATGGGTTATATTTATATAATAACATTTCCAAGAAAATAAAATTTTAATAAACTGGATGCATTATAAAGTTTGACCTGTTATTCATACTCCACTAAGTCCTGATGTGGTGCTATAGGATAAAGTACTGTACCAAAAGGTAAGTTTGAACTGAAAGGTCAGCAGTTCAAACTCACCAGCTGCTCCTTGGAAACCCTATACAGGTTCACTATTAGTCAGAACCAATTTGACAGTACTTAGAAACAGCAAGAAATATAACAATTTAAATGTAAAATTTTCTTTAAAGTGAGGTAAACCGAAATGTAAAACTGAAGCTAGAAGGCATGTTAATACTACATGAATAAACAAACTGAAATAATAAGCTAAGTTAGTTATTGCCTAGAATTTGGTCAGAGTGGGGTTGGTATGTTCTGTCTGTTAAATCTTTTAGCACTTACCCATTATACAGTAAAACAACTACACCTTCACCTGTTGACATAGTCACTAGACTTAAAATTATAGTATTTAGGCTCATGCTGCTTTATATTTAGAACTTGTTATTGTTAGTTTACATCTAAGCATCTAGTAAATGGGCTGCTGTTAAACCCACATTCCTTTTTTGTACTCATTTATAATTCTGTTGCTATGCCACAGAATCAATTTTCCATGACTAGTTAACTCCTGTGACAAAGTAGAACAGCCCCATAGAATTTTCTAGACTGTAATTTTTACAGGGACAATGATTAAGGAAGACTGTAGAAGATTTGATGCATTTGAGTTATGATGTTGGAGAAGAATATTGAAAGTACCATGGACTACCAAGAGAACAAACAAATCTGTGTTGGAAGAAGTATAACCAGAATGTTCCTCAGAGGACAAGTCTAGCAGACTTTGGACATGTTATCAGGAGGGGCCAGGCCCTAGAGAAGGACGTCATACTTGATAAAACAGAGGATCAGTGGAAAAGAGAAAGACCTTCAACAAGAAGGACTGACACAATGACAGCAGCAATGGGTTCAATCGTAACAACAATTGTGAGCATGGCTCAGGATCGGACAGTGTTTTGTTCTGTTGTGTGTTGGATTGCTATGAGTCCGAACTGACTCAACAACTAATAACAATAGCAATAACAATCTATGGAAATCAATCTCCAAGTATTTAGATGCTGGGTAGATTGGAATACTTAAATTTTTGGTTAGCACCTGAACACTTAACTTTTGCTCCACAGAACTCCTTATAAACAATGAATATTCATCACTTTTTAAAAAAAATTTTGTTTTAACTTTTCTCTTCCTGAAAGCAACTTGATCTCAATTTAGAAAATAACTCTATACCAGTAGGTACAGTCCTGATCACTAAATCCAAATGTTCTCTGCTATGAAAGTTACATGACCCTTAGAAATTCTAATACAGTCTCCTTTGCAGACAACAATATGGTCAGCAAGTAGATCTGTGGCGTAACTCTAGACAAATGGATTTGTTCTCCCAGTTATTGAATCCTGTACCAAATCACACAAGAAAGTAGAACACAATTGGAGAGCATTCATTTTTGTGGTGGTGTCATGAAAGTTCTTCTGTTTTTCCTATCCTAGTTCTCTATTTCCATATTCATTGGATTCCTTAATTACAACCTAATCAAATATCAGCACATCAAAGAAAACGTATCCACCATTCATCTGTCCGTTTGTTGTACTGTGGTGGCTTATATGTTGCTGTGATGCTGGAAGCTACGTCATCAATTTTTTAAATTCAGAAGAATCACCCATGATAGCCAGGTTTCAGTGGCACTTCCAGATTAAGACAGCGTAAGAAAAATGAGAGACACACTACTTCTGAATGTTTGTTTTATGCCGTTGAGTTCGGTTCTGACTCATAGCAATCCTGTATAGGGTTTCCAAGGAGCGGCTAGTTAGTTTGATCCACTGATCTTGCAGTTCAAACCATCTTTGAGGTAGAGTGCTTATCCTATGGCACCACACCAAGACCATATGAATAGCAGTGGAACATTGTCAGATATAGTGCTGAAAAATGAAAACATTATGTATGAATAGTACCAGAATATTATCTGATATAGTACAAGAAGATGAGCCCCTCAACTTGGAAGACATTTAAAATATGACTAGGAAGGAACTGCTTCCTCAAACTAGGGTTGATCATAATGACATAGATGGAACAAAGCTTTTGAGATGTTCATTTACTCACTGATGGGGAAAAATTCAAAATGTGGAGAATCAGCTGCAAACATTCATTAATAATCAGAACATGGAATGTACAAAATATAAATCTAGGAAAATTGGACATTGTCAAATGTAAAATGGAACATATATATCAACATCATAGGCTGAAATGAACTGGTATTGGCCATTTTGAATTTGACAAACATGATTTACTGTGCCAGGAATGACAAATTGAAGAGGAATGCCATCACATTCATCAAAAAAAGAGCATTTCATGATCTATCTTGAAGTTCAATGCTATCTGTGATGGATAATATCTATATGCCTGCAAGGAAGGTAAGTTAAATCAATATTACTCAAATATATGCACTAATCACTAAAGCCAGTGATTATAAAATTGAAAAATTCTACCAACTTCTTCAGTCTGAAATTGATAGAACATGCAATCTGGATGCATTGATAATTACTGATGATTGGAATGCAGAGGTTGGAAACAAAGAGGAAGGATCAGTAATCAGAAAATAAGACCTTGGTGATAGAAAGAATAATGGCGATTGAATGATAGAATTTGCAAGACCTATAATTTATTCATTGTAAATGCCTTTTTTAAAACAACATCTAGACCTCACCAGATGGAATGCAAAGGAATCAAATTGACTACATCTGTGGGGAGAGATGTTGAAAATATCATCAGCTAAGACAAGGCCTGGGCAGTTGCTTATATGCATGTTCAAGCTGAAGCTAAAGAAAATTAAAACAAGTTCACGAAAGCCAAAATATGACTTTGAATATATCGCAACTGAATTTGGAGACCATTTCAAGAACAGATTTGATGAATTCGAAACTGATGACTGAATACGAGAAGAGTTGTAGGAAGACATCAAGAACATCATAGAGGAAGAAAGCAAAAGGTCATTAAAAAGAAAGGAAAGAAAGAAAAGATCATAAAGGTTGTCAGAAGAGACTCTGAAAGTTATAGTTGAGCATAGAGAAGTAAAAGTGAATGGAAGAAATGAGGAAGTAAATCTGAACAGAAAATTTCAGAGATCAGCTCAATAAAACAAAGTGAAATATAATGAAATGTGCAAAAACCTGGAGTTAGAAAATCACAAAGGGAAGAACACACTCTGCATTTCTCAAACTGAAAGAACTGAAGAAAACTTCACACCTCAGAATCCAACATTGAAGGATTCTATGGGCAAAACGGAGTTGTGGTATGACACTATAGGATAAGCACTGGATGTACTAACCAGTTTGTAGCTAAACCCACTAACTACTCCTTGGAAACCCTCTTTGGAAACCCAACTTTGTGACACTTAACAATAACATGTGCAAAATGTTGAATGTTGCAGAAAGCATCAAAAGATGAAGGAGTACACAGAGTCACAGTATCAAAACAAATGATCAATGTTGAACAATTTCATGAGGTAGCATATGATCAAGAACTGAAGGTATCAAAAGAAGAAATCCAAGTTACATTGAAGACATTGGCAAAAATCAAGGTTCTAGGAATTGATGGAATGCAAACAGAAAATTTTCAACGAATTGATGCTGCATTGGAGACACTCACTCATCTATGTCAAAAAATTTAGATGACATCTACTTGGTGAGCCAATTGGAAGAGATCAATAGTTGTGCTGATTTCAAAGAAGGGTGAACCAACAAAATGTGGAAATTATAGAATAATATCTTTCACATTGCATGCAAATAAAATTTGCTAAAGATAGTACAAAAATGGTTGTAACAGTACATGGACAGGGTACTACCAGAAATTCAAGCCGTATTCACAAGAGGACATGGAATTCATAATCTCATTGCTGACATAAAATGGATATGCAAAGTCTTTCACTGTGTGGATCATGAAAAACCATGAACAACATTGCAAAGAACGGGTATTCCAGAACACTTCATTGTCCTCGTGAGGAATCTGTTCATAGATCAAGAGGCAGTTGTTAGAACAAAATAAAGGAAGCTGAATGGTTTAAACCTAGGAAAAGTGTACCAGGGTGGTATACTTGTGCCATACTTATTCCATCTGTATGCTGAGTAAAAAATCTGAGAAAATGGACTATATAAAGAACATGGCATCAGGATTTGATCCTGCTATACTTAGGTGATACAACTTTTCTTATTGGAAGCTGAGTACTTAAAATACTTACTGATGAAGATCAAAGATCATAGTCTTCAATAGACAGTACCTCAATGTAAAGGAAACAAAGATCCTCACAACTAGTCCAATAAATAACATCATAATAAATGGAGAGAAGATTGAAGTTGTCAAAGACATTTCTTTACTTGGATTCACAATCAACATTCATAAAAGCAGGAGTCAAGAAATCAAATGACATACTACATTAGGTATATCTGCTGTACAAGAGCCTTTGAAGTGTTAAAAAGCAAAGCTGTCAGTTTGAGGACTAAGGTGTGCCTGACTAAAGCCATGGCTTTTTCCATAAGCTCTTGTGCATGTGAGAGTTGGACAACAAATAAGGAAGACTGGAATAATTCAATTCTATGCATTTGAATTGTGGTGTTAGAGAAGAATATTCAAAGTACCATGGACTTCCAGAAGAACAAACTAATCTGTTGAAGAAGTACAGCTAGCATATTGCTTAGAAGCCATGATGAGAAGATTTTGTCTTTCATCTTGTTTTAGACAAGTGGTCCAGAGGGATCAATCCCTGAAAAAAAAGACATCTTGCTTGCTAAAGTGGAGGGTCAATGAAAAAGAGGAAGGACACCCCTCACCCCCAAAGAAACAGACTGATGCAGTGGCAGTAGCAATAGGCTCAAATATAACAATCGTGAATATGGCTCAGGACCAGTCAGTGTTTCGTTCTGTTCTGCATAGTGTCACTATGAGTGATGGCAAATAACAACAGCAAGAAAACTTAATGAGACCGTCTGTGACTAATCTTATTAAACCTTACATATTTTTAAAACCTTAATCTCAACTTGATTCAAAATTGTCTCTTCCTCGTTTTTCAGTGCAGGAAACTGCTATGATGATGACTATTTCAAGTGTATAATATGAGGTGTCTTGTGACTCTCTGATGGCTGTTTTCTGCTTCTGTTAACAGAAAGTCATAGGGAGGTAAAGATCCTTGTATCGTATTGCTGGTAGCTTAATATTTTTTCTTAGATTAACTTTTTAAATAGAATTATGGAAATAAATTTATATAATACAATTCACTCATGCGAAGTATATAATTCCTTAATCTTTAATGATTTTAAAAATTGTACAAATCTCCATAATTCATTTTAGAACATTTCCATCACCACAAAAAGAAATTCGTTGTCAATTAGCATTTCCTCATTTCCCTCCAACTCATCTAGCCCTTATTGTTGTTGTTGTGGTTGTTAAGTGCCACCGAGTGGGTTCTGACTCAGAGATTCTGTATAGGCAACCACAAATCTATTTTCTCTTTCTATAAATTTGCCTGTTCTGAATATTTCATTAAAACATATAGTCTTTTTTATTATTATCATTTAAATTTTTATTGTGGATTGAGAGAAAGTTTACAGGGTAGATCATCAGTTTTACATTCAACAAATCATACAACTTGTTTCATCACAATGATTACATTCCTCTCCATGTACCATAAGTTAACAGTATTTCTATTTCCTTTGTTGTTGTTGTTATATGCCGTGGAGTCGGTTCCGACTCATAATGACCCTGCACAGGGTTTCCGAGGCTGTTAATCTTTACAGGAGCAGAACGCCTCATCTTTCTCCCGCGGAGCAGCTGGTAGTCTCGGACTGCTGACCTTGAGGTTCATAGCCCGATTCGTAACCACTACGCTACCTTTAGCTTTAAAAAAATAAATA
>NW_006408604.1:5294930-5298403 GCF_000296735.1 Chrysochloris asiatica
TGGGCTTACAAGTTTTCTGTAATCATGTTTCCCAACATTCCTTTCTATCCCACTCAAGGGTCTATTTTACATTAGTAGGCAAGGAAAACCAATATTCATAAGACAGTCAAGCATCTTAGTATTATTTCCCCTCTTCAAACTATGCCTTGATCCCTGTATCACAGAGCCCTGTTGTTCCATGTTTAAGCATGTTTCACTCTTTACCTCTGTCTCACTTAGCCCATGCCAAGTTCCCCTATCTACCTTGTTCTTCCACCTCCTTGCCTTTCATGTATTGCCCTCCCCAAGTCTAACTATGATGTGTCTGCCTTTACCCTGTGCTCCACCTTCGCTTCCCTTCACCTCCCCCAAAACCCACCACCCCAATCCCACCACTGAGGTTACTTTATAGTGCATTAACTTTTCCCTCCATTTAAGACAGTCTATTTTATCCTGTAATCTACCTGACCTTCCCACCACCTAAATCTGTTACTCTGTATTTACCTGATTTCACATTGTATTTATTTTGATCATAGACTGAACTCCCAGATTCTCTGAATTTGTTGTTATAATTTTATTCTGTTCTTGACTCTTCCATTTGTTGATTGACTTACAGGTGATGCTGCCACATATGACAATCTCTGGTTGTTGTCTGTTCTTGTTGGTTCTCTGTCCACAGAACTCCCCTTAGGATGTTTGCAGGGTTGGCTTTGGCAAAATCCCTTATCTCCTGTTTATCCTGGAATGTTTTGATTACACCATCATATTTGATTGACAGCTTTGCTGGGTAGAGGATTCTTGGTCAGCAGTTTTTTCTTTTAGGGTTTTATATATGTCTCCCCAATGCCTTCTTGCCTTATGGTTTCTGGTGAGAAATCCAAGCTTAATCTGATTTGCTTGCCTTTGTATGTTACACTGCTCTTTTCCCTAGCGGCCTTCAGGATTCTGTCCTTATCTTTGATTTTAGAAAGCTTGATTATTATATGTGTTGGTATTTTTCTTTTAGGGTCTATCCATCCTGGGGTTCGTTGAGCTTCTTGGATGCTTATCTTTTCACTTTTCAGGATGTTAGGGAAATTTTCTTTCAAAAGTTCTTCAACTATCTCCTCTGTGGACTTGTGTGATTCTTTGTGTTCTAGAATGCTGCTAATTCTTAAGTTATTCCTCTTCATGTTGTCCAACACGAATCTTAGACCTTCTTCAGATTTTTTATCTTTTTTTCTCATTTGTTCTTATATCTTAGTGGTATTGAGAGATTTATCTTCCAGCTCACTAGTTCTGGCTTCTGTCTCTTCAATTCTATTCCTTTGCCCTTTCAGTGAATTATCCATTTCTGATATTCTATTTTTAATTGTTTGGCCATCTTTCTTATTGTTTCCAATGCTGTATCTATCTTATTTGATTGCTCCTTTAGCACTTTCCTGACTTCTTCCTTATTTTTCTCAACTCCATTGTAAAGTGTTTTGATACATTTTATAGCCATTTTTCTGAATTCCTTCTCTTGCATTTCCAAGGCCTGGCCTCCTTCCAGTATGGAGTGTAGGTCTACCTCCAGCTCATTTGCACTTTATCTTGTTTCTGTACATGTGCTGAGATGGTCACCTGTTTCTGTTTTTTGGGCATATTCAGGAGCTATCTGTGGCTTTAATACTGAGATAGGTGTATATTTTGGTATTTTTTATGCTTTCTGATTGCCTCTAGGGAGCTATGATCCAGAGATCCAGATCTCTTTTCACTCTTCTTCCTGAAAAATTTCAAGATGCCACTGTTGGTTGTTATGATGTAACTCGGGATATAATTTTTAGCCTGTTTCCTTTTTAGTCTGCCTGTCCTGCTCCACAACCACTGTTCAGGCCTTCTGCCCAGTGATAAACAGTTCAGGGCCAGATATGGCTGTTTTGTACTGCTATCTGGTTTTAAGTGGACACTGTCCCTTTAAATTTTGAGGGGATCTGTGCACATGCATAATAGAATCCTCTGGGGGTGGGGGTGGGGTGTCTGCTCACTTGGGCACCCCCTCTAATCACCTGAATGGTGCACAAACAGTGAGAGGCCCATAAACAAATACGACAAAAAGAATGTCCACACCTGTATCTCCATGCTTCTGTCAGGCGTCTGTGGCTGCTCTGATCCTTTTCCAGCTCAGTCTCACCCAAGATAGCTGCTCAGGGAGCATCTGACTGCCTTGGATTAGAAAGCACTGGATTTCTTGCTTCTGCTATAAATTCCACTGGCTATAAGCCTTCCAACTGTCTAAATATACCTTTATAAGTGGGTCAGAGTTCTGGGACCATCCCCTGAGTCTGCTTGGTCTGGTATTCTGTGTCATTGCTGATGGAGCTACTCACTACACTTCCCTCAGATCCACCATCTTGTTTGTTCTCAAAAACATATAGTCTTTTGTGACTGCCTTTTTTACTTAGCATAATGTTTTCAAGGTTCATCCTTAGACATTTGTAAAGAAATTTTTGTGAGAGCATCTGTTTGAATATCTTTTGAATAAATTGCTGGGAGCGGAATTTCTGGGTCATGGTGTAGCTCAATGTTTTTCAGGAATTGCCAAACTGTTTTCCAAGGTGGCTGCACTATTTTATATTACCATCAGCAATATGGAATCCTGGTGTGGTGCTGTAGGCTATTGCGCTGGACTGCAAAGTCATTTGAACAACAAGGTCAGTGGTTCAGTCTCACCAGCTACTCCTCAGAAACTCTACACAGGGTTGCTATGGTTCAGAACTCACTAGACAGCACTTAACAACAACATCAGCAGTATGTGAGAGTTCCTGTTGCTTCAGCTGTGATCTGACATTTTGATTATAGTTATCCTATTGTATCTCGTTGAGTTTTGATTTGTCTTTCTTTAGTGACAAATGGGAGTTCTGGTGTGATGTTATAGGATAAGCACTGGACTGCAAGTTTTTTTTAACTGCAAGGTTAGTCATTCAAACTCACCAGTCATTCCTGGAAACCATATATAGAGTAGGACCAAATTTGACAGCGCTTAACAGTGACAACTAATGTTGAACATCTTTATATGTCTTCATTGGTTTTTTTTCTATATTGTCTTTGGAGAAATTCTGCCCATACCATTTGCCATGTTTGAAAGAAATTTTCTTGTTTTCCTATTGGTGAGTTTTAAGTGCTCTTTATATATTCTGAGAAAAATCCATTATCAGATACACAATTGATAAATATTTTCTCCCAGTAAGTGAGTTTTCTTTTCAATCTATTAGTGGTGTAAAATGAAGAACAAAACTTCATTTTGATGAAGTCCTATTTATTTATGTGTTTTGTTGTTGTTTGTGCTTTTGGTGTCATGTCTAAGAAACCACTGGCTAAGGCTTCCGGTTTGCCAGGGCGACCAGGCGGTGCGGGTCACATAGCCTCCCTTCCACTATCGGAAAACCCCATTTTTGCCTTTGATTTTGATTTTGGCTTTGTTTTCTACCCGACTGGAGTTGTTTGGCTGCCACATAAAAGATTAAAAAGGGAAG
>NW_006408604.1:5301253-5302895 GCF_000296735.1 Chrysochloris asiatica
TGGAGGGGATAATAATCAATGTAATGAAACAAGCTATATGAATGGTTGAATGTGAAGCTGATGATGTGCCCTGTAAACTTTCACTCAATCAAAAATAAAAACATTTAATTTAAAAAAAAAAAAAAAAGAAACCACTGGCTAGTACTAGGTTAAGGAAAAACACACCTATGTTTTCTTCTAGCAGATTTATAATTTTAGCTTTTAAATGTCATTGGTCCATTTTGATTTAATTTTTGTTTGTAGTATGTGGAAGAGGTAAAATTCCTTTCTTTTATGTGCATATCCAGTTGTCCTTCCATCATTTATTGAAAAGACTATTCTTTGCTCATAATTTGACTTAGAATCCTTGTTAAAAATCAATTTAACCTAAATTTGAGAGTTCATTTCTCTACTGCTCATTCTATTTCATTGATTTGTATGTTTATCCTTATACTAGTACCACACTGTCTTGATTACTGTATATTTTTAATAAGTTTTAAAGTTAGAAAGTTTGAGTTCTTCAACATTTTTCTCTCTAAAAACTGTTTTGGTTCTTCTGGATCTATTATATTTCCATAACCATTTTAGGATTAGTCTGCCAGTGTCTGTAAAAAAAAAAAAAGAAGAAGAAGAAGAAGAAAAAGCCACCTATAATTTGTATAGGAATTGTATTAAATCTGCAGATTGCAAAATCTTGGAAATCTAGTGAGGGTTTAGTCAGTGTTGCCATCTTATTGGGTATAAAATAGATTACCTCCAAAGCAGGAAGTGAGGACTTCATTGTCCTTAAAAAAGCCAGGAGTGGATCCTGCTCATTGAACTTCCTTGTTTCAGGAGACAGAAAGCATTGACACCAGAGAAGTGGAAAAGGAGTCATGGTGGCAGAACCAAGAGCCAGAGCATGATACCCAGCCCACCGAGCAAGTAAAGCTGAATGCATCCAGGCAGGAGAGCCTCCAGGTTCTCAGTTGGGAAGTAGGTTTGTGGACCCACAGAACTAGAGCTGGGTGGCTTTTAGCAAAAACTTCTAGGCAGTCCTGGTGTGAGACTATGGGATAATGCACTGGACCGCAAGGTTGGTTTGAACTGCAACGTCTGTGCATCAAATTTACCAGCTGCTCCTTGGAAACCCTATACAGGGCCGTTATGTGTCAGAACCAACTCAATGACACTTAATAACAGCAGCATAATGAGTAGAGTGTCCTTTGGATATTTATCAACACTCCTAAGAAAGCTTTGTAACATTGACCAAGCAGGGCAGAAGCCAGGCCAGGGGTGCAAAGGCCAGAGACAGGCCTGTCTGTGGGCATGTCTGGGAAGAACTGTCTTGAGTATAGAACAATCTTGAGCATTTCTGATCCTGAATTGCTTGTTACCTGTTAACTTCCATAATGAATCCCATAATTGTGAATACTGCCTGTAAGTTAGGTGTGGCCACTGCAGTGGGTACTGAACTCAGTACAGAGCACCTTGGAAGGCACAGATAGTGTCAGAATTGTAAGGAAGGTTGGTTGGAGAATACAGGCACATCTAACACCTGCATCACTGGTATTTGCCAAGGGTTGATGCAGATGGTGATTTTCCTCCTGCCTGTTATGAAGTCAGAGATAAATCAGATGCTGCTCCTATGCCATTTTTAACGTATAATATATTTATTATATTA
>NW_006408604.1:5304530-5309209 GCF_000296735.1 Chrysochloris asiatica
GATAAGCATTGGACTGGAAGGTTGTTTTGAATTGAAAGATCCACAGTTCAAACTTAAGCATCTGCTCGTGGGAAACCCTATGCAGGGTTGCTCTGAGTTGGAACTGGCTCGAAGACATGTAACAATAACAGTAATCTTTCTTATATGTTGCTTTTCTTGGATTAATATTCATTTGAGAGGCTTTGTGCCTATATCCATAGATATATTAATGTCTGTTGTGCATGTTTATGGAATAATTATATTTAAAATTAATAAACTGACTCAGGCTTGATGTTTCCAATGTTTTGATAGTATTCGAAGAATCATGATCAGGCATCAGTTGAACTTTTGTCTTTTCACCATAAAGCCAAATTGAGGTGCAGATTTTGTCTACATCAGTTTTTATAGAGCTTCTTCATCATCTGTTTAATCTGGAGATTATTGGCTTTGGCATTCATAACAATCACTATGGCTATCAGATGTTGGACACAGTTTCATGGAAGATTTTTTATCTTATTCATGGACAACTCAGTGAATTATTCTGGTACTCTTCCAAGAACATATGGACCAATTTTGGAGTGTCTTGGACCTTCAGAAGGCGGTCAGTGTGTGGCTCTTCTTTTTATGTGTTTGTGTGTGTATACTGTTCAGCACTGTCTTCTTGGACTTCAAGCTTTGGTTTTCAGTTTGAGAAGGGCCAGGGCCTTCTTTCTTTGCTTTCATTGCTATCTTCCTGAAAAAAAAAAGATTGTAGAGTATTTTCAATATGATATATTTGTGTGGTTTGGGTGGCAGGGTAATACAACCTCACAGAGTATATTAGAAAACCTTGCATCCTCTACTTTTGTTTGGAGGAGTAGTGAAGATTTAGTATTAATTCTTCTTTAAATATTTGATATTCAGTAAAGCTAGTTCTGTTGTGAGTAGGGTGGCTATGAGTCAGTACCGACTCGCTGGCACCTAACAATAACAAAGCCAGTTAGGAGTCCTGGTGTAGTGGTCAGAATAAGCACTGGAGCACAAGGTTAGTTTGAACTGCAAGGTCGGCAGTTCAAACTCATTAGCCAGCCCTCAGAAAACCCTATACAGGGTTGCTATGAGTTGGAACCGACTTGATAGCACTTAACAACTAAAACAAAGCCAGTTAGATTAGGGAATCTCCTTGCTGGAAAGTTTTTGATCAATGATTCAATCTCTTTACTTGTTACAAGTCTGTATTTAAATTTTCTATTTCATATGTTGTTGGTTGTGGTTGGTTGTGTATTTTAAGATAATTGTCCACTTTACCGAGGTATAAAATTCGTTGATATATCTTATTTATAGTATGTTCTTATTAATTCTTTTTAAATCTGTATTATTAGTGTGAGGCCCCTTTTTGCATTACTGCCTAAGAATCTAAGTGTCTTTCTTTTCATTTTGGTCAATCAAGATACTCTTTTGTCAATTTTGTTGATCTTTTCAAAGAAAGCAAATTTGAGTTTGTTGATTTTCTTGGTTCTTATTTAATTTCTATTTTATTTTTGATCTGATCTTTGTCATGTTCTTCCTGCTTGAGTTTGGGTTTAGTTTGTTCAGGTTTTTCCAGTGTCTTACATCAGAAAGTTAGATTATTGGTATGGGATATATCTTCTTTTTTGATGTAATGGTTTAGAGCTATTAATTTCCACATAAGTCTTACTTGGTATGGCTCTATAGGATAAGCACTTGCTTACCACAAGGTCAGTGGTTCAAACCCACCAGGCACTCCTTGGAAATCCTATACAGGATCACGATGAGACAGAATCAACTCGATGGCACTTAATAACAGCAAGAACAAGAAAAACAGCAAGCCTTATTTTATTTTTAAGTTCCATGAGTTTGAGTATATTGTATTTTTATTATAATTCATAATAAGGGCTTTAAATTTTTTCTCTTCATTTCTTCTTTGACACATTGTTATGTAAATGAGCCTAAGGTGGCTAGTGTGCATTAACCCCAGGTTATTTATTTCTTTATACAAAGCTAAGGTCAGTTATTCCCCCCAAAAATTGCTAGTGTCAACTGTTTTTAAAAATAGACCAAATGAGCAGATTTTTAACCATTTAGAGTCTGCCTGATTTACATACCCAATAAAACTGTAGTGGTTATGAGTCAGGCTGCTAATCTCATGATCAGCAGTTCGAAACTACTAGTGGTTCCACAGGAGACAGATTAAGCTTTCTGCTTCTTTAAAGATTTATAGCATCAGAAACCCTATAGACGGTCACTATGAGTTGGAGCTGACTCTATAGCACTTAACAGCAGGAACAATATCTGATAACCATACATATTTGAAATCTTATAGTGATGGGGGAGCCCAGTTGCTGCTATCCTCTTTATAATTTTCAATTATTTTGCATTATACAAATATTTGCTTTAGTAATATTTTAAATCTTTTGATCAATCTCTACTCTCTTTTTAACTAATTTTCTTAATGTTTAAGTCTTACGATATTCATTTTTGCCTATCAACTCTAACTAATTTATTGTTATTTATGTTTTCAGTTTATAATGACTTCAGTGAAATTTTATAAAGCAAATTGGTTTTCCATTCAATAATTCATACACATTTTGATTCATGACACTGATGACATCCTCTGCAATGTAACGGTACTCTCCCCATTGGTTCTCTGTGTTTACCATTTCCATTCCTCTCTACAGGCTCAACAGTATATACTTTTTTATTTTTGCTATAATGCTGGGTTGCGATAATATCTCATTGTTTTGATTTGCAAATTTTTAATGGCTCCTGATTGCAAGTATTTCTTCACATGTTTGTTGGTTGCTTAAATGTCTTCTTTGATGAAGTGTTTATTTATGTTCTCTGTCCCCTTTTAGTTGGATTGTTTGTTTTGTTGATGTGTTGTTTTATATAAGTTTTAGGGATTAGTTCCTTGTCAGATATGTTATTACCCCAATTTTTTTCTCAAGCATTATGCTTTTTTAATATTATTTGCGTTATTTTTTTTTGACATACATAAATCATTTTAGGGTATCCCAGTAATCTAGTTTGTCTTTTGTGGTTTATGTATTTTTAACTATATTTATTATTGTATTTATGCCATCCATGTTGTTGTTGTTAAGCCAAGTTGAATTCTGTCTCATAGAGACCCTGTATAGGGTTTCCTAGGAGCAGCTGGTGTGTTTGAACTGCTGACATGGTGGCTCACAGTCCAGTGTTGATTCTACACAGCACACTAGAAGTCCACGTATAAGTGACCCTAATCGACCTGATGGCAGTGGCTAGGTAAGTTGAACCCTATTTTTCATATATAGCATTTATGATTTTAGCTTTTATATTTAGATCTTTGATTCATCTGGAGTTAATTTTTGTATATGGTGAGTGTGATGTCTAAGGCTGTGTTTCAACTTGATTATGTCAGGATTCTTAGTTTGGCAATTAAGATATAGTCATTCCCCATGAGTGGCTGAAATAAACAGCCACTCAATTGAAAAATAGTTTTCATGGGGGTGTGATCTGCTTCCAATATGCACGGGTGAATTCAAAATTATCTGCACCATGGTCATATTAAAATGCTCATCCATGTTCACGACTGATTACAACATTGAGCGTGCACATGAAATGATTCTGTCAAGTACACTAGAGGCAGTAGATTTTGTGGCAAATCATTTGCAAATCAGCCATTGCACTGCCTATTAAATAATCTGTGGCAAACTTGGTTTTACAAAAGTTTATGTGAGATGGGTACCAAAAAAACACTCAGAAAAGCATAAACAGAAGCGTTTGGGCATCTGCAAAGAAAATTTGGATTGATACTTGAAGGAAGTAAAAAGTTCCTTTAAAGAACTCGTTAATGGATTCATCGCTATGATCCTGAGAGTAAACAGCAGAGTATGGACTGGAAACATCCTAAATGGAATGGAAAACTCTCAAGAAAAAGTAAAAAAATCAACCATCAGCTGGGAAATTGATGCTTACAGTTTTCTGGGATTCTCAAGTGTCAGTATTGGAACACAGTCAGAACAAAAGTTCGGCAATCATGATTGCTCCTTATAATGAGCTGCTCACCGAAGAGCTGAAGCCTTAACTTTGGATTAAACACAGAGGACAGCTATCCAAGTGCATTGTTATCTTGCATGACAACGCACTGCCACACACTTCTGCCCACACTGTTGACACTCTGCAAAAACTTCATTTTGAGACATCCTATAGTCCTGATCTTGCTCCATCAGATTTTCACCTGTTTAGTTCCCTGAAAGCATCCCTTCTATGACAAAGATTTACCTCTAATGAAGAAGTGAAGACAGCAATGCATTTATGGCTCAAAACTTAGACTGAAACAATTTTTAATAAGCAAATACAAAAGCTTGTTGACAGACAAGCAAAGCATACAGAAAAGAAAGGAGATTGCACAGAAAAAAATGATGTATTTGTCTTTGCTAAAAGGTGATTAGAATAAACTGTGCAGCCAGAGTAAGGATAATTTGTGACTCACCCTCATATATGGACACTTGGCAAAGCTTGTTGCTTTATGTTGAATGTCAATCCTGCATCTGGATCATTACCTCAGATTCTATAGAACTGAGCTCACAACTATACGGCCTGTCAATCCTGGAAAGTGGCAGCAGTCTGCCATCTTACCTGCTGACCCTGGATTTCATTAACTTCTAAATCCAGCAGTTCATTCTCTGATCAGACTATTGGTTTGGATTCAGTCAATC
>NW_006408604.1:5309804-5348401 GCF_000296735.1 Chrysochloris asiatica
AGAAGATGGAAGGAATACACAGTCACTGTACCAAAAGGAAGTGGTTGATGTTCAACCATTTCAAGAGGTATCATATGTTCAAGAGCCAATGATACTGAAAGAAGAAGTCCAAGGTGCATTGAAGGAATCAGCAAAGAACAGGTACTAGGAATTGATGGAATCAAAGTTAAAATCTTTCCAGAAAGTGAGGTGGCACAGGAGGCACTCACTCATCTCTGCCAAGAAATTTGGAAGACAACTATCTGGCCAACTGATTGGAAGAGATATGTATTTGTGCCCATTCCAAAGACAGGTGACCCAACAGAATGCGGAAATCATAGGATAATATTTTTGATATCCCATGTGACTAAAGTTTTACTAAAGGTAATACAGAAATGGCTGCAAGCAAACATTGACAGAGAACTTCCAGAGGTTCAAACCGAATTCAGAAGAGGAAGATGTGGAATGAAGGATATCATTGCTGATGTCCAATGGATCTTGGCTGAAAGCAGAGAATATCAGAAAGATGTTTACCTATGCTTTATTGGCTACACAAAGACTTTCAACTGTGTGGATCATGACAAGTTATAGACAACATTGTGAAGTATGAGTATTCCACAACACTTAATTGTTCTCATGAGGAATCTGTACATGGATCAAGAAGAAGTTGTTCGAACAGACCTTGGGAAGAGTGAATGGTTTAAAATTAAGAAAGGTATGTGACTGGCTTGTATCCTTTCACCATACTTATTCATCCTGTATGCTGAACAAATAATCTGAGGAGCTGGGTTCTATGAAGAAAAATGTGGCATCAGGATTGGAGGAAGACTCATTAACTACCTGTGATATGCAGATGATACAACCTTGCTTGCTGAAAGTGAAGAAGACTTAAAACATTTACTGATGAAGATCACAGAGCACAGCCTTTGGTATGGATTACATCTCAATGTAAAGAAAACAAAAATCTTCACCATTGGACCAATAAACAACATTCGTATCAACAGAGAAAAAATTAAAGTTGTGAAGGACTTCATTCTTCTTGGATCAACTATCAACACTCATGGAAGCAACAGTCAAGAAATCAAGTAACGTATTGCATTAGGCAACTCTGCTTCACAAGACCTTTTAAAAGTATTGAAGAAGAAAGATGTCAGCTTGAAGACTAAGGTGCGCCTGACCCAAGCCATGGTATTTTCAATAACCTCATATGCTTCTGAAAGTTGGACTGTGAATAAGGAAGGCCATAAAAGAATTGATGTCTTTGAGTTACGGTGTTGGAGGAGAATATTGAAAGTGCCATGGGCTGCCCATAGAACCAACAGATCTGTGTTGAAAGAAGGGCAGCCAGAGTGATTCTTGGAGGCCAGGATGGCCAAACTTCATCTCTCGTACTTCAGACATATTGTCAGGAAAGAACAGCCACTGGAGAAAGAGATCATGTTTGGTAAGGTGGAGGGTCAGAGAAAAAGAGGAAGACCCCCCCAACGAGTTGGATTGGTTAAGCAGCAGCATTGATGTACTCAAGCGTGGCAACAATAATGAGGTTGATCCAGGATCGGGCAGTGTTTTGTTCTGCTGAACGTAAGTTGCTATGAGTCGGTACCTACTCAATGGCACCTAACAACAACACAACATGAATTTGTTGCTGCCGGTTTCATTTGTGGTGCTAATGGTTTCTTTGTCCCATGCATTTTTATTTATTTTTTTTAATGCTGAGTTCATTTTGTTTACTGTTGTTCTTATTATTTCCTTTATTGCTAGTGTTTTAATGTTGACTGAGTCTTTAAGCTATTCTCCTTTTTTATTTAATTATTTATTAATTCTCTTTGAGGTTACATTAATATATTATTATTTTCTCAGATTCATTCTATTTTGTTATTGTTTGACTTTCACTCTATCTCTAAATTCTGTAAGTACACCATTTACTCTCTATGGTTGGTGATGTGCACTTCTGTAGATTTAGCTTATAGTCCCACTACAACCATGATAGGCAACTAGTGCTTGTATAAGTACTGTGCTGTTTTTACTTTTTCTTTCTTCTTAGTTCATCCCTTTTCCTCCTTTATTTGTTTTCTTTTCTTTCTTCTTCTTCCTTTTTTCCCCAACTAAGGAACTCTGGTAGCGTAGTGGTTATGAATCGGGCTGTGAACCTGAAGGTCAGCAGTTCGAAACTACCAGCTGCTCCACGGGAGAAAGATGAGGCTTTCTACTCCCGTAAAGATTTACACCCTCGGAAACCTTGTACAGGGTCGCTATGGGTCGGAACCTACTCAACGGCACTTAACAACAACCCTACCCAGCTATACCCACCACACCTGCCACAGCACCAACTAGCAAGTGCCACCACCCTCTACAGCAGTCAACACTTTCAGCTGCTCTACACAACCAATAATTATAGACTTGCATGCAAAATCCAAACACTTTCGACTTCACCTGGTGGCAAGTGGTGAGCTACTCAAGGTAGAGAAATTAGCAACCAGGATATCATGTTGTGATACTTAAGGCTTTGTGTCAACTTGATGGGCCACGATTCTCAGTGGTTTGGTAGCTGAGGTAGAGCTATCCCCCATGATGTGGTTTAATGTGACAAACACTACATTGAATCCTGCCACCACCCTGGTCAGATTTATAGGAGATTTCCAAGGCCAAGGTTATGGCATGTAACACCTTTTAGCTTACAAGAGATAAAAGGAGAGAGAGTTAGGGAAAGAGGGCCCAACTACCACCATAAAATAAACAGGAGGAGACTGTGTCCTTTGAACCTAGGGTTCTTGCACATTGAAGTTCCTTGATCCAGGCACATTGATGCCAAGATCTATGGGGATCTCCAAGGAATACCAGGTCTGCAGATGCTGAAGGGAGACAAGGTCCTTTCTCCAGAACTACAAAAAGAAAGCCAAGAGCTGGCATTCTGAATTTGGACTTCTAGCTTCCTAAACTGTGAGAGAATAATTTTCTGTTTGTTAAAGACATACACTGTGGTGTTTCTGTTATAGCAGCACTTAGAGAACTAAAACATATACTCACTCCATAGTATGGATATAATAAAGCAAAAGAGATAAATAGGATGAAACAAACTAACATACAACTTCATAGCACACATAAAGTCAATAAGACAAGATAGCTTCAACAAGTGACAAAATACAGGGCCAGGAAATCTTCTGGCGAATTAAACACTATTAGAACTACCTAACAAGGAATTCAGATGAATTACACACAAGATCCTTCAGCAGATTAAGGTAGAGATCCAGAAAAACAAGTCAATAACAAGGAAATCAGACAAAGTCAGGTAAAACACAGACAAAATCTATGAGAACTCAGGAAAATAATATGAGAACAAATTGCTAAAAAAATTAGAAAACATAAAAAAAAAAGCAAAGGAATAGATTTAAAGGGAGACAAAATTAACAAAATTTAACACTAATCTCTTAAACACTGATCTTAATGTGGGGCACGTCAAGAGTAATAACTCAAGTGTAATTGGAATTCCATCACAGAAAGAACCAAATCAATTGCCAAGAAAATTGACAAAGAATTATTGGAAGAATCATGCTCTGCCACCTGTGGGGCTTTTAACCTCAAGGTCAGCAGTTTGAAACTATCAGCTATTCTGGGAGAAAAATTAGGCTTTCTGCTCCTGTGAAGATTTACAGCCTCGGAAACCCCATGTAGGCTCGCTATGAGTCCACCCCTCAGCACACCACCACCACCAACTGCAGAGGACGTAGAGAAGGGACGATATACTCAATCCACAAGATCAAATAAGTAAATAAAAAGTAAAAAGGAGAACAGGAAGAAAATAAAAGCATAATTTAAAACATGAGGGAAGAACTAAGAATTAACAAAATAAACAAAAAAGCTGTACAGTACAGGCCTAAATTGTAGCTACTAAACAGGGCTCCAGTGGAAACACATTCCTCATTTTGCAGGGTCACAAGCCACAGAGGGATAGGGGCAGGTGCTGCTGATAGGGGAGATGTTAAGGGGTGAGGCGCCTACTCAAAGGGATCCAAAGAAAAAGGGGGAAGGGAAGTGGAAGGGAAAAAAGAAAAGAAAAAAAAAATCAAGATAGGGGTCTTATAGCAGGGAAGAGCTATGAAAAAGGAAAGAAAAAAACTAGTAGCATAGTACTGATGCAGGTTGTTGTTGTTGTTGTTAAGTGCCGTCGAGTCGGTTCCGACCCATAGCGACCCTGTACAGGGTTTCCGAGGGTGTAAATCCTTACGGGAGTAGAAAGCCTTATCTTTCTCCCGCGGAGCGGCTGGTAGTTTCGAACCGCTGACCTTAAGGTTCGCAGCCCGATTCATAACCACTACGCTACTAGCTGTCAAATGTGCCTGCAGTGTAAACACAGCATTTACTCTTCTGACACCCACACCGTTCTGGAGGGAAGGTGGGTGCTGCTGGCTGTGGAAGCAAATAGAGTGGGTAGGTGAAAAGACAGGATCCCTACTAATGAGGATTAAAATTCAATAAAAGTGGGAGGGAAGAGTAAGTAAAGACTAAATGGAAAAAAAGACAGGGATGAGGCAAAAATTAAAAAAACAGAAAGAACTTGTGTAAGTGCTTGTCTCTGAACACAGCTGAGGCAGCAATACGATGATTGTTCCATGGAAACTTGCACCAGTCTGTGGACATGCAGAGGTGGGTGTAGATGATCTAGCAGTCAGAAGGGTGAGACACCCCATTAAAAAAATTTTTTTTAAAGGAGAAGAAAAAAAAAATAACAATGTGATGAAGCAAGAAGAACTAGGAAGAAAAAAAAAAAAGAAAGAAAGAAAAAGAAGGAAAGACGGCACAGCACAGACAATGGGCAGGTGGCGGTGAGGAAAGCCTGTACCTCTGGTTACTGAAATGCTGTGTGGCTACAGGATAAAGAGCTTATACTTCTTGCTGCTCACCAATGTGGGTGCTGCTGAAGTCCTGGGTGAGTGGAGCTGGTTATCTGATCCTTGCCTTCATGGGAACAGGGCTTGCAGTAATTCAAAATGACTGTGCTCTGTTGGACCCATAGCCAATTCATTACTCCATGTGCATTTTTGTTTGCTGTTTTCATTAAGTCCTTTCCTCTAATTAGTATTGGATCTACTTCTTTTGTATTTACTTTGAAACTCTGAGCTCTAGGATTGTCATCCATAATGATTTCACTTGGTTTCCTAGGCCTTTATTGTAGAGGAGCTAGACAGTAATAGAGCCTAAACCATCATCTTGACCACATCCTATCAAATCTATTTTAGGGATATAGTATCTCAGACCAATGAGATATAGAAAAATTACTTCTGTAGTACTCTATCACACCTTTGCCTTTTTTGTTCTTTTTATACACATCTACATATATATATATATTTATATATATATGTATATACTTAACCCATAATAATATATGGTTACTATTTTATATAAACTTAAGCCATTTCAACAAAGTAGAATATAAGGGAAAGTTTATACTTATATTTATAAAGTTGCTTATAGTAACCTACTTATTTATCACTCCTCATTTGTCCTTGTGGATTTTAGTTAACACCTGGTGTCATTTTTTTACTCAAATATAATTTTGTCCCTCCTCCCTTCTTATTTTTGTCATTGTCTAATATATTATTTAGGAGCCCTAGAGTGGTGCTGTGGGTTAATGCACCAGACTGCAAAGCCATTTGAACTGCAAGGTAGGTGGTTCAAGTTCACCAGCTGCTCCTTGGAAGCCCTATACAGAGTCAGTATGTGTCAGGTTTGACTCAACAGTGCTTAACAACAACAATATATTACATTTATCCAAGGATTAGTTAAAAAAAAAAAAGTATCGTTACTGGGTTTTTTGAACATGGGTTTATTCCAAACAAAACATGTCTCTGTAATCAGTGGCTACAGATATGTTCTCAAAGGAATATACCTATCTTAGTCTAATTTGGGTACATTTTTATGATGGATTTATTTCATTCAACATAATGTCTTCCAGGTTCATCCTTTTATGAGGTGTCTCAAAATTCATTAATCTTCAACATTGCATAGTATTCCATTGTGTGTATATACCAAAGTTTGCTGTCCACTTTTCCACTGATGGGCATTTAGGCTGTCTCTATCTTTATGACATTGTGAACAGTGGTGCAATGAACATTGGTGTGCATAGATCTTCTCATGGTCTGTAGATTTCTTTGTATAGGTCTTTTGTAAATGATGTTGTTTCCCTAAGTTCCTTTTCAGAGCTGTTTTTATTAGTGTAAGAATTAAACTGATTTTTGTAGATTGATCCTGCACCTTGCCACCTTCCTGAATCTTTCAGTGGGTTCCAATAATTTTCTTACTGAGTCTTTAGGATTTTCTATGTCCCTATGTGTCTTGACATAACTTTTCCATGGATCTAGGCACTTCACAGTGCAAGGAAATCATGCCCAAAGCACACACTCCACTCTTAACTCTTCTTTCTTAGCAGTAGTAGGTCCCTCCTCTGCTCACTTCTCTCTCCTTATAGCTCTTGTAAGAAAAAAGGTGTTTCAGGCTACACCCCAAAAGAAACTTCCTTTCAATTGATTGGCTGTTCATAGCAAATCTCTCCCAAAAGTAATTACATTATATTGCTCTCTTCATAGGGATTATTACATCTTAACTGATAAACCACCGAGAATACTGGCGTAGAAGAGTTGCACCACGAAATCATCATGGTGGCTTTTTAAGAAAATTACCTTAATGAGAAAATAATATTGTCTTATATATATTCTGTAAGGTGGCACTGTACAGGATCAATCTACAAAAATTACCTCTTGTCTGTTGGTTTGTTATACTGTGAGCTGAAATTGGCTGTTTTTAATCAATCAATTATAGATT
The DNA here is from genome assembly GCF_000296735.1 of Chrysochloris asiatica. Taxonomy (NCBI): domain Eukaryota; kingdom Metazoa; phylum Chordata; class Mammalia; order Afrosoricida; family Chrysochloridae; genus Chrysochloris; species Chrysochloris asiatica. The sequence goes on from NW_006408604.1 coordinate 5,316,603, forward strand.
TACTATGCTGAGAATGACAAACTGAAAAGGACTTGTGTCATATTCATCATCAAAAAGAGCATTTCAAGATCTATCTTGAAGTACAATTCTTTCGATGATAGGAAATTATGCATATGCCTATAAGGAAGACCAGTTAATAACACTATTATTCAAATTTACACAATAATCACTAAAGGCAATTATGATGAAGTTAAATAACTCTCAACTTCTTCAGCCTAAAATTTATAGAACATGTAATCAATGTGTATTTGTAATTACTAGTGATTGAGTGCAAAAGTTGTAAACAAAGAGGAAGGACAGATGTTTGGAAAGTATGTCCTTGGTGATAGAAATGATGCTGGAGATCACAAAATAGAATTTTGTAAGACCAATGACTTATTCATTGCAAATACCTTTTTTTCTGATTTGAAAAATATATATTTCTAAAATCTACATATTTTCAATATGGATATTCCAAGCCCACTTTTCATTGAATAGTATTCATTAAGACTGTTTTATTTTAAAAAGTCATTTTAAACATAGATTATTGAAACTATTCCAATTTTAGATAATTTTTTGAAAGATGGAGAGAATTCTGTTAAAGATTATTTATTTTACATATTATTAAAATGTTAGAGAAAAATATAACCTCATTTTACCTACTATAGTCTTATATACATTTATATCAAATTGTTTTTTATTCAAGTAACATACTTTTAGTGATAGATTTTCAATAAACTATACCTACGGAGTCCTGGTATGGTGCTATAGTACACACACTGAACTGCTTACCACAAGGTTGGAGGTTCAAACTCACCAGCTGTTCCTCAGAAATCCTATGCAGAGTCCCTATGAGTCAGAACCCACACTATAGCACTTAACAACAACAACATTCCTGCATATATGGAGCCCTTCCAGCACAGTGGTTAAAGCACAGATGTGATAGCCTGCTTTCATCAGGATTTACAGCCTTGGAAACACTATGGGACTGTACCCTATGGGACTGTCCCATTCTGTCCTATAGAGTCGCTATGAGTAAAAATTGACTCAATGAAGTGGGTTTGGTGGTTTCTGTACCTACATATACCTTTATGCAATGATCATTTCTATAGACTAAAATAAGTTAAAATCGTATTTTTAATCTGTTTTTGTTATATAACTTTATTTTAATCCTTGATTATTGTTGATGTTGTTGTCAGGTGCCATCGAGTTGGAACCGACTCATAGCGACCCCATGCACAGCAGAACAAAACAATGTCCGATCCTGGGCCAACCTCACTACCGCTGCCACACTTGAGTCTATTAATGATGCCACCTGGCTGATCCATCTCGTTGGGGTCTTCCTCTTTTTCTCTGACCCTCCACCCTACCCAGCATGACATCCTTCTCCAATGATTGTTTCCTCCAGACAATATGTCCAAAGTAGGAGAGACGAAGCTTAGCCATCCTGGCCTCCAAGGAGCACTCTGGCTGCACTTCTTCCAAGACAGATCTATTGGTTCTTTTGGCAGTCCATGGCACTTTCAGTATTCTCCTCCAACACCACAACTCAAAGGCATCAATTCTTCTACGATCCTCCTTATTCACTGTCCAGCTTTCGCATCCATATGAGGCTATTGAAAACACAATGGCCTGGGTCAGGCGCACCCTAGTCCTCAAGCTGACATCTCTGCTCTTCAATACTTTAAAAAGTTCCTGTGCAGTAGATTTGCCCAGTGCAATACATCGTCTGATCTCTTGACTGCTACTTCCGCGAGTGTTGATAGTTGATCCAAGAAGAATGAAGTCCTTGACAACTTCAATCTTTTCTCCATTGATAAGAATGTTGTTTATTGGTCCAGTGGTGAGGATTTTTGTTTTCTTGACATTGAGATGTAATCCATATTGAAGGCTGTGCTCTTTAATCTTCATAAGTAAATGTTTCAAGTCCTCTTCACTTTCAACGATCAAAGTTGTATCATCTGCATATCACAGGTTGTTAATGAGTCTTCCTCCAATCTTGATGCCACGTTTTTCTTCATAGAACCCAGCTTCTTGTATTATTTGCTCAGCATACAGGTTGAATAAGTATGGTGAAAGAATACAACCCTGTCTCACACCTTTCCCAATTTTAAAACATTCAGTGTTCCCATGTTCTGTTTGAACAACTGCTTCTTGGTCTAGGTACAGATTTCTTAGAAGTACTAGATTATTAGAATATCAAAATATTTGAGCCAAGATAGTCTTCTTATGGCTTCATTTCTCTGAATCAATGTTTATAAAATATATCAGTCCAGGTCTGTACTTTTTAAGTGAATCATTGAATCTGAATTCTTATATCTGAATTCTTATATATCTGAACTAGTCAAACTTCTATATTTTAAAAAGTTTTAATTTGCCAAAAATGATTTTGAAAACTTTATTGTTTTGTGTCCTGGTGGCATTGTAGGAGAAGCACTGCACTATTAGCCACAAGGTCTGCAGTTTAAACTCACTAGCCACTCTTCAGGAGAAAGAGGAGGCTTTCTGCTCCCATAAATATTTACAGACGCAGAAGGTTGCCATGAGTCAGAATTGACTCGATGACCATAGGTATTGATTAGCATCTTTATGGTTGTATTTCAATATTTATTTAATGTGACCTTACACTGGGATCACTGCAGCTCATCAGCATCAAGGTCAACCAGAATAAAATAGTAATCCTCATGATTGATCTTCCCTGACTCATCGGACCCCAATCTTTTGCGTTAGCCTTTACTCCTGGGGCAAATTCAGCTGAACTATATAGATACCCACAGATCTGTCAGAGGGAGTCACTGGCAGATCCTGGACACTGCTACATCTCCTGATATTCCTACTCAATAATTCTGCACATTTTATTTTATAAATAAAGCCTAGAAATTATTTTAGTGCTATTCTTTCTAAGACTAAGAAAGGAATAAAACACAAACACACACACAAAGATTATCAATATCTAACGGAAAAATAATGAGTATTTCAAGTCCAGAGAAATAGCCAATGCAGAAAATGTTTACATAGGATGACATATGTGAGGAACCATTGCTTCGAAGACTACTTGAGCCCTCTCTCTCAGGAAGCAAGTTTATACATCGCCTCATCCTGGACATCAAGTTCTTCTTCAATCATCTCTGCTTCCATTAATTCAAAATGGATCTTTACAGTCTTGAATAAGGGAGATCATTTCCAAAATGGAATCCTGAACTTCTAACGACTTAACCTGGATCAGTAGATAGAGTACAGCATCATAGGCAGTCAAAAAGAAAATGTCCTTTCCAATGTTATCATCAGAAAACCTACATTACTCCAGTTTTTGTATCGCATGGTCTTGAAGTGATGAGAAGCACACAGTTACATCAATTCTTTGGAATTCTTTAACAATCATTCTCAATGATCTCACACTAACAATATCCATGAAAGACACAGCCCCACAATCGAAAACAAGTCTATGAATTGAAACTTTTGGAACATTCAGTTTGATTGGAAGATAAGAATTCTAATCCATTTGAATCTGCATTTCCTTGGTTGCGATAGCAAGTTCTTCCAGATCTTGAATGTCTTCATCAGGCTCAAAAGCATCGTTCAGTGTGCCAGCATCACTAATGATGCCATTCTTTATTGCTCTTAATTGTCCTTTTATGATGAGTTTTTGTATTTTCCTCAATGCTTTGAGCCTCTTATTCATACTGGGACAGTATCAAATCCTACTGTGGATTTGATAGATTTTTTAAAGCTATCAATGTTGCCATAAAAAAGGGGACTAAAAAATTTAAGAATCTTTGCTCCTTCAGGTTCTTTAATCATTTTGTAAATCTTTATACTTTTGTAGTTAGTATGTGTGCTGCCAAAGCAAGCACTGCCAATACATTTTATCAACAACATAAACATCAATTATATATGTGGACCTCATCAGACAGAAAACACAGGAATCAAATTGACTCTATCTATGGAATAAAGCAATGGGGAAGCTTAATATCATCAACTAAAGAAGGTCAGGAGCTGAGTGTAGAACATACTATCAATTGTTGATATGCAAGTTTATGTTGAAGCATAAGAAAATGCAAGTGGGACCTTCAGTATATTCCTCTTGAATTTAGAGACCTTCTCAAGAGCAAATTTGATGCATTAGAAACTATGGACCTGGCAAGAGGAGTTTCTGGATGACATCGAGAACATTATACATCCATAAAGGAAATGATCATTAAAAAACAGGAAAGAAAGAACAAATCAAAATGGGTGTCAGAAGAGACCCTGAAACTTGCTCTTGAGTTTTTTTTTTTTTCTTTGTTGTTGTCAGTTACTACAAAGGCTGTTTAGACTCTTAGTGACCCTATGTGCAACAGAATGAAACACTGCCAAGTCCTGTATCATCCTAACCATTTCTGTTATATTTAAGCCCATTGGTACTGCCACTGTGTCGATCCATCTCACTGGTGGTCTTCCTCCTTATTGCTGCCCCTCTACTTTACCAAATATGACATCCTTCTTCAAGGACTGGTCCCTCCTGGCCACAAGACCGAAGTACAAGAGACTAAATCTTGCCATCCTAGATTCTAAGGAGCAGTCTGGCTGTATTTCTTCTACGACAGATTTGTTTGTCCTTCTGAAAATCTGTGGTACTTTCAATATTCTTTGATAACACCATAATTCAAATACATCAATTCTTCCACAATCTTTTTCATTCATTGTCCAACTCTCACATGCATATGAGTTGACTGAAAATACCACCTTAGTCCTCAAAGTGACATCTTTGTTCCTTAACACTTTTGCAGCAGATTTTTTGCAGAAGATTTGCCTAATGCAATACATCATTGGATTTTTTTGACCATTGCATCCATGAGCATTGATTGTAGATCCAAGCAAAATGACAACTTTGACAACTTCAAGCTTTTTTCTATTTATCATGATGTTATTTATTTGTCCATTTTGTCTTCTTTATATTGAGGTGCAATCCATACTGAAGTCTGTATTCTTTGATCTTTATTAATAAATATTTCAAGTCCTCATCACTTTAGGCAAGAAAGGTTGTGTCATCTGAATATAGCAGGCTGTTAATGAGTCTTCCTGCAATTGATGTTATGTTCTTCTTCCCATAATCCAGATTCTCAGATTATTTATTCAGCATGCAGATTGAATACATATAGTGCAAAGATACAACCCTAGTATACACCTTCCTGATTTTAAACCATTCAGTATCCCTTTGTTCTATTCAAATGACTGCCTCTTGGTTTTTGTACAGGTTGCTCACAAGCACAATTAAGTGTTCTGGAATACCCATTCCTCCCAATATTATCCATGGAAAACACATGAATCAAATTGACTCTTATCTGTGGAAAAAAAAAAAACAATGGAAAAGACTCAAGATCATCAGCTATGTTTGCTATGGTCAACACAGTCAACTGCCTTTGCATAATCAATAAAGCCCAAGCAAACGTCTTTCTGGCTGGACAACAAACAAGGAAGATTGTAGAATAATAGATCATTTGAATTATGGAGTGTATGAAGAATATTGAAAGTACCATGGACTGCCAGAAGAATAGGCAAATCTGTCTTGGAAGAAGTACAGTCAGGATGCTCCTTAGAAGGGAAGATGGCAAGACTTTATTTCTTGTATTTTGGTCATGTTGTCAGAAAGGACGAATCCCTGGAGAAGGACATCATGTTTGGTAAAATCATATTTGGTAAAGTGGAGAGTCAGTGGAAAAGATAAAGATACTCAAGAAGATGGATTGACATAGTTAGCAATGGCCCTGGGTGAGCTACAATGGACTCAGATGAGCTACAGCCCAAGGTGAGCTATGGCCCCAGGTAGACTATGACCTGGGAGAAGCATCAATAACCAAGTGAGTCACAGCAGCATATTCAAAACTTCACGCTTAATCCCAGTGAAGGGTTTTGGATGGGACATGGGAAGGGTATGTGCCACTGTTTCTTTGAAATTGTGAATTATATAATTGTTCAAACGAACAAGAAAAAAGAAACAGTCTATGATGGTTACAGGCAGGTGGGTGAAAATATGAGGGCAGACACATGTTGATATAGGTGACAGGACAGACAATATACAAGAGGAAGGTTAGCAGAGGAAGCATGAAGGTAGGAGATACAGGGAGGAATGTAATAATTTGGTGAATAAAGGTAAATGCTATTAACTGTTGGTACATGGGGAGGGGGAATGCAAACATGTAATGAAGCAAAGTATAAGATTTGTTCAATGTAAAACGGATGATCTGCTCTGTAAACCTTCATTCAATTTATAATTAAAAAAAAAAATCACTGTGCCTTTAAATACTTGATAAACATGATTCTCAGTTTTTTGTAGCCCTCCTTTTCAATGTACACATCTAGTTATTTTCTGTATTACCAATATTGTGATAAACATTTTGTTGTTGATGTTGTTATGTGCCGTGGAGTCGGTTCTGACTCATAGCAACTTATACAGGGTTTCTGAGGCTGTAAAAAACACATTATACACTTTAAATCAATTCTTGAATTTTTATTTAGGAAGATTTAATTTTGTCTTCATTTTTGAAAGATAATTGTGCTCAATATAAGATGTATGGTACCACTGCCTTTTCTTTACATTCAACATTTTGAATATCTCATCCAATTACTATTTTGATGATCACTAATAGATGATTTCTATTATTTCTTATTATATATCCACTGTTAATCTTTCTGGCCTTTGCTTATATGTGAGGAATTTTTTGTTCCTATTACTTTTAAGATTTTCTATTTTTCTTCATCTTTCAAATTTTTCACAATGATGTACCTATATAATAATGTCTTTGTATTTATCCTACTTGGATTTTACTGAGTTTCTTTGTATATAGATCAAAGTCTTTGGAAAACTTCAATCTATTATATCTTCAATATATTTCCTGCTTCTTTCTCTCTTCTTTATATCTAGTATTTCCATTATGAGTATGTTGATATAAATAATTCTTATTCAAATCTTGAGTTTCTCTGAGGTTATGTTGTATTTTATTCATTCATTTTTCTCTATGCTCTTCATAAAGCTCAACGTTTATAAATCTATCTCCAAGTTTAATGATTCTTTCTTTTGTCAGCTCCTATGTGCTCTTGGAAGAGTGGGTCAATGGCCTGGATTGCAATGTCAATTTGAACCACAAGGTCGGGAGTTCAAGCTCATCCACTGCTCCTTGGAAACCTCATACAGGGTCTCTGTCAGTTGGAACTGACTCAATGACACTTAACAGCAACAACAACATGTACTCTTAGGAATCCTGGTGTGGCGCTGTAGGTTAAGCACTGGACAAGATTGGTTTGAACTACAAGCCTGGCAGTCAAACCCACCAGCCACTCCTTGGAAGTCTTATAAAGGGACACTATGAGTCCAAATTGACTCAATAGCACTTAACAATAACAAAAAATGTGCTCTTGAACCGTTACATGAGTTTTTAATTTATTACTCAAAATTTTAACTGCAATGTTTGCTTTGGTTCTTTTCTGTTTTACAAACTCGATTTTTTTACTGATGATCTCATTTAATGAGATATTTTCATCATACCTCCTTTTTAAATTTAAACATGACTTCTTTTTGTTTTGTTTATGGCTACTTTGACATTCTCACATCTGGATCCTCACAAAGCACTTCATATGCCCCGCTTTCCCCAGGACCCATGTAGAGATCACACTTTCCTATTTCTTTGTGTGTTTTATAATTGCTGTTATTAGTTACCCTCACATACTGTTGAATTGGTCCCCAACTTTCGGCAAGTTAAAAGAAGAGAAAAAATATCCCCTGAAAATTTTACATAATAGAATGTAACACTGGATTACTTTTCCCATCTGTTGCCCTTAACCTGAAAACCAGGGCCGATTGTTGTTTACTTGCTTATATTTTTTAGTGACTGCTTTAGTTATCTAATGTTTTTATAACAGAAATCCCCACAGGCGAGGGATTTCAAGAAACAGAAATGTATTGTCTCACAGTTTAGGAGGCTAGAAGTCCTAATTCAGAGAACCGGCTGTAGAGGAAGGCTTTCTTTGTAAGGACTCTGGGCAAAGGTCCTTGTCCCCTTTTAGCATCTATAGGCTAAGCATTCCTTGGAGATCCTCATGTGTCTTGTCATAAATCTTCCTCTGCATCTAGATGCTTCATAGCCCAGGAATCCCAGATCCAAAGGATGCACCACACTCCTAGCTTTTCTCTCTTGATGGTAGTAGGTCCCTCTCATCTCTTCTCACTTCTCTTTCTTTTTATCTCTTAAAAGTAAAAGGTATTGCAAGCCAAACCCCCAGGATAGTGAGGGAATTAAAGGTGTTTCTTATTTTTATTAGTTTATCATATCAGATCACATCATGGGGGTTCATCACATAATTGCCAAATCACTGAGAATCACGGCCCTCCCAAGACAACACATATTTTGGGGGAGATACAATAAAGTTCATAACAGTGACTATTTAGTAGCCTATTGCAGTGATGTCTATTTACCCTAGCATATCCAGCTTCTGTCCTGATGTGGAATACTGGTGTGGTGCTATGGGTTAATGTGCTGGACTGCAAAGTCAGTTTGAACCACAAGGCCTGTGGTTCAAGCTCACCAGTTGCTCCTAGGAATCCCTATACAGGGTTGCTTTGGGTCGAAACTGACTCAATGACACTTAACAACAACAATAAATACAGCCTCTGATATTGTATGGAAATAGTCACTCTGTGATAACACTACTTTTATCAGGACTCTCTTTAACTATCTCTTTCTAACATCTCTCTGTTAAGCTGTCTGCCTCTCTTGGTATTATATTAATCAGTTGTACTTAAGTGTTCTATTGTTTTTAGTAATGGCCTAGTACATAAGTTGTTCCAGAGTTTATCCCAATTTAATTCAGACCACTTAACACTAGTAGTCTTTGTGATAAGTCTTACAGGCTTGTTCTGACTCTATGAGTGTTATGCCTTAGCCATCTTTTTTGTTCAATCAGCCCCCACTCCACTTTTTTAAACTTCTAGTTTATCTATGATTTAGCTTTTTGCTCTCACGAATCTACCATCCACTTCTTAATTACTTGCCATCAAAAACTCTATTGTTTTCAAGAAGGTTTACTCAGCATCCTAGTTCAGGATATTGTCCCTTTGCATTGGATGTTATTCATCTTTCTATCCTAGTATTTTATACAGTAGTAAAAAAGAGTTGCACCGTATAGAATTTTTGTTGAATGATTTATAATTAGTGTTTATATTAATTCATGCAATCTGGCTAGTTATTTCCTCCACAAGGATGGCAAACAGATCTGTTATCCTCTTCATTTTTCCACACGACTAACATTTTGTACTTTTATTAAGCATATCCAATAAAACATTAGTCTTAATGTCTAATTTTTTATATTCATGCTCCTGTTTATTGTGGACACATACTATCTTCCAAAGAAGCTCAATCATATTAATTCTAAAATGAATAAAAACTGAACCTGAAAGGATATAGATACTGTCTCTACTCATAGAGAAAAAAGAATACATTTATTACTTTATGGAAACTATGTTTTCATGGGTTCTAATTGCATTAGGCAAATCTGCTGCACAAGACCTTTTTAAAGTGTTGAAGTGCAAAGATGTCAGCTTGAGGACTAAGGTGCGACTGACCCAAGCCATGGTATTTTCAATAACCTCATATGCATGCGAAAGCTGGACAGTGAATAAGGAAGACTGTAGAAGAAATGATGCTTTTGAGTTATGGTATTGGAGGACAATATTGAAAATTCCATAGGTTGCCAAAAGAACCAACATATCTGTGTTGGAAGAAGTGCAGTCAGAGTGCGCCTTGGGGGCCAGGATGGCCAAACTTCATTTCTCATACTTCAGACGTATTGTCAGAAGGGACCAGTCACTGGAGAAGGATATCATGTTTGGTAAGGTGGAGGGTCAGAGAAAAACAGGAAGACTCCCAGCGAGATGGACTGGCTAAGTGGCAGCATCGATGGACTCAAGTAGTGAGGTTGGTCCAGGATCAGGCAGTGTTTCATTCTGCTGTGCATAAGGTCACTATGAGTCGGTACCAATTCAATGGCACCTAACAACAACAACAACAATTGCCATGAAACTTCATATTTCACCTATTGATTTGATATTTTCATTTTACACAAACACATGGCTTCAATAACTCTCTGAACTATTTCTGGGGAAATTCATTTTCAGTTTGAGAGTGTGTTTATATTGCTCAGTTTCCTCATGTGTCAGTACTTCTCCTCAATTCATATCTCTTACTACTAACTATTACCCAAAAAAACCTAGTCTTTTATGACATTTAGAACTAGATGTGAATTGTGAAGTTCTCTCCTCAAAAGAGTTATTCTTTCCTGATCATTGGTCTCTTTAATGAGACCTATTAATAGATTTCTTTAAACCTGATTATTATCATAGATATCCCAATTCATATACATATTTATTGATTTATGCAACAGACATTGAGTATACACTGGTCTGGTGCTGTATGATAAGCATTGGATTGCATACCACAAGGTCAGTGGTGCAAATCTACCAGCCAATCCTGGAAAACCCTGTATAAGGGAGCTTTGAGTCTGAACTGACTTGGATGGCATTTACCAATAGCAATAATGCACTAAGAGCACAGAAAACCAAAAAAGTAAACCCACTGCTATCAAGTTGATTCCATCTCATATGGTAGTGGTGATGATGGTGTGCTATGGGGTCGATTTTGACTAATAGCGACCCTGCATAGGGTTTCCGAGGCTCTAAATCTTTATAGGAACAGAAAGTTCATCTTTCTCCTGTGGAACAGCTGCTAGTTTCAAATTGCTGCCCTTGTGGCTAGCAGCCCAACTCGTAACCACTATGCTACAGAGCTCCTTGTGATCCTATAGAGGATCTTTGTTGTCTTACGGTTTCTGAGACTAAATTTTAAATGGGAGCAAACAGCCTCATCTTTCTCCCATGAATTGGCTGGTAGGGTTGAACAACCTTATAGATAGCAGTTCAACACTTATCCCACAACACCACCAGGCTTCCTTAGAAGCATTTGTTGTTATCGTTAAATGTTGTTGAGTTGGTTCTAACTCATAGTGACCCTGTATAGAGTTTCTAAGATGCAGCTAGAGGACATGAACTGCTGACCTTGTTGTTTGCAGTCTGGTGCTGATCCTATAGCTCCACACCAGAAGACGTAATTAAACTAAATGCAGGCTGTTTCCACATATAGTGGGAAATGCAATGAATGGGGAAACTGTCTATTGGCATAAACTCTCCATTTAAATAGATGATTGTCTGTAGTAAAGAATCTAGCATGATGCTGCCTTCCTTCTCACTTTTACGTAGTATGGATTCAGTATCTTAAAGAGGGGCAGTTATTTATTTTTCAAGCAACAGACATGTTTCTCTTATAAACAAAGCAAAAATTGTAATATTCCAAAGCTCACATAAGATCAGTTCAATATTCTTGCAAACATTTAGTAAGAGTTCTTTCCAAACTTCATTCCTTCTCTTCCTGATTTCTACCAAAAACTCTAGAAAGGTCTCCAACTCTGTTTTTTGTGTGTTTGTATTTTCCTTGCTGGGTGAAATCTCATAGGTAGACTAAAAACCTGTATTCTTGATATTTCTATAGCTCAGCACATGAGCTAAATCCACTGCCTCAATGCTCGCTCATCCAAATCCTGGTCTCTTATGCATATAAACCTGTAAGCATTTATGGATCTTCCAGAATTTACTTCCTTTTTGTATTAATTTCTTCCTATTGTTAAGTGCCCTCCACTCGATTCTGATTGATAACAACCCTATATAGGGTTTTCAAAAAGCAGCTGTGGGTTTGAACTGCTGACCTTGTGGTTCGCAGTCCATTGCTGATCTTACGGCATCACACCAGGAGTTTATATTAATTCTTTTCTACCCAAGTTTTTACTGACTCAAATTGTCATAAAAACAAAGGATTTCTTACAGCTATACTATTTTACTTATAAAATATTTGCATCATATGGATTCAAATTTTTTGTCAGTTTTATTCCTGCCCTATTTAACTTGCTTCTATAATAAACTTTAATAAAAAGTCACTAACACTTAAGACTCACAAAGATCTAGTCTGACATCACTTTTGATTTACTTAGGAGCACGTACTCATTCTCAAGGCTCACACCTGAACAGTAAATCCCTATATAAACTGCTGCTGTTGTTGTTAAGAACCTTCAAGTTGATTCCAATTGACAATAATTCTGTAAAGGATTTTTCTGAGAAGCAACTGTTGGGTTTGAATGGCTGACATTTTGGTTAGGAGTCTAGTGCTTATCCCACAGAGCCACACCAGGACCCTGTAGGAATACAGTAATCATCAAATTACAAACTCAGGGAAACCATTAAGCTGAGTATTATGAAAGAACATCATAAATACATGCCAAGAAATGCCTACTTATAATATGCTTATGAAGTTGGTGTTATAGAATAAATATTTTTTTTATCTTAATCTCTTATGGGATGAGCATTGTACTAAGTGTTTTAAACAAATTCCAATAATTTAATCCTTATCAAAATGTTATCTCACAGAAACTATTACAGATTAACAAACTGAGTCTTAGAAATGCTAGGAAACTTGGCAAAATCATACTCCACAAAGGGAATAGTGAATGCTTAATCCATGTCTGTCTTAATAAAACAAACAAACCCCGTGTTCTTATCCAGGAGGAAGAAAAATTTTCAGTAAAAATTCATATAGTAAATACTTTAGACTTTGTGGATTATAAGGTTATTCAATTATTTGCAATGTTGAGTGAATACCTATGTAAATTAATAGGTATGGCTATGCTCCAATAGATGCTTATTTAGAAAAACAGACAACTGACTGGATTTTTCAGGACCAGTTAGATTTGACCCATGTTGTGGTTGTTAGGTGACATTAAATCGGTCCCAACTCATAGCTACCCTACCCTATGCACAATAGAACAAAGAACTGTCCGGCTCTGTGTCATTCTCCGAATTATTGCTATGTTTAAACCCAATGTTGCTATCACTGTGTAAATTCATTTCTTTGGGGTATTTTCCTCTTTTTCACTGGCAATCCACTTTCCCAAGCATGGGAAATCCTTTTCCAGGGATTGGCCCCTCCTGATAGCATGTCCGAAGTATGACAGTTGAAGTCTGGCCATCCTGGCTTCTAAGGAGCATTCTGGTTGTACTTCTACCAACACAGATTTGTTTGTTCTTTGGGAAGTCCATGATACTTTAAATATTCTTCTCCAACACCATAATTCAAATGCATCGATTCTCCTAGGGTCTTCGTTATTCATTGTCCAACTTTCACATGCATATAAAGCAATTGAAAATACCATGGCATGGGTCAGGTGTACTTTAGTCCTGAAATTGATATCTTTGCTCTTGAACATTTAAAGAGGACTTGCACAACAGATTTGCCTAATGCAATATATCACTTGATTTCTTGACTGCTGCTTCCATAAGTGCTGATTGTGGATCCAAACAAAATGAAGTCTTTGACAATTTAAATATTTTATCCATTTATCTTATGTCATTTATTGGTCCAGTTATGAAGATATTTGTTTTCTTTACATTGAGTTCCAATCCATATTGAAGGCTGCAGTCTTTGATCTACATCAGTAAGTATTTTAAATTATCTTTGCTTCCATCAAGCAAATTGTATCATCTGCATATCGCAAGTTGTTAATCTAATCATGATACCATGTTCTTCATATAATCTATTTTAACAGATTATTTGCTCAGCATACAGGTGCACATCTTTTCTCATTTTAACCATTCATTATTCCTATATGAAGTCCTGGTGTGGTGCTGTGCATTAATGTGCTGGACTGCAAAGCCGGTTTGAACTACAATGTCAGTGATTCAAGTTCACATACAGGGTCGCTATGGGTTGGAACCGACTCAACAGCATAAACAACAACATTCAGTGCAGTTTAAACTTCTTTCTTCAATACTATCAGTATATGATCATATGCTGCCTCTTGAAATGGTTGAAAATTGACCATTTCATTTCTATACAGAGACTTTACGTATTTCATCGTTTTTTGATGCTTTTTGCAACATTCACTATCTTGCCCATGTTGTTGTTAAGGGTCATTGAGTTGTTCTGACTCATAGCAACCCTGTATAGGGTTTCTTAGGGGCAGCTGATCGGTTTGAACTGCTGATCTTGTGGTCCGCAGTCCAGTACTAATCCTACAGCATCACACCAGTAGTCTTCCAATATTGCAAATTGAGGCTTGAGTTACTTCAGTTCTTTCAGCCTGAGAAATGATGAGTGTGCTCTTCTCTTTTGGTTTTCTAACTCCAGGTCTTTGAACTTTCTATTTTAATACTTTACTTTTGTCTTCTCAAGTTGCCCTTTGAAATTTTCTGTTCAGCTCTGTTCCTTCCTCATGTCTCCCATTTGTTTTGCCTTCTCTATGCTCAAGAGAACGTTTCAGATGTCTTCTGACATCAATTTTTGTCTCTTTTATTTCTGTATAATGTTCTTGGTGTAATCCTACAACTCTTCTGGTCTTCTATCATAAGTGTCTAGTACATCAAATTTGTTCTTGAAATGATCTATAAATTCATGTCAGATATATTCAAGGTCTTATTTTGCTCTCATAAACTTGCTTTCATTTGCTTCAGCTTCAGCCTGAATTTGCATATGAACAATTGATAGTTTTTTTCACAGTCTGTCCCAGGCTTTATTTTTACTGATGATATTGAACTTTTCCAGCATCTCTTCCCACTAGTGTAATCAACTTTATTCTTATGTATTCCATCTAGTGAGGTCCATGTGTATAATCTCCTGTTATGTTGTTTTAAAAAGGTATTTACATTGAATAAGTTGATGGTCTTACAAAATTCTTAATGTTATCTCCATAATCATTTCTATCACCAAGACCGTATTTTCCAACTACCAGTTATTCCTTTTTGTTTCCAATCTTCACATTGCAATCACCAGTAATTAAGACTGAATCTTGACTGAATGATTGATCAATTTCAAACTGAAGAAGTTAGTGAAATTTTCGATTTTGCCATCTCTGGCTTTAGTGATTGGTGAGTAAATTTGAGTAATAGTGGTATTAACTGGTCTTCCTTGTAGACTTATGGATACTATCACAGACAGCATTGCACTTCAAGATAGATCTTGAAATGCTGTTTTTGATGGTGAATGGGATTCCATTTCTCTTGAATTTGCCATTCCCAGTATAGTAAATCATACGACTGTTTGACTTAGAATGGCTAATGCCAGTCCATTTCAGCACACTAATGCTTAGGGTGTCAATCTGTATATTTTCCATTTCATTTCTGACAACTTTCAGTTTTCCTAGATTCATACTTTGTACATTCCATACTCCAATTATGAGTGGATGTTTCTCCGCATTGTGAGATGTGGCCCATCAGCAAAGGAAGGTCCAGAAAGCTTTACTCCATTCAGGTCATAATGGTCAAGTCTACTTGATGAGGCAGCTCTTTGCCAGTCCTATTTTGAGTGTCTTTGATCCTGAGGGAACCAACTTCTGGCACTATATCTAACAATGAGCTGCTGCTATTCATAATGTTGTAATCTTCATGTACTATGATTTGACCCAGAGACTATAGTTTTCTGACCTCAGCTAACCTGCTACACTGCATAACTTGATTTTAAGTTATTGCAGTGAATAACTAAATACTTTGTTTGGGAATATGTTGTTATTGTTGTTAAGTACCATCAAGTCATTTCTAACTCAGAGCAACACTGTATAGGGTTTCTGAGGAACCTTGCAGTTCAAACCGATCGTGCAGTCCAGTGCTCATCTTACAGCACCACATATGCAAGATGTTCTTTTTCATGTATTCACACTATGAGGGGGCTTCAAAAGTTTCTGGGGGAAAAAAATCCATTATCTTTTAATTCCATTTGTTTCCATGAACTTTTTGAAACCCCTTTGTATAACTTCATCAAAAAAGAATGAAGCTCCACTTAATCTTTTTTTTTTTTTTTTCCAAGATGGGTTAAATTGCAAATCCTGTTCCTTGCTCATTCTTACATAGTTTATCATAACAAAACACTATTCTATATATAGTCTCTTTGTGCCAAGAAACTCAATCTCTCTTAAAACATTATCTCATTAATACTGCCTACGACCCTGTGAGGGAGGGAGATGACAAGTATTAAGAAATGTTCAGAGCCGTTTAGGTTCACTTGAAAAGTTGAGAGAAGCTGAGTGACAAGTGCTTGCTACCCTCAGAGTTACACTGTATTCTTAAAATACTCACTTTGTGTCTTTCAGCTGATGCTGTTCCTCACTGGATGCTTCTGGGAAAAGAAATTCAGCACCAGAAAGTCCATTTTCTTAAAAAGTCTTTTTAATATGGGGCCATATCTCCCACAAATATTTGCTTTCCATAATTTTTCATCTCTTCTTTCCTTATCAAGATGCTCTGTTCTACAAACCAGCTGTTCTCTTGCTTCTGGCTAATGACTACATTTCAGCAATGGGAAAAGTAATCCAGAAAAGTAAAAGAATTTGGATCTTTAGAGGTAAAAGACAACATATATGCTGGTGCTATAACTTCCCCATAAACCCAAATTCTTTACAACTATAGAATTCCTAGAAGGAGCTCTGGTAGCGTAGTGGTTATGAATCGAGCTGCGAACCGCAAGGTCAGTAGTTCGAAACTACTAGCTGCTCCGCAGGAGAAAGATGAGGCGTTCTGCTCCTGTGAAGATTAACAGCCTCGGAAAACCTGTGCAGGGTCGCTATGAGTCGGAACCGACTCCACGGCACATAACAACAACAATAGAATTCCTAGAGCATTTCCTTGTTATCAGCTGGCATATGTCCTGGGAATGTGAACCAACATGTACAAAACAGTAAATGAACATCATTAAGAAGGGAAATATGCAATTGCAAATAGTAAATATTTTGAATTATTTAATAATAATATGGAGTCCTGGTGTGGCACTGTAAGATAAGCAATGGACTGCTAATCACAATGCCTGTGATTTAAACCCACAAGCTACTCCTCAGAATCCCTACACAGAGTTTCTATGAGTGGGAACTGACTCAATTGCACTGACCAACAATAATATTAATATCATATTATAAGGAATCTATTAATATAGTTTTCTTGTTCAGTGTGTAGGTCACTTCCTGATAATAATTTATACATAAGAAAATGAAATCATTTGTGAACGAACTAGTGAAGCTTTTGTAATCATAGCTATGCTTTAGGAAGATTAATCTGACAATAGAATATAAAATAGATTGGACATGGAAAATACTAAAGTTCAGTTAATATTATTGTAATAGTTCAGAAACGATATCATGAGGTCTTGGATTAGGATAATGGCAAATGAAATGAAGAGAAAATGAAAATACATGAAAGACATCGTATAGAAATAGGATTAGGGGCAATAGAAGGGCAGAACATCTTTCATAATGGGGTGTGAGGAGAACCAGGGGTCTGTAGTTCCAGCACGAGTATATAGTGAGAGTGGAAGCTTTGAGTACAGATTATGGTTATTTTTTTGTTATTGCATTCAACATATTTTACTGCATACTGTGTAACTGAAATACAGGCAATTAAATGCAGGTACATATAAATATGGAGGTATGTTGTTGTTGTTGTTGAATACCATTGAGTTGTTTTCGACTCATAGCGACCCTGCACAGGGTTTCTGAGGCTGTAAATCTTTACGGGAGCAGAAAGCCTCATCTTTCTCCTGCAGAGCGACTGGTAGTTTCGAACTGCTGACCTTGCGGCTTGTGCCTGAGTATTTTAAATACCATCAGGGTCATCTATGGTAGACAGGTTTCAGATGAGCTTCCAGACAAAGACATAATAGGAAGAAGGAGTGATGAACTAATTCAGAATATTTAGTCACTGAAAACCTTATGAATAGCAAAGAAATACTGTTATATATAGTTCCAGGAAAGGAGCCCCTCAGGTTGGAAGGCACTCAAAATGTGACTGAGGAAAAGCTGCCTCCTCAAAGTAGAGTTGACGTTGATGACAGGAATGGCATAAAGCCCATGGGAGTAAATCCTAGGGACCATTATTTGCTGATGGGGCACAACTCAAAATGAAGATAAACATCTGTAAATATCCATTAATAATCAGAACATGGAATGTACAAAGTATGAGTCTAGGAAAATTGGAAATTGTTAAAAATGAAATGGAACACATAAACATTGATATCTTAGGCATTAGAGAGCTGACTGGTATTGGCCATTTTGAATCTGACAACCACCTGGTTTACTATGCTGGGAATGATGAAGTTAAGAGGAATGGTGTTGCATTTGTTGTCAGAAAGGACATATCCAGATCAGTCATGAGGTACAACGCTGTCTATGGTAGGATAGTATCCATGCGCCTATAGGGAAACCAGTGAATACCACTATTATTCAAATTTATGCACCAACCACTAAAGCCAGTGAGGATGAAATAGAAGAATTCTACCAACTTCTTCGATCTGAAATTGATCAAACATGCAATTAAGATGTATTGATCATTACTGGTGATTGGAATGCAAAGGTTGGGAGCAAAGAGGAAGAATCAGTAGTTGGAAAATATGGCCTTGGTGACAGAAATGATGCTGGAGATTGCAAGATAGAATTCTGCAAAATCAATGATTTGTTCATTTTAAATAACTTTTTTAGACAGCATAAGAGACGATTATACATATGGACGCACCACATGGAATACACAGAAATTAAGGAGCTCTGGTAGTGTAGTGGTTACGAATCGGGCTGCGAACCTTAAGGTCAGCGGTTCGAAACTACCAGCTGCTCTGCAGGAGAAAGATCAGGCTTTCTACTCCCGTAAAGATTTACACCCTCGGAAGCCCTGTACAGGGTCGCTATGGGGCAGCTGACTCAATGGCACTTAACAACAACAACAACAACATCTGTGAAAAGAGACAATTGAAAAGCTCTATATCATCAGTCAAAACAAGGCCAGGGGCAGATTGTGGAACAAACCATCAATTGCTCATATGCAAATTCAAACTGAAGCTGAAAAAAATGCAAACAAGTCCATAAATGCCAAAATATGATCTTGAGTATATCCCACCTGAATTGAGAGATCATCTGAAGAACAGATTTGATACATTAAACACTAAAGACTGAAGACCAGAA
The DNA here is from genome assembly GCF_000296735.1 of Chrysochloris asiatica. Lineage (NCBI taxonomy): Eukaryota > Metazoa > Chordata > Mammalia > Afrosoricida > Chrysochloridae > Chrysochloris > Chrysochloris asiatica. Next base: position 5,335,647 of record NW_006408604.1, read on the forward strand.
GAGTTGTGGGATGACATCAAGAACGTCATAAAGGAAGAAAGCAAAAAGTCATTAAGAAAAAAGAAAGAAGGAAAAGGTTAAAGTGGATGTCAGAAGAGACACTGAAACTTGCTCTCCAGGGTAGAGGTGCTAAAGCAAATGTAAGGAATGAGGAGGTACAAGAGCTGAACAGAAAATGTCAAAGGTCTGCTAGAGAAAACAAAGTTAAATATCACAACAATATGTGCAAAGATCTGGAGTCAGAAAACCAAAAAGGAAGAACACGCTCAGCATTGCTCAAGCAGGGGGAACTGAAGAACAAGTTCAAGCCTCGACTTTGGTTATTGAAGGATTCTCTGGGCAAATTATTGAATGATACAGAATGCATCAAAAGAAGATGGAAGGAATACACAGAGTCACTGTACCAGAAGGAAATGGTTAATGTTCAACCATTTCAAGAGGTAGCATATGATCAAGAGCAAATGATACTGAAAAAAGGAGTCCAAAATACATTGAAGGAATTACTAAAGAACAAGGCACCAGGAATTGATGGAATAAAAATTGAAATCTTTCAAGAAAGTGAGGCAACACTGGAGGCACTCACTCATCTATGCCAAGAAATTTGGAAGACAACTATCCGGCCGACAGATTGTAAAAGATACATAGTTGTGCTCATTCCAAAGAGAGGTGATCCAATAAAAAGTGGAAATCATCAGACAAAATCTTTGATATCCCATGAGAGTAAAGTTTTACTAAAGGTAATACAGAAATGATTGCAAGCATATATTGACAGAGAACTTCCAGAAATTTAAGCTGGATTCAGTAAAAGATGACATGGAATGAAGGATATCATTGTTGATGTCCGATGGATCTTGGCTGAAAGCAGAGAATACCAGAAAGATATTTACCTGTGCTTTATTGGCTACACAAAGGCTTTTGATTGTGTGAATCATGACAAGCTATGAACAACATTGCCCATATGAAGTATGAGTATTTTGGGACACTGAACTGTGCTCATGAGGAATCCATACATGGACCAAGAGGCAGTTGTTCGAACAGACATGGGAACACTGAATGGTTTAAAATTAAGAAAGGTGTGTGACAGGGTTGTATTCTTTCACCATACTTATTCAACCTGTATGCTGAGTAAATAATCTGAGAAGCTAGGATATATGAAGAAAAACGTGGCATCAGGATTGGAGGAAGATATGCAAATGATACAACCTTGCTTGCTGAAAGTGAAGAGGACTTAAAACATTTACTGATGATGATCAAAGAGCACAGCCTTCAGTATGGATTACATTTCAATGTAAAGCAAACCAAAATCCTCACCACTGGACCAATAAACAACATTCTTATCAATCAATGGAGAAAAGATTGAAGTTGTCAAGGACTTCATTCTTCTTGGATCAACTACCAACACTCATGGAAACAGCAGTCAAGAAGTCAAACGACGTATTGCATTAGGCAAATTTGCTGCACAAGATTTTTTTAAACTGTTGAAGAGCAAAGATGTTAGCTTGAAGACTAAGGTGCTCCTGACCCAAGCCATGGTATTTTCAATCACCTCATATGCATGTGAAAGCTGGACAATGAATAAGGAAGACCGTAGAAGAATTGATGCTTTTGAGTTATGTTGTTGGAGAAGAATACTGAAAGTGCCATGGATTGCCAAAAGAACCAACAGATCTGTGTTAGAAGAAGTGCAGCCAGATTGCTTCTTAGAGGCCAGGATGGCCAAACTTCATCTCTCATGCTTCAGACATATTGTCAGGAGGGACCAGTTGTGGGAAAAGATATCATGTTTGATAAAGTGAAGGGTCAGAGAAAAAGAGGAAGACCCCCAGTGAGATGCATTGGCAAAGTGGCAGCATCAATAGGCTCACGAGTGGTAACAATTGTGAGGTTGGCCCAGGAATTCAGTGTTTCATTCTGTTGTGCGTAGTGTCACTGTGAGTCAGTACCAACTCGATGGCACCTAACAACAACAACAGCATATAAAAATATTATAAGGGCTTAAATTAGGAAATGGTAGTTGAAATGGAAAGAAAATGAAAATAGACAAAAAGAGATAGCATAATAATTAGATTGTAGGGCAAGAGGAGAGAAGAACATATTTTATAATGGGTTTTGAGGAGAACCATGTCTCTATGATTCCAGCATGAGTATTCCAACATAGAAAGAGTGTCAGCACTGAGTATGGATTACATTTCCTTATTCCTTCATCCCACATATTTGACTGCACACTGAATATATAACTGATTTACATGCAATGATATAAAGGTACATAAATAGGAATTATCCATGGATCCTGATCTCAAAGAAATGTTACCAGAATAAAAAGCCATGATACCAATTCAGGGACTGAGCTAGGGACAATGAATTTACAAGAGAATGTAGCTCCCTCTTCAATAATACATTCATTCACTCAAAACTTGGAATATAAGAGTTATATAAGACATGATCCTTATCACAGAATTTTTGTTTTCATAATTAAGCAGGCCAGTTGTTGTTGGTAAGTTCTGTTGAGTGAATTCCAACTCATAATGACCCTGTTTAGGGTTTCCAAGACCATCTGATAGGCTTGAACTGCTGACGTTTTGATTAACAGTCCAGTACATATCTGACAGTGTGACACCAGGACTCCAAAACAGACCAGTAGATGAGATTAATTATGCTTTGATAAAATATTAGAATAATGGCATATACAAAATGTTATAGGACATAATAGAGGCAACTATTGAAAAATTTCTTTTGGAGTTTAAGAGTGATGAAAAAGGGAAAATTATAGAAATATAATGAGCAAAAAAAAATTTGTCTTTAAAGTTTTATGATGATAAGACCAAATCACATGTATTAATTCTGAGAATGGATACAGAAAAGGAAATATCAGAGAAAAGAGAATGAAAATTTAACTGAAGCAACAAGTACCTTTAGTCTACATTTTCTGAGCCTCATCTAACCAGTTTTGAAGCTAAATTTTTATAACCAAATTAATAAATTCAATATGATTCTAAATTATATTCAGGTAAAACTTCAGTAATATATTTAAGATTTATTTATTTTGCATTGTGAGTTCTAACCAGCGTTTCAGATACAACATTTGGTTGTTGAACATTTTTAATGAGTGAAAATTTTGAGCTATCACATGAGGGCACTGTCTTCCAGACAACAGTTAAGCGTCGGTAATGTCACCATCTTTTCAACCGTGTGTACATAACTATTTGAATATTTTATGCATCCTGCATTTATTTTTTCTTATTGTTTTTAATGAGTTTACAATGGAAGAGTGAAAGTAATGATTTACGTAAACAGAATAGTTTCTACGAATATAATAAATTGATTTGTAGAGATGAAAATCAGCCGAGAAAATGAAAGCAGAAATTCTCTAGCCTCAATTAACAACTCACTGAACATAGTGTATTAGTTAAGATATTTAATTATGAGTAATAGGAGCAAAATTAAAGAATTTGTATAAAATGTTTGAAATGTATGATTTGTTTCCTGTTTACTTAAAGCACTTCGCTGTTAAGAAAGGTTGAGGCTTTTAATCCACCATCCATTTTGAGGTTAGAAAAATGCGGCAGTTTTCTTCTATAAAGATTTTACAGACTTGGAAGCCATATACGATCTTTCATCCTGTCTTACAGGGTCACTGTTGTTGTTGTTATGTGCCCTGTAGTCGGGAACAGCAGGTGGGTTTGAACCATTGATTTTGCGATTCAAACAGACCTTGTGGTCCAGTGCTTTATCCTACAGTGCGACACCAGGACTCTATTTGTCAGGATAAACTCAACCACAGTGACTGAACTCTGGAGTTTTTCATTTGTTTTCAAATTCTGAAACAAGTGTTTTCATTATACATGTAAGTCTTCTCTTTTGTGTAGTTAACATTTATAAATGTGTTCAAAATGCATTTTGTATTTGTTTTGTTGTTCTTATTAAGTGCCCTAGAGTCTGTTCTGACTCATAACAACCCTATATAGAGTTTCAGAGGAGTGGCTAGTGAGCATGAACCCCGGATCTTGCAGTTCAAAGGACTTTACAGTTCAGCGCATTAACTCACAGCACCACACCAGGATATTGCTTTAAGGGCTTGTTTATACTGTATATTAGTTGCTTTTCCTAAAACTTACATCAAAGGAATACTGTGTCTTCAGCTTGCAAATATGTATACCATAAAAATACTCTTCATTTAATTAAGTTTAGAGAGTGTTGGATTGTATCAAGTTAAACAGGATTTTCAATGCAAGACTGATCAGAACTTTTACTATGCAAATGTGCATTTTTAGTCTCCAAAAAAAAAAAAAAAAAAAGTATGGTATACAATGTTCTCCAAACTAATTTGACCAGTGAGTCATTTTTTTCACAAAGCACCTATTAACATTGGGCAGAACTAGCATTCTGCAAAACATGAAACGGAAAATGCTTTCCACTCTCCTTAGTAGTATTCTCATGATTAAAATGATGGTTAACAAAAAACACATTCATAAGGTTTAGAACTGAAATTGATATTAGAGGCTATCCAGTGAGCTCTGGTAGCGTAGTGGTTACGAATCGGGCTGTGAACCTTAAGGTCAGCGGTTCGAAACTACCAGCCGCTCCGCGGGAGAAAGATGAGGCTTTCTACTCCCGTAAAGATTTACACCCTCGGAAACCCTGTACAGGGTCGCTATGGGTCGGACCCGACTCGATGGCACTTAACAACAACAACAACAAGTAAACATCCATACATAAAATGATTTCAAACACCACTGAGATGATCATCCAGGTATTATTTTAAGTCTCTATTTCATTCTATGCCAATCCTACATACTGTTAATAATATTTTCCATTTATTAAGCTGGTGTGACTCATTGGTCCTCATTCTATTTGCTCCCTTTCTGTAAGGCAACTCTTGGCATAATGAAGACAGCTTACATTGTTGTTGTTAAGTGCCGATGAGTCAGTTCCAACTCATAGTGCCCAGTATAGGATTTCCAAGGAGTGGCTGATGAATTTGAACCACCAAACTTGCAATTCAAACCAACCTTCTGGCCCAGTGCTTGTCCTATAGTGCCACACCAGGACTCTACAGCTTAAATAGATACTCTTTTTCTAGATAAATATACACAGGTCTTATAAATATACACAGCATATAAATCATCAGATTTCTTATTTTATCCACTAGTCTTCCATTTATGAAATCAAGTCTATGTCCCTTTTTAAATGACATTCAACCAAATATAATTGTTAAACTGTTACTACTGAACAGTTGTATCATTCTTTAGACTGTGGTCAAGAAAAATTCTAAGTGTTACCAAACATGTTTTCTCCACCTGTACTTACACAACTAATTTGTAGTTAAATGGGATGGTGTTGTTAAGTGCCGTCAAGTTGGTTCTGACTCATATGAACCCTATATAAAGTTTCCAAGGAGCACTTGGTGGGTTTGAAATGCTGACCTTTTGGTTAGATGTCCAGTGCTTATCCTATAGGCAATCCTTTCTCATTAGAATCAAGAAATTGTCACTTTAGCTGACTTCTTATAAGTTGTGGATTAAATTGTGTTTCCCTCAAAATATGTGATTTGGCTGTGATCCTCAGTGGGTTGTTAGTTTTAAATTTTTGCAATAAAAGTCTTTGTGGGTAATAATTCTGTTAATTATCCTGTATGATGTCACCTGATATGATCAGTCAATTAGTTATAAAGGATTATGGCAGGATGTAATGCTGTTTGGAAAGATCAGTTCTTTGATCATGGTTTTTTTGGAAGGCACCTTAATGAGACTTTAAGACAAGTGTATTACGAACCAATTTGTCTGCAGCCATCCACTGACCACAGAAACGTGCGTAAACAGCTTTTGTTTGGAGTTTGTTGTGCCCTTATGAACTAGAACCCTAGTAGAAATACATTTTGACAGCCTATTACATTTGTATTTTTTTAATTTAAAAAAAGGAGTGAATAAATGTACATTTAACTATGAGATTCTTATTTGTAATAAAGATATTAGTCATTTTCTATATTTCAATTTGGTGTTCTATTTTCCTCTTGCCTCAACCCTAAACAAACAAATAAAAAAGTCTGATTTTTCATTTACAAATAAGAGAAAAATAGTTAGTGTTACAGTTTTAAGCAGTGAAGTGTTATTTATAAGACAGGGTCCCCCCTACCCAAAAAAAAGAAAAAGAAACAAAAAAACATTTACTTTGGATGTGGGCCAACATATTTGAAAAATCTACAAAGATATGCTCAATATTATATCACTGAATAATTATTTCTCCTATGTCCTTATAAATCCTCCTTTTAAAAAAAAAAAAAAAAAAGAGGGAGTTAATGAGATTGTGGAGTTGCAGGAGTAATACAGAAACAATGTAGGTAAATGTGTAGAGACATTAGTTCTGAAGTGTGGGATAATTGTAGAGGGCCCTGGGCAAAAAACAAAACCTAGATGTGCAGGAGTCATAGCACATCTTGTCTTCACTTGTCTTTGTTAGTGCGAATGAAAAGGTTAATGCTGTTCAGTTCCATCAACACAGAGTGAGGAACTGTGGCACCTTTGAATTCTAAAGTTAACCACAGTGCAACTGATTTAATTCCTGTGAGAACAGTCCTATTTACAAGTTTACTCAGGAATAAGAATGTCAATTAACCATGTGTTCCTGCTCATGTACAATCGCTCTCTCCTTCTATTATAGAAATAACGTTTTAAAAGTCATTATCACATGAAAAAAGTCACTGTGTTTAAAGCTCTTTTTTGAGTGGAAGGAATATTATCAGCAGTCTGCTATTCCAAAGAATGAAGTCTTACCTACTCATCAGTTCACCAATTGTTACATTCTTACATGTGTCCTTAAAGCCTCAGGTAATTTTTGACATCTTTGAGTTTCTGACTCAATATATTGTAGCTAATGACTACATTACGTCCTTTTAATATTCTAGTATAATTTGTTATTTTGAAGCGTATTTGTGTAATGTGTTATTCTACACATTCAATCATCAGCAACAACTTCATTATCCCAGTTTCCTGTTCCTGTGCACAAGTTTTCCTACCCCTTATTAGAATTCAGTCCCTACAGCTACCTTCTCCTCCCCATTGTGTTCTCTTTTCTCTATCCAGTTAAAACCTGAATATGGATCTGGGAAGAAAAACTTGATGCTCATAGGCATGAGGGGAGGAATTGGACAGAGAATTAGCGGAAGGTACAGAAAAATCTTTCCACTACCACAGGAGTGGGGAACAGTTTTTCTGCCAAAAAGTGTAACATCATTCATGAGCCATAGAAAATTAACAACTTAAAAATTATCCTGCTCTATTTGTTCAAACATTTAATTAACTCCCATAATATGATGCCTGGAACTGGGGTTGCCTTGGCAGTATCAGACCAAATGATTTCAGGCCTTAAACAGCCCGAGAACCTGATGTTCCCCACCCCTGCACTAACAGGTTGATGGTTGCACTATAGCCGGAAGTCAGGGACAATGGAGTGAAACTGCCCAGAGACGGTAGGCCTGAAAGCTCCATTTGTGGAGCTTGGGTGGAATTCAAGTTAGATTGGATAGAATTCAAGTTAGAACTATTAGTAAATTCAGGGTGGCTGAGAGCATTGCTTCTAAGAAAGCAGAACAAGGAGACAAAGGAAAAGGCATGGTTAGTGTTGAAAAGTTTATAAAACAATGATAATTAATGTTTAGCACTGCATTTCTGTATTTTCACATTGCTCCTTGAGGCTTTGTAATATATATATTAAAAATCATTTAAATGTTTCATTTCACTGATTTTTTAAAATATCTAAATTTTAAACAATTAGAAAAGTAATATATAGGTTTTCACTGTCATTTTTGGTTGAACATCAATAAATATTAATAAGAAATCCTGGTACTGTCATTTTGCTTTAGTTTTGTAATCATTGGTATTGAGAATACAGTCTGATCTTTGTTGATTTCCACTGTTCTCATTGTAACAGTCGCCTGACTGCCAACTTTTTTATCTCTTACCTTTTTTTGTTTAACTCTTATTCAAAATGCAACGCTTATAATTTTTTGTCCATCTCTTTGAACAAATTATTCTGTTTCTCCCCAACAGTTTTCTTAGAACATAAAGTGGAATATAAGCTTATAAAAGGTCTATACACCTATAATAAGATCTTTCTGAAAGATACAAAAGAAATTCAGTATGATTTATCAATTTTTTTTTCTTTTGGAGAGTGATACCCAGAACATAGATTTTTCTTCTTGGTGTTATGATAGTTAAGATAACCAGCTTGACTGGGCCAGGATTCTCCATGGTTTGGCAATTGAAATGTAGCTATCCCACATGATATGATTTGATGTGATATACCAATAAGAGGATTAAGACTAAATTATGCTACTCCTAATCTCACTACCACCCTGATCCAATTTATGGAAGAATTCCCAAGGGAGTGACTTGCAGTGTCTATTATCTCACAAGAGATTAAAGGAAAGAGACTTGGGCAAAGAAAGAGGGGCCAATTACCACCAAGATAGTAGAGCCAAGAGTAGAGTGCATCGTTTTGACCTTGGATTGTTGCACTGTGCAGCTCCTAGATCCAGGGGAAGATTGATGTCGAGATATATGGATAGCTCCAAATATTGGACATACAGATGGCAAAAGGAGAAAAGGACCTTTCCAGAGAACTAACAAAGATAAAGCCTTCCCCAACAGCCTACACTCTGACTATGGACATTGAGAGAAATAATTTATGGTTGTTAAAGCAAGCCATCCACTTGTGGTATTTCTGGTATAGCAGTATTGGATAACTAAGAAAAGAGTATAAAGACCCCTAAAAAACAGTTATAAATCATTACAACATTAATGAAATGGGTGTAAGAGCAAATTTCCTCTACTTCAGTTACTTCTAAACATGCACTCCTTGTCAGTAAAAGTCATAGACGTGAGTGAGCACATATACCAAAGACTGTGCACTCAATTGGTCAATTCACCCCCATATTCTCCTTCCCCAATCTCATGTTAGTGTAAATTACTTACATGGAAAATGACAGGAAAGTTGGAAGATATATGCCTATGCCAGGAAATAAAAAAAATATATAGTTAAGATCTCTGTTAAGGAGATGAGGGTTATCTATCTTCACATCAGTGGCAAAATGATGTGCATAACAATTAGAGAGTAAAATGTTCAGAGGTGGCATAAGCAACTAAGCATCCAACTACTAGCTGAAATAATAGTAGTCTGAATCCACTCAGAGATGCCTTGAAAGACATGTGCTTCAGAAAGTTTATAGCTTTGAAAACCGTATCAGTTCCACACACATGGGGTTGCCATGAATTGGAGCTGACTTGAAGACCAACTGTGATATGGTAACTTTACTTGGTATGGTTCTTACAATCATAGTTTTTGTAACTCCCACCAAATGACTGGGTGTGGCCAGGCAAATAGGGTGTGCAGAACTCTAAAACAAGGATTGGTTGGTTTTTCCATTCCACTGGATTTAGAATGAACCATCTCAGAAGCAGGAATGGAGCATTTTACGATTATCAAGAAACAAGAGCCATGAGCAGAGAGGGCTTTTGTATCCTGAGATTCTTGTGAGGAAAGGTGGCACAGGACACAGAAACAGAGCAGCAGGCTACAGCCCATGGAATGAGTACCTCTAGACAAGGGTCGTGTGGCTGAGTAACTGAAAATGAGAAAGGCATATCTGTGATATCCCTGAGAAGAGGATTTCCTGATGAGAGAACTACTGTGTCTTGAATTGTTTTTGATCCTGAATTGTACCCTATTGACCTCCCTAATGAACTCCATAATTGTGAGTATTGTCTATGAGTTCTATGTAGTCATTGAAATGAATTAATGAACTCAGCCAATAAATAGAACGCTGTAGGAAGGATTGTTGGTGTCAGGATAAAGTAAAGAAGGTTGGATAGTGGAGGTATGTCTGACCTCTGACTCATAGGAATCAGCTTGGGCTAAAGATGTTGATTCTTCTTCTTCCCTCCTTGCTAAACCAGAGGTCAGACAAGACTTCCATGCCATTTTTACAGCCACCAACAACAAAGTTCAGAGGAATTCTCCATATCATTCACTGACTATCTGTATATCGTTCTTGCATGTTGTTGTTGCTAAGTGCTTTAAGTTGGTTCTGATCCATAGCAATAATGTATAGGGTTTCCTGAGAGCTGCTGATGAGCCTGAACCACTGACTTTGTGGTTCAAACTGAACTTGCAGTCCAGTGCATTAACTCATAGCACCACACCATTGTTCTTACATACTTATATTTTATTTTGATATTTCCTATTAATCTAATTTATTTCTGTAATTTTATTAATACATTTGTATGATAGATGGAAAAATATCCTGAATAGACATTATTCCAAACTAGAAAATTCACACCAGTTTGCCACAAGTATAGTTTAGATGCGGCTTTAACAAGGTTATCATTTTTTAAAGTTTGCTAAGGAAATCTCAAAAGAATATTTTGCAGTAGACATATGAGTGCAGGACGAGGGCCTTGTTTGTGTGTGGAAAAGAGAAAAATTTGATAGATATGGTAACTATCATTAATGTTTTATTTACCTGTAGAAGCAAGATGAAGATTAGCAGATACATTTTTGGCTTCTAGCACTCATACCTCATTGGTGGAGGTTTCACCATAATAACCTGAATACTTGGCTCATTCTTCTCATTCCTAATCACTGTGAGTTCCCCACTACCAATACCAGTTTCCACTGAGTCAACTCTGATTCATGGTGATTCCAAATGTGTAGAACTGTTCTCCATAGTGCTTACAATGGCTGAGTTTTTCAAAGTAGATTAGAAACCTTTCTCCAAATGAAGGGTGCACTCAACCTCCAAACTTTTGGTTAGCAGGCAAACATGCGAATCATATACACCTGACAGAGACTCCATTGCTAATTCATGGTCCTCTGAAATTTCTTCCAAGGTTCTGTGCAATCCTCTGTGCAATGGATGACATGTAAAAACTTCTAATGAGGAAGGAAAGAACTAAAGTAGGATCTGAAGAAAAAGAATAGAAGGATGTAAGTATAGCAAGCTCACTCTTGTCCACATACTTTGTAAATCTCAAACAAAAACAATCTATTCTGAAATTTGGGAAGTCAGAAAATCTCCACTGATGTCATAAGAACATTGAATGATTATATGTACTTTCTAATAAGAAACTCTAATTCAAGTATGGTTGAGAAACCCTGAAAGTCTCATTACTTTCAAAATGTGGCAAAGGAGTATTCAGTAGATACTCAGGAGAGATTGAAAGGAATAGCTTGGATCTTTAGTATCATACAGTACATGGTGTTATTCTATGAAAAAACTAATTTGAGACTGTTTTAAGATAGGTTTTCTAGAAAGTCAAAACCAGTAAACGTATATGTGTGTTTGTGTATATGTATACATAAAGAGAAGTTTATATCAAGGAAATGGTTCCACAGTTGTAGAGATTGTTGTTGTTGTTAAGTGCTGTCAGGTCGGGTTCCTATCCATAGTGGCTCTGTATAGGGTTTCCAAAGAGCAGCTGGTGAGCTTGAACTGCAGGCCTCCCAGTCCAAATGGACTTTGCAGTCCAGTGCATTAACCAACAGCGCCACACCAAGAGTCCAGGTGAAGAGTCCCAAATCTAGATCCAGTGAGAAAAAGATAACAAGCTTTTCCAGCATATCCATTATAATGGGAGACGGTCACACTCCCAAGTAAACAGCTTTTCAATTAACTGACTGCTCATAGTAAATTATCATAGAGTTAACTATGCATGCTCATAGTCAATCATCATAGAGTTAACTATCAACTGTCAAATCACTGGGAATCCTGGTCCAGACAAGTTGACACAGAACTTTAACTATTGCAGAAATATTTCCAATTTATCTCAGATGAACTGAAATATCCCAATGGGAATTGACTCTTATTATTCACCCTGGTGTGTGGCACTGTTGGATCAGCACTCGACAACAAATCACAAGGTTGGCAGTTTAAACCTACCAGCTGCTCCTCAGAAATCCCGCACAGGGTCTTAAGAGTCAGAACTTGATGGCACTTAACAACAACTCAACTGCATCATCTGTTGTTAAGTAGTAGATTTCTAAAGCCATCAACTTGGCTTTATTGAGCTCTAGCCTTGCCATCTTGCTATACAAAAACAACCTTGGGCCAAGGATCAAATGAAAAGAAGAGTAAGGTATATTTGGAGCTCAGCAAACATTCTGTAGGGCTAGAACAAAGACAGGCTAGGCTATTTACAGAAAGGAAGGCTGAAAAACAATTTAAGCCTGATTGTGAAACCTTTTTTTCTTCTTTGTTTTTAAAACCATGCTCAAGTGATTAGACTCCATAATAGAAATGAAAAAGCCTAATTTTCACACAACCAAAGAGCTCTGGTAGCGTAGTCGTTACAAATCAGGCTGTGAATCACAGTCCGCAGGAGAAAGATGAAGCTCTCTGCACCCATTAAAGATTTACAGCCTCGGAAACCCTGTATAGGGTCGCTATGAGTTGGAACCAACTCCACGGCACTTAACAACAACAAAGAATATATGATTGGCATTTTTTTTTTTTCTTGAGTTCTGGTGTGGCATTGTGGGCTAATGTGCCAGACTGCAAAGTTGTTTCAACTGCAATGTCAGTAGTTCAAGCTCACCAGCTGCTCCTTGGAAACCCTATACACAGTCGCTATGGGTCAGAATCAACTTAAAGGCACTTAACAACAACAATTTATGAAGGGTAGTCTTAGTGACACATAAACAACATTCTTATCAAAGGAGAAAAGATTGAAGTTGTCAAGGACTTCATTTTTCTTGGATCAACT
>NW_006408604.1:5350203-5362703 GCF_000296735.1 Chrysochloris asiatica
AGGGAAATAAAGAAGATCAGGAAAAAGAGAAACCAAAGCTAAGCCTGCTTATTTACCATTCTAGACTACAGTTCTCAGAATATGCATAGAAAGTGTTCTTGTATGCTTTATCATTGCTGTTTTCTAGAATGACAGCATGCGATACACTTGAGTTTCAATTAAACATTCAGAAATTGAAAGCCAATCAGTTCAATTCTCTTAATTATTCTTCCACTTTTATGACTAAAATATTGAAAAATGGGCTTTTAGAGAGAAAATGTTTTATGGTAGCTTTAAATAATGCAGAAGGCTCTCCAAATATTACCTATATGACACAATTCATTGCATTTTAACTCCTTACAAATGCTTTAAAATCCCATCTATCCTAGCTATTTTTTCTTAATAACTTTTCCTGTATATATGCATTTCTTTTCCACCCTTAAAAGATTAGGGAAAGGTTTAGCTAGTAACCATCTGATTACATCAGTCTATGGTTCTTGAATCCCAAAATGATATTGTAATTCTCAAATTGTAAGGCAACACTCTAAGTATTGGTTTGTTTGTGTTTTTTTTTTCTTTTCATTTTATTATTAACCTCTAGAATGGTGGCCTTAAAATGTTTTCTTCAGTTGGCATGACTAGAAATACAATATTAATATAAATGAGCAAACATTTGGCCCCTATTTGAGATTACTGTGGGGGATGGCAGATAATACCAAAGGGAGGACTTTGCAGACAAGTATTATTTAGGTCAGAAATCCAAATATTTCAATTTTGTCTCCTAATTGTTATATATCAATAACTTTATGTTCTTATTTCTATAATTCATTTATACACTGTCATTGAGTCCATCTCTACTCATTACTTATCAGTAGATATTTATTACAATAAATTTTGATTCTTGGTTAATTATATTAAAAATTGAAAAAATCTGTGAGGAAATATATTTGCCTATCTTTATACATCTATCTAAGGACACTCTATACAGGGTTGCTATGATTCAGAACTAAGTCAACAGCACTTTTTAACAACAACAACAAGGAAGTAATACACAGTCACTGTACCAAAAAGAGTTGGTAGGTGCTCAGCAATTTCAACAGGTAGCTTATGGTCAAGAGCCAATGGTGTTGAAGGAAGACGTCCAAGCTGCACTGAAGGTACTGGTAAAATTAAGACTTCAGAAATTGGTGGAATGCCAACTGAAAGTTTTCAATAACATGAAACTACAATGAAAGCACAGCTACCTGTCCAACCCACTAGAAGAAAACCATATGTGTGCTCACTCCAAATAAAGTTGATCCTACAGAATGGTACTAATAAAATTATTGAATATAATCATTAGTATCACATCCTGAAGATAATTCACAGATGGTTGTAGAAATACATAAGACAAGAAGCTGCCAAAATTCAACTAGGATTCAGAAGAGGATGTGGAACAACAGACATCATTGCTGATGTAATATGGAACTTGGCTGAAAGCAAAGAATACCAGAAAGATGTTTACTTTTGTTTTATTGACTATGTAAAGACATTTGATTGTATGGATCATAGTAAACTATGTTATAATATTTCAGAAAGAACAGGAATTACAGACCAATTAATTATGTTCTGTACATAGATCTAGAGGTTGTTTGACTAGAACAAGGGGGTTACTGCACGGTTTAAAATCAGAAAAAGCATGTGACAGGTTTGCATCTTTTTCAGTATACATATTCAATCTATATGCAGAACAAATCATACAAGAAGCTATATTATATGGAAAAGAATGGGACATCAGATTGGAGGAAGTCTCATTCACAACCTATGGTATATAGATGACACAACATTGCTTGCTGAAAGTGAAAAGATACTTGCTGATGAACATCAACGTATACAACCTTCAATATGGATTTCAACCCAAAGTAAAGAAAATAAAAATCTTTATAATTGGACCAAAAATAACTTCATGATCAAAGAAGAAAATATTGAACTTGTTAAGGATTTTATTTTACTTGGATCCACTGTCAATATTCATGGAAGCAGCAGTAAGAAATGAAAAGACATATTGCATTGGGCACAAACCTTGTTTAAAATGTTAAAGAGCAAAGATGCCACTTTGAAAACTAAGGTTTGCCTGACCCAAGCAATTTTCAATCGCTTCCTATGCATATGAAAGCTGACCAATGAACAAGGAAGACCAGTGAAGAATTGATGCATTCAAATTGTGGTGTTACCAAAGAATACTGGAAGTACCATGAACTGCCAGAAAAACCAACAAATCAGAAGAAGTACAAGAATGCTTCTTAGAATCAAAGATTGCAAGACTTTGTCTCTCATGCTTTGGACATGTTGTACAAGAGGGTCCAGTCCCTGGAAAAGGACATTATGCTTGGTAAAGTAAATGGTCAGCAAAAAAGTAGCAACAAGATGGATTGACACAGTGGCTGAAACAACAAATTCAAACAAAACAATTTTGAGGACAGCTCAGGAACAGGCAATGTATCATTCTATTGTGTGTAGGATTTGCTATGAACTGGAGTCAAAAACAACAACATATATCTATCTACCTATAGTTTATATATGTATATTTCCTAAGTAAAGGTATGCAACAGGGTTGTATTCTTTCACCATACTTAGTCAACCTGTATGCTGAGTAAATAATCCAAGAAGCTGGGTTATATGAAGAAAAATGTGGCATCAGGATTGGAGGACGACTCATTAACAACCTGAGATATGCCTATAATGCAATCTTGCTTGCTGAAAGTGAAGAGGACTTAAAACATTTACTGATGAAGATCAAAGAACACAGCCTTCAGTATGGATTACATCTGAATGTAAAGCAAACCGAAAACCACTGGACCAATAAACAACATTCTTATCAATGGAGAAAAGATTGAAGTTGTCATGGACTTCATTCTTCTTGGATCAACTACCAATACTCATGGAAGCAGTAGTCAAGAAATCAGATGTGTTGCATTAAGTAAATCTGCTGCACAAGACCTTTTTAACGTGTTGAAGAGAAAAGATGTCAGCTTGAGGACTAAGGTGTGCCTGACCCAAGCCATGGTATTTTCAATAACCTCATATGCATGCGAAAGCTGGACAGTGAATAAGGAAAACCGTAGAAGAATTGATGCTTTTGAGTTATAGTGTTGGAGGAGAATATTGAAAGTGCCATGGGCTGCCAAAAGAACCAATAGATCTGTGTTGGAAGAAGTGCAGCAGAGTGCTCCTTGGAGGCCAAGATGGCCAAACTTCGTCTCTCATACTTCAGACATATTGTTAAGAGGGACCAGTCACTGGAGAAGGAGATCATATTTGATAAGGTGGACGGTCAGAGAAAAGAGGAAGATCCCCAACGAAATAGATTGGCCAAGTGGCAGCATCGATGGACTCAAGCATGGCAACAGTAGTGAGGTTGGTCCAAGATCAGGCAGTGTTTCGTTCTGCTCTGCATAGGGTCACTATGATTTGGTACTGACTTGATGGCACCTAACAACAACACAACAACTATATATATAGTTGTTGTTGTTGTTGTCACGTGCTGTCTAGTTGATTCCGACCCATAGTGACCCTGTATAGGGTTTCCAAGAAGCAGCTGGTGAGCTTGAACTGCCGACCTTGCAGTTCAAACAACTTTGCAGTCTGATGCATTAGCCCATAGGGGCCATACCAGCCTTGATAGCAGTGGGTTTTCCTATACAGGGCCACTATGTGTCGGAACCAACTTGATGGCACTTAACAACAATAATAGTTAAAGAAGGCGCTCTAGTAGCATAGTGGTTATGAGTCTGGCTGCTAACCTACTAGCCAGTTCAGTTCCAGTTCCAAAGGAGAAAGATGAGATTTTCTGCTCCCGTAACAATTTAAAGACTCTGAAACCCTATACAGGTCGCTATGAGTCAGAACTGACTCCACGGCACATAATCACATAACCACCAATCAGCACCACCAATAGTTAAAAGCCTAGGTAACCTTGAAGAGAATGTTGGCAGAATTATGGATGTCAAAGGCAATTCTGGTGGGTGAGAGCTTAGAAGGAAGTGAGGAGAACTACAGAGTAAGCTTCCGTAGAGAATATATATGGTACCAGCAATTGAATGTTGCCAGAAGTTTAGATGTTAAATGTGCTTCTGATGAGGTTTTAAAGGAAAATGATGAATACATGATTGGACAGTGGAAAAAGGAAAATTTTTTTTATGCAGTGGCAAAGAACTTGTCTAAATTATATTCAAATGTATGATGAAGGTAGAACTTATAATTGATGAACTTCGGTATGCAGCTAATGAGATGCCTAAGGAAGATCTTGGAGGCACCATGTGTAGCTTCCCTTTGCTGCTTATAGGTAAATGCAGAAGAAAAAAGATGGATTCAAACATAAACTGTGTAAAATAAAAACAAAACATAAAGATTTAGAAAATTCTGTTGTACAAGCTAGAGACATGTGCCCTAGAAAGTTCACCAACATAGCCATACAATCTTTTGATAAAAGGATTAAGCCTATGACTGATCGATCTAACCAAGTAGCACAGCAGAAACCCATCAGCTTAAACTGAAGGGGACAGAGAAAGGACAAAAGGAAAGCAGTCTGCTCTTTGGAATTCTATAGGCGGATAACAGGCCAAAGGAGCTAAACCTGTTGTCCTTCATGAAAAGAAAAAGACTATTCCCAGAGCAGCTCAGAAATCAGCACAACTGTTGGAAGGAGTATGAGAAACAGGATCTGATCAGTTTCAAAGGGAGGAGCCTCTATTACCTGGATCTAAAAGGGTGCAGGTATAGCCTCTTAGGTTTCTAAGAGTGAGATCTTCACCAACTTGATTCTGGAGTGTCCGGCTGCTGTGAAGTTGTGCCAAAGGGATGAGACTACTTATTGTCCAAAGCGGACTGGGTGGGGTTGCAATGCCCAAGAATCAGAAGAATGGGGCCTTCCAGGGCTGAAGGGGTGGGATCACCACTCAGATGAACTAAGAAAACGGGACTGCCCAAGTTGAGAGAGCAAAATTGCCATCCTTGTGAGTCTGGGAGGCAGAAGTGAAACCCAGGCTGAGGAGTCTGTCTCTAGGATTCAGAAGGTGAGGCCAAACTCTAGGGCAGTGCCCTCTAGGGCAGGGCCATTGCACTGATAAACCAAATAAAAGAGGGTTGTTACCAAGCCTTGGGAGCTAATGTAAATCAATCTGCTGGGTTTTGGACTAACTTGGTACCCTTATCCTTTATTTCCCCTACTTGCAATTGAAATGTATTTTGCCTATTCCACCATTGTATTTTGAAAATAGGTAATCTATTTCACAGAAACTCCTGGTGTGGTGCTATAGTATCAGCACCAGACTGCGAACCACAAAGTTCAAACCCACCAGCTGCTCCTCAGAAACCCTACACATGATTGCTATGAGTCAGAAGTAACTTGACCGTACTTAACAACAATAACAACAGATGTAAAGGACTTTTGTACTAGGAAGAAATATGCCTAACGTTTCACCAATATTTGATTTAGTTGAGTCAGCAGATGAGGTTTTGCACTTGGAATAAATTGAAGACTTAGGAAATGGTGTTGATGAGGTGACTGTATCACATGTATCAAAGACATGGATTTTGGGGGGGGCTCAAAGTATGGAATATTATTAATTGAATTGTATCTCCACAAAATATGTGTTGTAAATCCTAACATCTATGCCTATGGCTGTCACTGTAGGATAAGCACTGGGCTGCTAATCTCAAGGTCAATAGTTAAAAACCACTGGCCACTCCTCAGAAGCCCTGTACATGGTTCCTATGAGTCACAACTGACTCAGTGGAATTTAGCAACAACAACATGCCTGAGGTTAGAATGGCTTTTGAGGATGAGTTGTCTTTGTTATGTAAATGAGACATAACTACTGTAGGGTGTGGTTTGAGTAAATCTCTTTACAGAGATTAAACAAGCAAACTAGGAAGTAAAACAAGAAGAGATATGCTAAACAACACCAAGATCTCCCAGGAGGAGATGCTCAAAGAGACAAGAAGCTCAATTGGAGACAACAGAAAAACTTTCCCCTAGAATCTACAACCTGAATTCAAATTTCTAATGTGAGAGTACTCCTATGGCTCTATAAGATAAGCACTGGACTCCCAAGCATAGGTCAGTGATTCAAGCCTACTAGCCACTCCTCAGAAACCATAGACAGAGTTGTTATGAGTCAGAACCAACTCAACTCCACTGACAACAGCAAACTCTGAGAAAATAAATTTCTGTTTATTATTACCACTCACTTGTGATATTTTTGTTATGGCAACACTAGATAATTATAACACTGATATCAGACATTTCACTATACTGGCATTCCTTTTTACTCATCAAATAGAGTATCTGAGGGTAAGCGCAAAAGTACCGTTACAAAATCATAGAAACTTTTAATAAACAAAACTATCAAAATGTGAAGCTACTGTTTCTCAACATATCCTCCACTTCTGAAGGCACTATATCCACCTTTTTACTTCTTGAGTTGCTAATTGCAAGCAAGCTCAGCAGTTTGAGTGCACCAGCTACTCTAAAGGAGAGCGATAAGGCTGTCTGTTCCCGAAGAGATTTAGTTATGGAAAACCTATCTTGTTGTTAAGTGCCTTTGAGTAGATTCTGACCCATAGTGAACCACACCCTACATAGGGTTTTCAAGGAGTGACTGGTGAGCTTGAGCTACTGAAATTGCAGGTCAAACTGACTTTGCAGTCCAGCGCATTAACCCACAGTACCACACACCAGGACTCCAGGAAACTTTATACAGGGTTGCTATGAGTTGGAATAGACTTGATGCTGTCATATAACCACTACTAACTCTTCCCTGAAGAATTATGCACTCTCCATTTACATATCAAAGTGACAGTTTTTGCATCCTTAAGAAATTCAATTTTGTTCCTTTTTAGGAACAAAAAAGAAGACTGAAGGGGCATGATCAGGGCTGTGGGGTGAATGGGGTAAAGTTTAATAGCAAAATTTTCCTAGGACAGACCTTATGATTCTGGAGAATGAGCAGGTGCATTGTCATGATGGAAAAAAAAAAAAAAAAATCCTCAGGAAATTTTCTTGGCTTTTTTTCCACCAGCACCTTCTACAATTTTCTTAAAATATCTCCCTAATAAGTTCCTACTCCCGTAAAGATTTACACCTTCGGAAACCCTGTACAGGGTCGCTATGGGTCGGAACCGACTCGACGGCACTTAACAACAACAACAACAATAAGTTCCTGAAGGTCTCTGGTAGTGTAGTTGTTATGAATCCATCTGCTAACCTCAAGATCAGCAGTTTGAAACTACCAGCTGTATCATTGGAGAAAGATAAGGCTTTCTGCTTCCGTAAAGATTTACAGCCTCAGAAACCCTGTGCAGGGTCACTGAGTCAGAACCGACTCCACAGCACAGTGCCACCACCACCAATAAGACTCTGTGACCATCCTGTGTCCTTCGAGAAAATCTATCAAGTTTAAGCCTTTGGAATAAAAAAACACAAAACAGTTGCCATAACTTTCTGAGATGATCTTTCTGTCTCAAATTTGACTAGTTCAGAAGACACCTTCAGAAGCTCTTGCTTTAATTAAAGACACCTTAAGGACACTAAGACAAGCGTTATTACTGAGAGAACTTGTCTGCAATCATCCACAGATTGCATAGCAATGTTTAAATATGTTTTTGTTTGGAATAAACCCATATACAAATGAACTAGAACCCTGGTAGAAATACTTTTTGACTTACCCTCTTATTGTAATTATGTTGTTTTATATCATTAAACTGATAGGAATATTTTGTTCATATTCTAACCTCTTACATATCATGATGTGTGTTATAGTTGGTGAAATTCACTAGCAGTTTTTTATTTTCATTCTTGTTGTAGTTGTTGTTAGGTGGCATTGAGTTTGTACTGACTCAATGCGACTTTATGCACAAGAGAATGAAACTCTGCCCAGTCCTGCACCAACCTGATAATCCTTGCTATGCTATATAGCCCATTGCTGCTGCCTCCATGCTAGTCCATCTCTTCCCTCTTTTTCACTGATCCACCATTTTAATAGCATGATGTGCTTCTGCATGGACTGGTCTCTTCTGATAATATGTCTGAAGTATGAGACACAAAGTTTGACCATGCTGCCTACTAAGGAACATTCTGGCTGTACTTCTAACACAGATCTGTTCATTCTTTAGGGAGTCCATAGTAATTTTAATATTCTCCTCCAACACCATAATTCAAATGCATAATTCTTCTATGGTCTTCTTTATTCAGTGTCCAACTTTCATATGCATATAGGGTTACTGAAAATGCCATGACTAGGGTCAGATCCACCTCAGTCCTCAAACTGACATCTTCACTCTTGACCGTGTTAAAAAGGTCTTGTGCAGCAGATTTGCCTAATGCAATATGTCATTTGATTATTTGACTGCTGCTTCCATGAGTGTTGATGGTTGATTCAAGCAAAATGAAGTCTTTGACAACTTCAATCTTTTCTCCATTTATCCTGATTTTATCTATTGGTCCAGTTTTGAGGATTTTTGTTTTCTTTACATTGAGATGCAAACCATACTAAAGGCTGTGATATTTGCTCTTCATCAGTATGTATTTCAAGTTCTCTTCACTTTCCGCAAGCAAGGTTGTATCATCTGCATATCACAGATTGTTAATGAGTCTTTCTCCAGCCCTGATGTCATGCTTTTCTTCATATAATCCATCTTCTCAAATTATTTGCTTAGCATACAGATTAAATAAGTATGGTGAAAAAATATAACCCTGGCACACATCTTTCCTAATTTTAAACCCTTCAGTATTCTCCCTTGTTCTGTTCAAACAACTGCCTCTTGGTCTATGTACAAGTTCCTCATGAACATAACTAAATGTTCTGGAATACTCATACTCTGCAATGTTATCCATAGTGTGTCATTATCCACACAGTTGAAAGCCTTTCAATAAAGCACAAGCACATATCTTTCAGGTATTTTCCGCTTTCAGCCAAGAGCCAGCTAACATCATCAATGATAATCCTTCTTTCATGCATGTCCTCATCTGAATCCAGCTTGAATCTCTGGAAGTTCCCCATCAATGTATTGCTGCAACTGGTTTTTAATTATTTTTAGCAAAATTATACTTTCAGACAATATTCAGGATATAATTAAATAATTTCTGTATTCCATTGGGTCACCTCTCTTTGGGATGGGCACAAATATGAATTTATTCCAATAAATTGGTCAGGTAGCTGTCCTCCAAATTTCTTGGTGTAGATAAGTTGAATGACTCCATTGCTGTCTCAATATGCTGAAAGATTTTAATTTGTATTCCATCAATTTAATTTGTATTCCTTCAATTCCCAGAGCCTTGCTCTTTGCCAACGCCTTCAGTGCACTTTGGATATCTTCCTTCAGTATCATTGGCTCTGGATCATACACTACCTCTCAAAATGATTAAACATCAACCATTTCTTATTTGTACAGTGTCGCTGTCTTCCTTCCATCTTCTTTTGATGTTCTGCATCATTCATGTTTTGCCCATAGAATCCTTCGATGTTTCAAGTCAACACTTGGATTTTTCCTTTAGTTTCCTCAGCCTGAGAAATGCTGAGTGTGTTCTTTCCATTTAGTTTTCTAACTGCAGCTATTTGCACATTTCATCAAAATATTTGACTTTGTCTTCTCAAGCTGCCTTTCAAATTTTTCTATTCAGCTCTTTTACCTCCTCATTTCTTCCATTTGCTTTAGCATATCTACACTGGAAAGCATGTTTCAGAGTCTCTTCTGACATCCATTTTGGTCTGTTTCCTTCATTCTTATCTTCTTAATGACCTTTTGCTTTCTTCCTGTATGATGTTCTTGATGACATCCCACAAATCTTCTGGCCTTTGGTCATTATTGTCTAATTCATCAAATATCTTGTGAGAGGATCTCTAAATTCAAGTGAAATACAGTCAAGTTTATATATTGGCTTTCATGGACCTATTTTAATTTTCTTCAGCTTCAGTCTGAACTTGAAAACGAGCAATTGATGGTCTGCTCCACAGTCTGCCCGTGGCCTTGTTTTGATTTTTCCACTGTTTCTCTCCACAGATGTAGTCAGATTGTTTTCTGTGTATTCCATGTATTCCACCTGGTGAGGCCCATGTATATATATGGGTGTTTTGTGTTGTATAAAAAGGTATTTGCAATGAAGAAGTCACTGGTCTTACAAAATTTAATCATGCGATTTCCAGCATCGTTTCTACCAACAAGGCCATATTTTCCAACCACAAATCCTTCCTCTTTGTTTCCAACCTTTGCATTCCAATCACCAGTAATTATCAACACATCTTGATTATATGTTCGACCAATTTTAGGCTCAAGAAGATAGTAGGATTCTTCAAGTTCATCATCACTGACTTTCCTGACTGGTGTGTAAATTTTAATGATAATTATATTAACTGGTCTTCCTTTTAAGCATTTGGGCATTATCCTATCACAGACATCATTGTACTTCAAGATACATCTTGAAATGTTCTTTTGATGATGAATGCAACAGCATTACTCTTCCATTTGTCATTCATAACATAGCAAACTATGTGGTTGTCAGATTCAAATGACCTATAGCATTCCATTTTAGCTCACTAATTCTTAGGATATGGATGTTTATGCATTCCATTTCATTTTTGATAGTTTCCAATTTTCCTAGGTTCTTATATCATACATTCCATGTTCTGATTTTTAATGGGTGTTTACAGCTGTTTCTCCTCATTTGGAGTTGTGCCCATTAGCAAATGAAGGTCCCAAAGCTATAATTCATTCACAATCAACTCTATTTTGATGAGGCAGCTCTTCATCAGTTGTATTTTTAGTGCCTTCCAGCCTGAGGAGATCATTTTCCAGTACTATATCTTACAATGGAGTCCTGGAATGGCACTGTAGGATAAGTACGCAACCATAAGGTCAGTTTGAACCATAAGGTCAGTGGTTCAAACTCACCAGCAGCTCCTCAGAAACCCTATACAGGGTCGCTATGAATTGGAACTGACTCAACAGCACTGAACAACAACAACAACATATCTTACTAGTATCATAGCTTCCAGAATTACAACAACACAAAAGTCACCATAGTATGGCAAACTGACAGGAACGTGGTAGTTTTCTTTCTTGTTGCTATTAAGTGCTGTCGAGTCTATTCTGACCCATAGTGATCCTGTATAGAGTTTCCAAGGAGCAGCTGGTGAGCTTGAACCCCTGACCTTGCAGATCAAAGGACTTTTCAGTCTGATGCATTAGCCCACAACGCCACACCAGAATTCCTTAGTGGAACATAAAATAATAGAATATATAACAGTAATGGTTTCAGATTCAATAAAATGCTATATAAATTTATTTTATTTCTTTGAAAATAGAGAATACTATGTATTATAGTAACTGTTAACAGTACATCCTTCTTGTATAAAGCTAGGGTCCCTGGGTGGTGCAAATAGTTTGCACTTAACTACTAAATAAAAGGGTCTCTGGTAGCGTAGTGGTTATGAATTGGGCTGCTAACCTCAGGGTCAGCAGTTTGAAACTACTGGCTGTTCTGAGGGAGAAAGATGAGACTTTCTGCTCCTGTGAAGATTTACAGCCTTGAAAACCCTGTATAGGGTCGCTATGAGTCAGAACTGACTCCATGGCACATAACAACAACAACTAAATGAAAGTGTTGAGGTTCAAGTCTACCCCACAGTGCATCATAAGAAAGGCCTAGCAATCAATTCATGGAAAATACTCATTGAGTATTTGCCACAGAGTGCAGTTCTACTCTGACACACACATAGTTACTATAAGATTTAATTGATAAAAGGGTAGCAAGTTATATGGATAAACATGGATTACTTTCAGTGTGATGATTTTCATCTAAGTTTGTATAAACTTTGTGAGAAAATATTTCTAACAATATTTCAAAGACCTTTGTAAAGCAATCATCATTTTATATAATAATGGATGAAAATGTAGATATAGGTCCAGGATCATGTCACTTAAAGCCAATATCTATGTCTCCAGCAAAGCCATACAGCCAGTTTTGATTCAGTCCTAACTACCACACATGCAGACATGTTTTTTGTTTTCTTCCAGCTCTCTCAAGACACCATGTGGACTTTACAGAGATTTTTTTCATTGCTCCTTTAAATTTTCTCTGCTTACACTGCCAGCAGTAAATGTGATAAGAGAATATAAGACCACAGGTAGTTGGTCTTGTCTTGTTAGAACTAAAGATGTTGTCCAATCCCGTCTAGAAGAATATATTTCAGACCAGTTTTTTTCTAGGCTTTTAAGTAATTTTCTTTTCTCTGTTCTCAGAGTTTTCTCAATTCATTCTCTTTTTGGTAAAATCATTTTGATCTATTTTTGAAAATTGAAGATCTATGGGTATATGACATAATCTTGAAAATCTGCTAAAGAGGTAGGAAAAGCAACTCAAGAGAATGTTTAGAGGCCAAGAAATTTGTTTGCTGTGTGATCAGTCACTGAGAATGCAACATAAAAAAACAAAAACACAACAACAACAAAATAAAGCCCCATTTTCTGTTTTCCACATGTAT
>NW_006408604.1:5367703-5380849 GCF_000296735.1 Chrysochloris asiatica
GAGAGAAAATGTGACTGACTATCTGCTTCTATGAAGATTCACAACCTTGGAAACCCTTTGGAGCTTTGGTGTTGTTCTTAGATCCCATCCAGTCAATACCAACTTATATCAACACTATGCACAACAGAATGAACCACTGCCCGGTCCTGAGCCAACCTCACAATCATTGCTACATTTGATCCCATCACTGCTGCCACTGTGCCAATCCATCTTGTTGAGGGTCTTTCTCGTTTTCCCAACCCTCTATTTTACCAAACATGAAATCCTGTTCCAGGGACTGGCCCCTCCTAACAATTTGTCCTAAGAATGAAAGATGAAGTCTGGCCATCCTAGCTTCAGGAAACATTCTGACTATACTTCTTCCAACACAGATTAGTATGTTCTTTTGTCAGTCCATGGTACTTTTACTATTCTCCTCCAACATCATAGTGCAAATACATCAATTCTTCTATGGTCTTCCTTATTCACTGTCCAACTTTCACATATGTATGAGGTTATTGAAAATACCATGGCTTGTGTCAGAAGCACCTTAGTTCCTAAACTGACATCTTTACTCTTCAGTACTTTAAAGAGGTCTTGTGCAGCAGATTTCTCCAATGCAGTATGTTGGTATTTTCCTTGACTGTTGCTTCCATGAGTTTTGGTGGTTGATCTGAGCAAAGAGAAGTCTTTGACAACTCCAATATCTTCTCCATTTATCTTGATATTATTTATTGGTCGAGTGATTAGGATTTTTGTTTTCATTGTGCAAAGGTTCCACCCATACCAAAGGCTGTGGTCTTTATCTTCATCAGTCAATATTTTAAGTCTTCTTCACTTTCCGCAAGCAAGGTTGTATCGTCTGCGTGCCACAGGTTGTTACTGAGTCTTCCTCCAATCCTGATAACACAATTTTCTTCATATAATGCAGGTTCTCTAATTATGTGCTCAGTGTACAGATTGAATCAGTATGGTGAAAGAATACTGGCGCATACCTTTCCTAATTTTCAACCATTCAGTGTTCCCTTGTTCTGTTCTAACAACTACCTTTTGGTCTATGTACAGGTTCCTCATGAGCACAATTAAGTCTTCGGGAATATTCATTCTTCACAATGCTGTCCATCGCTTGTCATGATCCACACAATCAAAAGCCTTTGTGTATTCAATAAAGCACAGGTAAGCAAGTTTCTGGTATTCTCTGCTTTCAGCTAAGATTCATCTGACATTAATAATGACATCCCTCATTCTACCTACTGTTCTGAATCCAGTTTAAACCACTGGAAGTTCTCTGTTAAAGTATGATTGCAGCCATTTTTTAATTATCCTTAGCAAAATTTTGCTTGCATGGGATATTAATGATATTGTCCAATGATTTCCTCATTCTTTTGGGTCAACTTTTTGGAATGGGCACAAATATGGACCTTTTCCAATCACCTGACCAGGTAGATGTCTTCCAAATTTCCTGGCATAAATGAGTAAGTGCCTCCATTCCCTCATCAGTCCGTTGTAAGATCTCAAATTGTATTCCATCAATTCCCGCATCCTTGTTCTTTGCCAATGCCTTCATAATAACTTGGACTTCTTCAGTGTCATTAGCTGTTTATCATATGCCATCTATTCAAATGATTGAAGATCAATGATTTCTGTGACAGTGACTTTGTGTACTATTTCCATCTTCTTTTGATGCTTTCTGCATCATTCAATATTTTGCCCATAGTTTCCTTCAATATTTCAAGGCAAGGCTTGAATTTTTCAGTTCCCTCAGATTGAGAAATGCTGAGTGTGTTCTTCCCTTTTAGTTCTCTAACTCCAGGTACTTATGCATTTTGTTATAATAATTGACTTTCTCTTCTCAAGCTGCTTTTTAAAATATTCTATAAAACTTTTACCTCCACATTTCTTCCATTTGCTTCAGCATCTCTACACTAGAGAGCAAATTTTAGAATTTCTTCTGACATCCATATTGTTCTTTTCCTTCTTTCTTGTCTTCTTAATGGCCTTGTGATTTCTTTCTATATGATGTTCTTTATGTCACCCCACAACTCTGCTGGTCTTCAGTCTTTAATGTCTAATGCATCAAATTTGTTCTTAAGATGATCCCTAAATTTCTTTGGGATACGTTCAAGGTTATATTTTGGCTCTTGTGCACTTGTTTAAATTTTCTTCAATTTCAGCCTAAACTTGTATATGAGCAATTGATGGTCTGTTCCACAGACTGCCCTGACCTGGTTTTGACTGATGGTATGGAGCTTTTCTACCGTCTCTTTCCAGAGATGTAGTCAATTTGGTTTCTTTGTATTCCATCTCATGAGGCCCATGTGTATAGCCAACTTGCATGTTGTTTTAAAAAGTATTTGCAATGAAGAAGTCACTGGTCTTGCAAAATTCTATCATGCTATCTCCAGCATTGTTTCTATCACCAA
Source organism: Chrysochloris asiatica (assembly GCF_000296735.1). Lineage (NCBI taxonomy): Eukaryota > Metazoa > Chordata > Mammalia > Afrosoricida > Chrysochloridae > Chrysochloris > Chrysochloris asiatica. The sequence goes on from NW_006408604.1 coordinate 5,370,106, forward strand.
GGCCATATTTTCCAATTCCTGATCCTTCCTCTTTGTTTCTAACCTTTGCGTTCCAATAGCCGATAATGGCCAATACATCTTGACTGCATGTTTGATCAATTTCCTCTACACTGGATTTAGGGGTTAATGTGTGTCTTTGAATAATAGTAATATTAATTAGTCTTCCTGATAGCATATGGATATTATCCTATCACAGACAGCTTTGTAGTTTAAGAGAGATCTTGATATGTTCTTTTTGATGATGAATGTGATTCCATTACTCTTTAATTTGTCATTCCTAGCATAGGAATCCATGTGATTGTCAGATTCAAAATGGCCAATAGAGTCCATTTCAGCTCACTAATGCCTAGGATATCTATGTTTATGCATTCCATTTCATTTTTGGTAATGTCCAGTTTTCCTAGATTCATACTTCATTCACTTCATGTTCCATTACTAATTGATGTTTACAGTTTTAGCTCTTCATTTTGAGTTGTCTCCAATCAGCAAATAAATGACTTGTCACAAGCTGTTTATTGATCCCTATCTTAACTACATATCATGTGATAACAAAATTAGCAGAATGTTTAGAAGCAAACATGCATGCATACTCCTTGGCATACAGACCTAGAGAAGTAAAGACTATACACAATTTGTTTTGTTTTAACTTGAAATTTCAGTACTATTGTGAAGGGTATAAAAATACAGAATACAAGATCTCTGATAAAAAAACATACAAAGTCAAAGCCAGGACTGGAGTCCAAATCAGTATTTTACTTTTAGAATCCTAGTAAGTGCCACAGAGAAGAAATGTGCTATGTTATTTGAGAGACCATATAAAGAAACTCAATCCTACCTGGAAAACTGAGGATAGTTTGACGAAATAAATATACTGTTTCCTGATTGTTCTGAAGAAGGTGGTTAATGATATTCTCTAGATGGCACAAACAATTTGATTTGACTACAAACCTAAAAGTTGGTACACCAATCTGTACCACCAAAGAAAGCCTCCATTAAGATTGGTTGGTTGGTTATGTGCCGTGGAGTTGGTTCCAACTCTAAGCAACTCTGTACAGGGTTTCTGAGGCTGTAAATTTTTACAGGAGCAGAAAGCCTCATCTTTCCCCCGCAGAACAGCTGGTAGTTTCAAACTGCTGACCTTGTGGTTCGCAGCCTGATTTGTAACCACTACACCACCAGAGCTACTAAAATCCTACGGAACATGTAGCATCATGAATTAGAATCAGTTCCAAAGCAGTGGGTTGGGTTTGGTCTTTATGGATAAAGGGTGCTGCTTGCTTGAGAAAAAAATACAAAAATAATATTAAGGGACTATATCTCTACTTGAAGAATTTGATCTAGAAAATCCTTTGTAACTAATTATAATGGTAGGGATAACAAAAGCTAACATTTATTGCATGCATATTATGCACCAGGCAATGTTACTCACTGTAGCCTGCTGTCCAGAATCACCTCACTCTTTGTGTATTATGAAGTTAGCTGGTTCTGAGTGCCACAGCAATATATCCTAGAAAGCAAACAAGAACATGGCTTATTTTATTCCTCAGCTTTTGACAACTTTTATTATTTCATTTATCTGCTATTCATAGAGAGATGTAAACATCTTACTTCCCAGTGTGATTCTCATATCAACAGTGGGTCAGTTTAAAATATTGGGAATCAATATGTTATAAAACATCAGCCAGTACTAAAAAGGCAGACCCAGAGCAAATCCATTGAATGTCAAATAAAAAAATAAACATGAACAGTTAAAAATGTAATAAGATAATAAATAAAAGCAGGGAATTAAAAAAAGATTCTTAACCTAAAAAGCAATTTGACAAGTAAGATATACCTGTATTAAACACAAAGCCACTTACAGTACAGGGAGCAATGAATTTTTCATGCAGGTAGACAGAACAATTCTTTTTTTAAATTTAATAGACAGAATACATGATATTAATGCCATTGATGGTGAGGTTTGGGACTCAGAAAGGGAGGGAACATTGGAGTCTCTGTGAAGACATTAGTGCAAGCTCTACATTTTTTATTGATTTGTGTAGACACTTAAGACTGAATGTTCTTAGACTAAGGGTCTCTTTTTCATCTCACATACATATGCATATATTTCTATGGGCAGGTATTCAGTTCTTTTTTTATTATTATTATTTTACTTGATTTTATATCCTCAGGTATCTACTTCAAACTATCACTATCTGCTCATATTGTCATTTGGTTAGTTAGTCAGTTTGTCTGTCTGTGAAGCATCTTTTTATTGACCTAGCTTTGAGTTCACAGTTCTCTAGAAAGCCCTATAAAAAGTGACAAAAGAAATAGGGCATTGCATTCCTTTTGGGCTGCTTAAAATTTAATGTGCAAGGACTGACAATCAAAAGGAAACAATATTCTTGAACCCTGTTGTCTGGACAAAATATTCAGGACAATGGGTGACGAGGTATGATTGTGGTCTCAAGGCTTTCAATTCACTTAGTGAAAAATCCACAATCTAATACACAAACACATATACTAGGACTTAGTGACTATTGCCTTCCTTCAATGCTTTAGGGACAGTACATCTCTCTGTACGACTATCGCCTTCCATGTGGGCATCTTTTTTCTCCCCGACTGCTCTTCGTTCTGATCCTAAATGCCTCTTGCACCCAAGAGGCTCTTGGGTAAAGTCAGGAGAAATGAACCTCTAACTGCTAAAGGACAGGCATAAGATAATACTCAGAATATATATATTTTGTTTTTTATATTTTTGGCAGAATATTTACCCAGAGTAAAACTCATAGCAACCCTGTACAGGGTTTCTAAGAAGTGGCTGGTGACCTTTTGGTTCTAACTGGCCTTGACCTTGTGGTCTAGTGCTTATCCTACAGTGCCCATAGCTACCCCATATAGGGTTTCCAAGAAGCAGCTTGTGAGCTTGAATTGTCAACCTTGCAGTTCAAACAACTTTGCAGTCTGATGCATTAAGCCACAGCGCCACACCAAGACTTGCTCTCTCTTTTCTCTCTCTCACTCTCATATCATTATCTTTTCATTCTATTTTCCCACAAAGTTCTTGAAGTCCCCTTCCCGATAGATAGATAGATAGATAGATAGATAGATAGATAGATAGATAGATAGATTTGCTTATTTGCTTATTCACTTAATGTTTTGTAGTTTCTTAGGCATTATGCCAAAATCAGAAGAAAGAATACAATGTTTACACTCAAGGTCCTTGTAGAGAAAATATGCACTTGTGTGTGTTTTACATATTTGTGATAAATGAACAAAGATATTCAAATCTAGAGAGGGTGTTATGAGAACTACAGAGAAGGGGCACCAACGGGCCTTGAATACAGTAGGAAAAGTCTGACTATCATCTAGGAAATTAACCTGAATTCCAAAATAATAACAAGTGGAAGGAAGTTTTCTAGACAGAAGGAAAATCACATACAACAACCACAGAACAGTTTCTGTGTGGATCAGAAGCAATTTAGATTATCGTAGCATAGAGATCAAGGCAAAAAGGAGCAAAGGATGAAGCTATAGTTTAAGGTTCTGGTTCAGTCACAGAGATCCTTACAGATCGCCCTATTGGGTGAACTGTAGAGAATGTGTGCTCTGGTTGGTGAGTGGTGGTGGGGAGTCAATAGACAGGCTGAGAGGAGAAAAGTAGGAAAAAGTAGAAGCAAAGACCATAAAGAGAAGATTCCTATAGCTCAGAGATCCTGGAATTCTGTTCTACAGCTGTGGTAGTGTTGATGGCAAAGAGGGGACAAAGTCACATCATAAATAGAAAAATTTCCTGTGTGTGGTGAGGAAAGGATCAAGATTTGCTCTTTAATATCATGTCTTGGCCATGGGACAATCCATTAATTGAGATAATATCCACATATAGGAAGGAGTTGGTTTGTGGGAGATAGTGAGTTCAGATGCAGTAAATATGTTTTTATTGTTATTAGGTGCCATCAAGTCGGTACCGACTCATAGCAACATTATGCACAGCAGAACAAAACACTGCCCAGTCCTGGGCCAACGTCACTATTGTTGCCACACTTGAGCCCATTGATGCTGCAACTTGGCCAATCCACCTTATTCGGGATCTTCTTCTATTTCTCTGACCCTCCACCTTAGCAAACATAATATCCTTCTCCAACAACTGGTCCCTCCTGACAATATGTCTGAAGTATGAGAGACAAAGCTTGGCCATCCTGGCCACCAAGGAGCCCTCTGGCTGCACTTCTTCCAACACAAATCTGTTGGTTCTTTTGGCAGCCCATGGCACTTTTAATATTCTCCTCCAACACCATAACTCAAAAGCATCAGTTCTTCTATGGTCTTCCTTATTCACTATCCAGCTTTCACATGCATATCAGGTTATTGAAAATACCATGGCTTGCTAGGGTCAGGTGCATCTTAGTCTTCAAGCTGACATCTTTGCTTTTCAACACTTTAAAAGGTCTTGTGCAGAAGATTTGCCTAATGCAATACGTTGTTTCTTGACTACTGTTGATAGTGGATCCAAGAAGAATAAAGTCCTTGACAACTTCAATCTTGTCTCCATTGATAAGAATGTTGTTTATTGGTCCAGTGGAGAGGATTTTGTTTTCTTTACATTAAGTTGTAATCCATACTGAAGACTGTGCTCTTTGATCTTTATCAGTAAATGTTTTAAGTCCTCTTCACTTTCAGCAAGCAAGGTTGTATCATCTGCATATCACAGGTTGTTAATGAGTCTTCCTCCATCCCTGATGCCACGTTTTTCTTCATGTAACCCATCTTCTTGGATTATTTGCTCAGCATTGATTGAAAAACTTATGAATAGCAGTAAATATACTACTCAGATAAAGACATTCATTGGAAATCTAAAGCTTAAAGAAACGTGTTATATACAATTTGAGATCAACCTATGTGATTATCTTATGTACTAGCAGAATTATAAGTATACCTATGCAAGAGAGTGTGTTAACATAAATAAATTGATAGCAATATTGTCCAAAGTTGGGAGCATCAACATTTACAAGCATACATTTAAAATGAAGTGCCCAAAAAGGAGACTAAAGGAATATGAACCTGGTATGAAAGAATACAAAAAACTCAATAATTTTTAACCGAAGAAGGGTGATCTCCAGATTCAAGACTTACAAGCAAAATATTCTGATAAAATGATGACTGTTGTTGTTGTTAACTGCTGTCAAGTCAGTTCTGACTCAGTGACCCCATATAGGGTTTCTTAGGAGGAGCTGCTGGTGAACTTGAACCACCGACCTTACGGTTCAAACCGACCTTGTAGTCTAGTACATTAACCCACGGTGCTGCAATGACGACTAGAAACTACTTATTATATCTGGTAGTTAGAAACCCTTACTGTTGGCAGCAAGGCTAGGTCTGGGAAACAGGTATAACCAAAAAAACAAAAAACACACACACAAAAAAATGAAGCAGGTCATGGATGAAGCAAATATAGACATCGCCCCAAAATTTTGAATACAATATAGAAGGAAGTAAGTTAATTAATAAAGAAGGTTTTAATACTGTTGAGAAAGACTTGAAAAGATAATGGTTTGAAGAGCAGGGTCAGGTAGAGTGTGGTAGTTGAAGATGGAAGAGAGAGGAGTTGACAGTTCATAGGACAGGAGGTAATTTAGTTAAAGACAAGGATGGAGTTGTTCAAAGAACATGTCTGTCTCTGAAAGTGTAGTGAAAGATGAGAGAATAAGTGTGAGTACCCATCATTTTATAGCTAGTGATGGCCTCAGGTATGCCTTGTCAACAGAGAGAAGAACGAGGGTGGTAGAAAATCTAGGGAGCGATTTGAGAAATATGTAGTCTCTGAAGGAAAATGGAGGAGATTATTTTGATAAGATAGTAATGATCAGAGAAATTGGTCAAGCAGACTTTTAGAAACATTGGTTTAGAGTATTGATAAGTGTAGGCAATACATTATTATCCAAACACCCCCAAATAAATTCATCTATAAGTTCAACGGAAAATAGTTTTTAATTTTGTGCTGGGCAAGTGTAGCCGAAGAGGCATTTATCTACTCAGTCACTGATAATATTAACCTCAATCCAGGTTGGCTGTCTATGATCTAACACACAGGCTGACTGCCTCAGACTTCTAAGCAGCAATAAGACTATTAGGAATGAGTACCTCACCCAGTGGTATTAATCACTCCATGAGTTCAGTATAATCAAATCAGACACATAAGACATTTGTATAGTGCTGACAATGTGAAAGTCATTATTATGTCTAGAAAAAAATTGGTAAATAAATGAAATAATAATTTTTAAAAACAGCTTAAAGGGGTAACCTAAGTTTACTGTCTTCCCCCCCCCAACTCCCCATTTTCAAATTGGTATTGCACAGTGGTTCAGGTCAGATGTTTTGATACTGCCGGAGAATAACCACTATTTCAGACTCAGAGCTGCTATCCAGGGTCCACATGGCTTTGTCCATGATGCCTATGGGGTCTGCCCAACATGGAGGAGGAGGCATAAACCCCCTGCATGTAACCCATTCAGGCTTCTGTCCTGCTTGGCCAAGAGTTACTTAAAATTCTCAGCAGCATGTGTGTCACCTGCATGGACCTGGACTGCTGCTGCTTCATCTTTATGGGACCATCTGCAACCTACTGCCCAGAAGTATCCAGTGGCTCTACCAGCAAATAGCAGCCTTCTCTCTCAATGGACTGGCACTGCTACTTTCTGTCTCTCTCTCTGTCTGTCTTCAGTGCTATAGTCCTTGACAAGTATTACAGCTCTTTTATCTGGGTCAGTGGGGTTCTCAGCATAGGGACCCCAGATCCAAAGGATGTGCTTTGCTTGGCTGAAAGAGGGTAGGTTCTTTCCAGATCTGAAGGGTGGTTAAGGGCAACAGTCTCAGGTTCCTTTAGTACCTTTCTGACCAGTAAGACCAGTACTTTTTTTTTTTGTAATAATTTTGAGTTTTGCTCCGCACATTATGCTACTCTTTCCTAGACTTTCTAATGTAATCCCATCCAGGGCAGTTGGTAATGGCAGCTTCCCAGGGTCATAGAGACTGATGTTCACATGTTCCATTAGGCCACTGGGTAAGTTGTTTCCAAGTATCTTCAATTCTCAATACTCTTCTTGCTTCCACATATGGAGAAACTAATAGCTGCAACTTAGAGCTTTTAAGATCCCAGATGCTACTCACCAAAGTAGAATGTAGAACATTGTCTTTGTGAATTATGTTATGCCAATTGACCATGGTGTCGTCTGAGATGATGGTCCTGAGCTCCCAGGCCCAGCTCCTCATTGCTTTAATATGTTTGATAATATCAAGTTTTCCTCGTTTTGTCCACTGTATGCAATGCCACATTCACAGTGGTGTTTGCAGGAAAGGAAAATATTTATGTATCAATTTCTTCTTTCCCTTTCTTGTCTCTCTGTGGGACATATAAATGTATACATACTTATACATATACACATCTATATACATATATATACATATACGCATATATGTTCATATATACACATTTTACTCTTCTTCTCATAATCATTCAGCATGTGTCTCTGTCCATGTATCTATCCACAGAGTATTGCTGTTCCAAGGGTACCTATATATCATTATTTACCTTTATTCCCTTTAGTCATAGTATACTTCCCTGTGTCTTCCCTTATCTTTATCATACTTATGCCAGCCTCCCTCTTCTTGTATATTGCCCTTCCCTGTCTTTATGTTTTCCTTCCCATTACCCAAGTTAGTATGTGTCTATGCCCAACGAGATGGATTGGCCAAGTGGCAGCATCGATGGACTCAAGCGTGGCAACAGTAGTGAGGTTACCCAGGATCGGGCAGTGTTTCATTCTGCTGTGCATAAGGTCACTATGGGTAGGCACTGACTCAATGACACCTAACAAAAACAACAATACCTTATAACAAGTGAACTACTGTCCCTTTCCTCACACCCTGAATGTTTCATTTTTCTCTTTCAAACTCTCATATATTTGTGGGATATAAAAATATATATGCCTCACTCTTCCTCCTTTACTCATTCAGCCTATGTCTCAATCGATGTATCTATGCCCAGAACACCCATCACAGTTTCTTAAAGAATATTTGTATGATTTTACAATTTTTTCTGTGACTCTTGAATCACACCTTCTCCTTGGAATCATTCTAAGATTATTTATAATAATAATTGCAGAAAGTGCTTGACAGAAGCTTCTATATAAATATACATAGCACATCACCTTGGTACAGACCATATTTGCTAAGGGAAATAAGGATTTTTGTTGTCTCCCATGTTCAGAACAATTGATTCCATCACAATGTTCCCATAATTTTAACCCCAGAGCTATTTTTAACCTGCAGAGGTTTTGGCCTTGACTATATGAATCTAGGAATCCTGGTGTGGTGCTGTGAGCTAATGCCTCAGACTGCAAAGTCATTTGAACTGCAACGTCAGTGGTTCAAGCTCACCAGCCGCTCCTTGGAAACCCTATACAGGGTCACTATGGGTCAGAATCGACCCACCAGCACTTCACAGCAACAACAATATGAATCTAGGAGTCCTGGTGTGGCGCTGTGGGTTAATGTGCCAGACCGCAAAGCCATTTGAACTGCAAGGTTGGTGGTTCAAGTTCACCAGCTGCTGCTCAGAAACCCTATATAGGGTCATTATGGGTCAGAACCAACTCAATGGCACTTAACAACAACAACTATATGAATCTAAGTGTCTCTGGTGACATAGAGGGTCATGCATTGGACTGCTAACTGCAATGTCAGCAGTTTGAATTCACCAAAGTCTCAGAAGGAAAAAATATTATAGCCTTGAAAACCCTATATAGAATCGTTATAAATCAGAACCAACTCCACTGTACACAACAACAACAATATCCATGAATAAACACACTGTACCCAGACATAAACCAACAATGATGAATTTTCATTAATAAAGTAGTTTTTAGAGTAAACTCTAGTAAGCAAATTAAATTCTACTTTATCTAGCCTTACTGCTAATTATGGTAAATAGGCCCATCCAACAGTAAAATGATGTTGTTGGCATCTTTCACTCAGGATCCCATAGTCCTTGTTGAAATAATGGGATACATTACAATGACAGCTTTATCATCGTATCTTGATCCACAAAATTCAACACTATTGTGCTTTTCACAGACACTGGTACTTTGAAATATTTGAAATATTGCAATATTGGGACACAAGTCAAAATAAGGAGAAGCTACTACAAACATCCATCAATAATTAGAACATGAAATGTACCAAGTATGAATTAAGGAAAATTGGAAGTTGTAAAAATGAAAAAGATTGATATTCTAGGCATTATTGAGCTGAAATGGACTGGTATTCACCATTTTGAATCAGACAACCATACGATTTACTATGCTAGGAATGACAAATTCAAGTGAATGACTTCACCTTCACCATCAAAAAGAACATTTCAAGATCAGTCTTGAAGTACAATGTTGTCTGTTACAGCATAATATCCAAATGCCCATAAGGAAGACTAGTTAATAGTTGTTGCTGTTGTTGTTCAGTGCCATTGAGTCTGTTCTGACTCATAGTAACCCTGTATAGGGTTTCAGAGGAGCAGCTGGTGAGCTTGAACTGCCGACCTCACTGTTCAAATGGCTTTGCAGTCTAGCGCATTAACACACAGCACCACACCAGGACTCCAGTTAATAGTACTATTGTTCATATTTACAGACTAGTAACTAAAGCTAGTCATGATGAAATTGAAGACATCTACCAACGTCTTCAATCTGAAATTGATCAAACCTGTGACCAAGATGTATTGATAATTAATAGTGATTGGAATGAAAAAGTTGGAAATAAAGATGAAGGATCAGGAGTTGGAAAATGAGGCCTTGAAGAAAGAAATAATGTTAGAGAGTGCATGATAGACTTTTACAAGACCAATGGCTTTATTCGCTGCAAATACCTTCCTTATACAATATAAAACACATATGGACCTCACCTGGTTCTCCTACATACAGGAATCAAATTGACTATACACCTGTGGTAAGGGACAGTGGAGATGCTCAATATCATCAGCCAAAACAAGGGCAGAGACAGACTGTGTCAGTTGTTCATATGCAAGTTCAGGCTAAAGCTGAGAGCCAAAATATGACCTTGAAGACATACATCCCAGCTGAATTTAGAGACCATCTCAAGAACATATTTGATGTATTAGTTACTAATGACCGTAGACCAGAAGAGTTGTTGGAAGACATCAAGAACATCAAATAGGAAGAAAGCAAAAGTTCATTAACAAGACAGGAAAGAAAGAAAAGATCAAAAAAGAATGTCAGAAAAGATTCTCAAACTTGCTCTTGAGCATGGATAAGCTAAAGTAAATGGGAAAACTGAGAAAATAAAAGATCAAAACAAAATTTCGAAGGACATTGTACAAGAAAATATAAAGTATTATAATGTAATGTGCAAAGACCTGGAATTAGAAAACCAAATTGTTTCAAGTTGAAAGAACCGAAGAAAATATTCAAGGCTGTACGTGCAATATTGGATTTTATGAGCAAAGTATTGAATGATGGAGATAGCATAAAAAAAGGATAGAAGGAAAACACAGAGTGCTATACTAGAAGGAATTAGTCAATGCTCAAACATTTCAAAAGGCAGCATATGAACAAGAACCAATTGCTCTGAAGACATTGAGGGAAAAACTAGGATCTAGGACTTCACAAATTTAAATCTTTCAACAAACTGATATAGCTTTGGAAGGGCTCACTCATCTATGCCAAGAAATTTGAAAGAGCTACCTGGCCAACCA
>NW_006408604.1:5381509-5384492 GCF_000296735.1 Chrysochloris asiatica
TCCAAAATAATCCAAGAAGGAGGATTATATGAAAGAGAATGTGACATCAGGATTGGAGGAAATCACATTAATAATATATGCAGATGATACAACCTTGCTTGCTGAAAGTGAAGAGGACTTAAGATACTTACTGATGATGATGAAAGACCAAAGCCTTCAATATAGTTTGCACCTAAATGTAAATAAAACAAAAATCCACAAAACTGAACCAATAAATAAAATCATGATAAATGGAGAAAAGTTTGAAGTTGTCAAAGACTTCATTTTTCTTGGATCCACTATCAACCCTCATGAAAGCAGCAGTAAGGAAATCAAAAGATGTACTGCATTGGAAAAATCTGCAAATGACCACTCTGAAGTGTTCAAGAGCAAAGATATCAGTTTGAGGATTGATCAAAGCCATGGTATTTTCAATAGCCTTATATCCATGTGAAAGTTGGGCAATGAATAAAGAAGACTGTAGAAAAATTGTTGCATTTGAATTAAGGTGTTGAAGAAGAATAGATCCCTCAGTTACAAAACAGGCAAAATAAACAAACAAACAAAATCCCTGCTTGTATTTGTCTTTAAATCCTTAATCATTTTTGTTGTTGTTAAGTGCCCTTGAGTCGGTTCTGACCTATAGCGACCCTGCATAGGGTTTCCAAGGAGCAGCTGGTGAGCTTGAATTTCTGACCTTGCAGTTCAGACGACTTTGCAGTCTGGCGCATTAACCCACAGCACCATACCAGGACTCCTTAATCATTTTAGAATCCCATTATTTTCTCCATTCCTATTTTCTAGTCTGGAAGCGAATTCTGTAAATATTTCCAGTTATAAGTCCTTAATTATTCTGATATTCTCAAGTTTTTATCATCTCTTACATTCAAATAATTTTTAATTAGCCTATCTGCTTCCAGGCTACCCTTATTATCCATCTCCACAATGCAACAAGACAAATCATTCTAAAGTACAAATCTTATCATGACTCGGCCTTGATCAAAATCTTTCAGTGGATCTTCATCACTGAATAAATGAGTGTCTTGTTTATATATCTGTCAAAACCAAGTCCGTAGGTGTGAAGACAGACCAAGATAAAACTAGAATTATGTAAAGGAAGAAAAGAAGAGAGCTCTAGGTGAATGCCCCAAATATTCCAAAGTTCTATTATAGTATATCATCATAATATGAAATGTGCTGGCACCAGCTGGAATAGATCAAGCAGATCCAATCAATTTATGCATGTATTTTTTCATCATAGAAATATTGCTTTCATTTACTATCATTTTTTGTGCTTGTCATACATTCTTATTTTATACTATGTGTTAAATAGACTAAGTTCACTTCCAACTTCCAGTTTGTGATGATTTATGAATATACTGAGCAAAACAGTTTCTTAATGTAAATTTGTATGGGCCATGCTAGTAATTTGTACTAAATACATAAACACCATAATAAAACAAGCTTCCTTTATATGTATAATTCTCATTTTAATCACAAATTTCTTTAAATAATAAAATTATAATTATTAACAATTTATGGAACAAATATAGACTTCATATTGATTATTACTTAGTGAATAGGGAAAAACAAATTGCTCTACTTTTTTAGAGTAATTTTTGGGATAAAGAGATAGTTATAAAATTATTATGTCTTTGAACCAGAAATAATTTTACTCTAGCATTACCTTGATATAGATAGATAGATAGATAGATAGATAGATAGATAGATAGATACATACATACATACATACATACATACATAGAGCTATAGCTGCTTGGTAACCCTATGCAGCTTCTCTATCTTTGAGTTGGAACTGACTTGATGGCATGTGACAGCCACTATATATAGACTTTGTTTTAATTTGAGGTAAAAACTGGTAGCGTAGGCATAGATTGTCTCATTTGAAAGACATCTTAAGCAAAGCCAGATCAGTCATTGTTTTTCTTGGTTGGCAGAATCAATCAATTCACCTATCAATCAAATATTTATTAGGTGCCAGCATTGAGCCTGGCATTGATCCAGCCTTGTGCACTGATGAAACAATAGTACAAACCAGGAAAAATAAGACAATAAGCTTCAAATGAGAAAAACTGTTTTTGCTTTTTTTAAAATTTCACCAATGTAGATTAAATGTATACTGTTGTAGTTAAGTGCAGTCAAGTCGGTTCCAACCCAAAGTGAGCCTATATAGGGTTTCCAAGGAGCATCTGGTAAGCTTCAACCACCTAACTTGCAGTTTAAATGGCTTTGCAGTCTGGTACATTAACCCACAGTGCCATACCAGGACTCTACATATACTAATATAAAGATACATGCAGACATATTTATGCATATTTTTTTCATGCTAAAAACTTTGTAAGTAACAATAATTTTAGATTAGGTCACCCAAAATATTATTTAGAATCCATTAGAAACCTACATGGTATTCAGATTTTAGATTAAGGAACAGACCATTTCCTAGAGTCTTTGTGATGTGTGTAACTTTTTATAATTATTCCTGATTGAAGTAAATGAATCAGTGTCTCCGTACTACGGAGTCACAGCTTTGTGTCACCATACTGTCTTAGTGGGCTTCTCATAAGGACCATTTGGAAGGAGCTGATTCTAATTTCAGGTCTCTTCCCTGGTAAACTCCAAAACCCCATTGTTCTGCATTTATATACAGCTTCCACTTGAGCTCTGAACTTGGCAGTTCAAGTCATCTCTCTAGAGCTTAGTCCCAAGAGACCAAACAGTGTCAATGGAGCTATGCTTCTGCTAAACCAACAGACACCAATTACTGAAGGTTAGTCAAGATCTTTATATATAAAATACCATCTTCATCTAGAGTCTGAGCTTGTAAACTGTATCAGAAAATATAAAGTGAAATAAACCTCTTTAATATGATATTCTCAGGGTTTTTGGTCACTATGTGAGTTAGTGAATAGATTAGAGTCACTATCCCACTCATCTGTCGTGCTGTAGTGGATTGAGTTGCTGTGATTCTGAGGGCTCTGCCACT
>NW_006408604.1:5385422-5396308 GCF_000296735.1 Chrysochloris asiatica
GTTCCGACTCGATGGCACCTGACAACAACAGCAACAACAATCACAAAGAGATTGCATTAACCAGAATCTTCTGGTTATTTAATTTAATAAGCAACCATTAAATACAAAACTGTAGGGCAGTTGCATAAACACAGACTATATTCAGCTAATAATGTGTTAATTTAGTGATTAGTGGGATACTGGGGGCCAGCTGAGGGAAAGCCACTTTTTTCAATCACCTTGTAAAATTAACTGGGCACTTTTTTGAAATGTCCTATGATTGTAATGTCTTTTCCACAATTTATTGTGAGCTTATTCTTCACTGTTGGTCTACTACTCATATAGCTAGTGCATATCCATTTTCAATTATTTAAATGCTTCTGTTAACACAAAATATACAGTATACTCACATTTTTTAAAAGATATGGCCTACCTATCAGCAGATATTTAGTACCTTACTACAGAGCATTCAATAAACAGAATATCATACTCTTGGTTTCTTCCTTTTATCTTCCATTACTTTTCATCACCACTTAATACTTTACTCTGTTACACAGTCAAGAATAATAATATTGACTTCTGCCTACCAGCAAGAAAAAAGCAGGGCTGGCCTGAGAGACAAACTGTATGAAGAATCTCTAAAACCCCAACATAAAGGACACAGTAGGGAGGGTGGGGCCACAGTCAAGCGGAGGTAGTGACCCAGCGCTGGAAGCCACAGAGCTGCGCATATGGAGGAAGAGGTGTGACTGATTTAGCACTTTCACTTTTCATTTTTCACTATCTCTCCTCCTCACTCCAATCGTGCCCTCACTGCCCAGCCTAGATGCCTTCAGGCGGGCAGGAGCACACCTCCAAAAGGGTCCAGCATTGCACCCACAGTTTTCCAATGGCACAGACAGAAAACTCGCAGTCTGCTTCTTATGACGTCTGACTCTGGGACCCAGTCCCAAAGTTGACCTGGGAGGGAGCCTTTATCCCTGCCTGTACAGAAAACACCAGTGGACAATCACAATTTTATTTTTGTTTTTGATTGGTGGTTTCTGTCTCTGAGTCTGTACTGTTTCTGTCTTTGGTCCTTTTGGTCTCACTCTTTCCCCAGGGTTTGGAGCTTTCTCCCCCTACATTACTCAAGTAGAAACAGCAACTGTGCTCATATAGCCAAGCTACAAGCATACCCTGTAATACCTCCCACCATCTGGACAAGAACCAAAACCAGCTTCTAGGCATTACATGTGAAAAGGGAAGACTATCTCCAGATCATATCCACCAGGAGATGCTTAGTAAGCTTAACAACAACGCAACATACATCCATTTGAGCATTAAAAACCTACATAACATCTGAAAATGTCCAAGAAAACACAATTAAAGATCTCAACACACGTCCAAAAAAAGAAAAAAAGTAACTGAGACAAATGAACTGGAAGCAGACCCAGACTTCCCAGCAGAAGAACAGGCTCTGGATCTGCCTGAGAAGAAATTCAGATGAATGATATGGAAACAAATTCAAATGCTCCAAAAAGGGGGGAGGAAAATAAGGAAGAAGTTAGGAAAGTGCTACAGGAGCAATCAAACAAGATATGGCATTGGAAACAATCCAAAACCTGCAAAAAGAGGTCCAGATGATTAATAATACAATATCAGGAATGTACAATACACTGAAAGGGCAAAGGAATAGAATAGATGAGATAGAAGCCAGAACCAGTGAGCTGAAAGACAAATCTCTCAATACTGCTAAGATAGAAGAGGAAGCAGATAAAAAGGATTTAAAAATCTGAAGAGAGTCTAAGATTCATACTGAATAATATGAAGAGGAATAACTTAAGAGTTATTGGCATTCCAGAACAGGAAGAATCACAGAAGTTCAGAGAAGAGATAGTTGAAGAGCTCCTGGAAGAAAATTTTCCTAACATCTTGAAGGATGAGAAGACAAACATTCAAGAAGCTGTAAGAACCCCAGGAAGGATAGACCCCAAAAGAAAATCACCAAGACATATCATAATCAAGCTTTCCAAAATCAAAGACAAGGAGAGAATCGTAAAGCAGCCAAGTTACTTACAAAGGCAAGGAAATCAGATTAAACTCTGATTTCTCAGCAGAAACCATGCAGACAAGAAGGCAATGAGGAGACATACATAAAAACCTAAAAAAAAAAAAACTGCCAACCAAGAATTGTCTATCCAGAAAAACTGTCAACCAAATACGATGGTGCAAGCAAAACATTCCAGGATAAACAGAATCTAAGAGATTTTGTCAAAGCCAATCCACCGCTTCAAAACATCCTAAAGGGAGTTCTTTGGAATGAAAACCAGCAAGAACAAAGAACAACTGGAGACTGACAGATGTGGCAACACCACCTGGAACTTAGCCGACAGATAGCAGAGTTCAGAACAGAACAAAATTACAGCAATGAATTCAGAGGACCTGTGAGGCCAACCAAAGGTCAAAATATTAACAAGGTCAAAGAAGGGAAAAATATAGGAACAGAGATCCAAGTGGTGAGGAGGTCGAGTAGATTTCAGGATATAATAGGCTGTCTTAAACGCAAGGAAAACTTAATAGATTATGCGGTAAACCCAAAGAAAATTGATACTTTACAATTTACCATGAAAATGAAGATCCAAGTGGATCAAGGAAACATTAAAACTAAGAAAAAATCCACAAGAAATAGCACAATAAACATGAACTCAGCACAAGAAGACATGCAGAACAAAGGAACAAAAAGCACCAAAAAAATTAACATAATGAAGCAGTTAATCCATACCTGTTGATAATTACACTGACTGTCAATGGAGTAAATGCACGAGTGAAGAGACAGAGAGTGGCTGAATGGATAAGAAAACAATATGCTGCCTGAAAGAGACACACCTTACACACAAAGACAAAAACAAACTAAAAGTTAAAGGGTAGAAAAAATATACCAAGCTAACAGCAATGAAAAAACAAGCAGAAGTGGCAATACTAATCTCTGAGAAAATAAACTTTAAGGCAAAAACCAGCAAAAGAGATAAAGAAGGACACTATCTCATGGTTAAAGGGCCAATTGAGCAAGATGACATAACCATAATTAACACCAACACTCCAAATGAAAGAGCACGAAGATATATAAAGCAAATGCTACTAGAATTGAAGAAAGAAATAGATAAACCTACAATAATAGTGGGGGATTTTAATATGCCACTTTCAAAAAGGGATAGAAAAGCCAGAAAGAAATTGGACAAACTACAGAGGAATTAATAGCACAACCAACCAACTTGACCTCATAGACGTGTACAGAACAATCAACCCAACAACAGCACAATACACATACTTTTCCAGTGCACATGGAACATTCTCCAGAATTGACCATGTGTTAGGTCACAAAGTAAGCCTCTATAAATTTACAATTCAAAATATTACAAAGCATCTTTTCAGACCGCCATGCCATAAAATTAGAAATCAACAATAAGAAGACCAAGGAAATAAAGTTTAATATATGGAAACTGAATAACACCCTGCTGAAGAGTGATTGGATAATAGAAGAAATTAAACAAGAATTCAGAAAGTTCCTAGAAACAAACGAGAACGAAAACACGACATAACAACATGTCCCAAAGATTTTGTGATAAATGCACACATCCAAAGAGATTGCTGAGAAGACAATTTATTATGATAAATGCACACATCCAAAAAGAAGAATCAAAACTAACACATTAACACAGCATCTCCAGCAACTAGAAACAGACCAACAGAGGGAACCTACAGTCACCAAAAGTAAAGAGATAATAAAGACATAGCAAAAATAAATGAAATAGAAAACAGAAAAACTATAGAAATATTCAACAGGACAAGAAGCTGGTTCTTTGAAAGGATTAATAAAATTGACAAACTATTGGCATATCTAACAAAAGAAAAGAGGGAGAAGACACCAATATCATGTATTAGAAATCACATGGGCAATATCACAACAGAACCAAAGGAAATCCAAAGGATAATAACAGAATGCTATGAAGAGTTGTATTCCAACAAGTTTGAAAAGTTAGAAGAGATGGCTATATTTTTAGAAAAACACGACCTACCTAAACTCACACAGAGTGAAGTAGAAAACCTGAACAGACCCATAACAACAGAGGAAATTGATCAGGTCATCAAAAAACTCCCAACCAAAAGTAGCCCCGGTCCAGAAGGCTTCACTGGTGAGTTCTACCAGACATTCAGGGAAGAGTTGTCACCAACTCAACTGAAATTATTCCAGAATATAGGGGAGGATGGAAAAATTCCTAATACATTTTATGAAGCAAGCATAGCCCTCATACCAAAACCAGGGAAGGACATAACTAAGAAAGAAAATTATAGACCAATATCCTTCATGAACATAGATGCAAAAATTCTCAACAAAATCCTAGCTAACAGAAAACAGCAACACATCAAAAAGATAATACATCATGACCTAGTGGGATTCATATCAGGGATGCAAGGATGGTTCAACATTAGTAAAACAATCAAGGTTATCTAACATATAAATAAGAAAAAAGAAAAGAACCACATGACCATATCGATTGATACAGAAAAGGCATTTGACAAAATCCAACATCCATTCCTGATAAAAACACTCAACCAAGTAGGAATTGAAGGGAAATTCCTCAACATAATTAAGAGCATATATACAAAACCAACAGCCTACGTAGATTACTCTTAATGGAGAGAAACTGAAAGCCTTCCCTCTGCATGCAAACAGGAATCAGACAAGGATGCCCTTTGTCACCACTCCTATTCAATATTGTGCTGGAAGTCTTAGCCAGAGCTATATGGCAAGATAGGGAAATTAAAGGCATCCAAATTGGCAAAGAGGAAGTAAAACTCTCTCTATTTGCAAATGATATGATCCTATATATAGAAAACCCCAAAGATTCAGTAAAAAAGCTACTAGACCTCATTGGAGGATTCGGCAAAATGGCAGGATATAAGATCAACATACAAAAATCAGTTGGATTCTTCTTTACCAATAATGATAGTGCTGAAAAGGACAGTAGGAAAGCAATACCATTTACAATAGCCACCCAGAGGATGAAACACCTAGGAATAAATGTAACCAGAGAAACAAAGGACCTAAACAAAGAAAACTACAGAATACTACTACAAGAAACCAAGAGACTTACAAAAATGGAGGAATATACCATGCTCCTGGATAGGAAGACTTAACATTGTGAAAATGTCAATACTAACCAAAGCAATTTAACATATAATGCAATCTCAATCGAGATTCCAATGACATGCTTCAAAGATATGGAAAAAAAACAATTACAAAACACAAGCTGACCAGTTAGGAGCAGCTAGAAGAAGAGAAGATACTTCTTGAAAGAAAGACCAGCAGAAAAATAAAAAACAATAACAGCAGTCCAATTGACTACTACAAGAACAAGCAAGTTGTTCTCCAGGGAACCATCAAGGCAAGTGTCAGGTCCCCTCAAGGCAAATCCCCTTCCATGACTGAAACACAATTGGAATACACTAGCAGGATGTGGTCCTACTGCTGGCCACGTTGGTCACCGATAAGGGGAAGTGGGGGAAAAACAGCAATGAAGTTGTGAACTAAGTCCGACCACATTCAATAGACTCCTATTAACCTGGATGGAGACCTGATTAACCAGCAGTATGATGAGACCTGGGGACTCTGGGCCCAGTGGCAGGGACATGGCCCCAGAGGACTAGAATGGAGTGTGAAGCATCCAGCTGATATGAAGTGAGGGAAGCTGCACAAGAACACCCACACTTGCAGATAGTACCCATTTGACCTGGCAACAATGGCTGGATGATCAGAACACGACTAGAGGAAGAAAGAGGAACAACGACAACAAAAAAAGAGTTACCCACCACAAGTGGATGAACTTGACCTATGCTTGTGGATGCAGTATGACAAAGGAGTTGACAAATCTCTACATTGAGAATCATTCCCATCCCCTTGGTCCACAGGGTCGACAGGGATGGGAACTTAGACATTGGCTACCCAAAATGTGGGGACTACGAAGGCAAGAAGTAACTGGCTTAAAAGCTTTCAATAGAGAACCTAGCTCTACAGGATACAGGGAAAGGTAGAATATCCACTGAATTGTTTCCAACCTGTCTGGATGGGGTTGATAAAAGGTGAGGGGGAAAGGACTTCTGTGGTTCAATAGGGAATGATTGCTATCAGGTCTGACAGTGAGTGTTGGAAAGGTAAATGTAAATGTTTGGTAACAAAAGGAAGCAGTGGCTGATTTTGCAGTCCAGGAGCGGAGATCCCTGGAACCATCAAGGGAGAACAGCGAAGTGCAAAACCCTGTCCGGGGAGGCAGTGACACTAGGAATGGAGGCAGAGACAATGATGTTGACAGAAGGAGTGGCTGGGGACTCTGGACTAAGAGAAGGAGGGGGGCTGTGTGCTGGCGGCTAGGGGGCAGGCGTGTGGGGTGTACCCTTTGGTTGTTTGATGATTTATGCAGGGGATTATGATCATTGCAATGAAACAAAATACCATAGAATGAATGCAAAGATAATGTTCACCCACGTAAACTAACACAAAATTCACAATAAAAACTTTTTTTAAAATGATAATATTAACTTAATCTATTTTAATATGTTGGCTAACTAGTGTCAGGTTTTGAAAAAATAAATTAAATTGGTTTCGAACTTTATTTAAAGCAGTTTTAATATATTTACCAAGAATGTGAAATTATCATTAAAAAAAGATCTGGTATTCCTATTTATAGATATCTACGTTAGGGAAATTGGATTCATGCATAAATATGTTCATTATATTATCTTTAATTAATTTATAAACAAGGATGTTTAATATATTATTAATAATACCACTTAAAACCCAAACACAATCTCAATATTTATAAAACTAATAACAACTAAATAGGGTCTTGAAACTAAAAAGAAAATATTAAACAAAAGATTCAAGGCACATTTATATATTACATTGATTCTGTTTATAGTAAGTCCATGGGCAGGCAAAATTCCACTGTGATGACACAAACAGACTACTGAATGCCTATGGAATGGAGATGATTGAAAGGGAGCACAAAGGAACTTTCTATAAGATGGAAATATTTTGCATCTTATTTGGAATATTGTTACATAGATAAACTGTATATGCATTTGTCAAAACTCATTGACCTCAACACATGCATATCATTAAATGAAAAATTTACCTTAATTAATAATGAAAATTTTATGCCAATAGACTACATACTAATTTATCATCTCTCAGTTCCAACTCCATGCTTTTATTCTCTGCTTTATGAGGCAAAGATGGGATTCGGCAAACTGGTTTTCTAGGTAGCTCCATGTTAGTCTCTGCCAATAGAAAGTGATAGAGAAACCATAAGGCTTGAGGAGAAAGAACGGACTTGTCCCTTGCCCCTTCCAATTTACTGTCTGTCAGCTATCTGTCTGCTTGTGGCTACTGTGAACATCACTCTAATGCTTTTTCACCCTTATTTATAGCAGCAATTCCATTCCATAGCAGAAGCTGAGTCCATTTTGAATTTCTTTTTGAACACTTGCAGAACCAGTCCCATTACGAAATTCCAAGGACACAATTCTTGGTTATCACCTGCTTCTCAAAATTATAGGTCCCAGGTCCAAGGGATCCCTCCTTTGACGACAGAAAAACAGAAACTATAAGAACTGTACTATTGCCTCAGAGTTCCGTGTTCCAGAACTACAGAAGCTGAACTCCAGATTTCATAACGCCTATCTTCTTCTTCTTTCTTACCATTACTACTTCTGCAATTCTTTTTGTTGTTGTTGCTGTTAAGTGCTGTCTAGTCGGTTCCAACTTACAGTGACCCTGTATAGGCTTTTCAAGGAGCAATTGGTGGGTTTGACCTGCCAACCTTGCATATAGTAGTACAGTGCTTATCCTACAGCACCACACCAGGACCCCTTAGAGTTCTCTTTTTACACTTTTAGTTACTTAAAAAAGGAAAGACAAAAAAGTTACCATCAGGTCAATTCTGACTCATGAAGACCTCATGTGTGTCAGAAATGGGCAGTGCTTCTTGGGTCCTTATGACTAATTTTTTTTTATTCAAGGCCTTTCTTCTGAGGTGATTCTGGGTAGACTCAAACCTGCAGTCTTTTCATTAGCAGCCCAGCATGCTAATAATTTGCATCACCTAAGGATTCCAACTATATATAAAAATAACAGTTCTTTGTATTAAATTCTTTCTGTTCAAATAACTGGTTTATAGTTTGCACCATGGCTAGAACCTATCTGGGTTAGTCTGCTAGAACAACCATCCCAAAATGTGACAAAGTGGATGGTTTTAAATAATAGAAATCTATTTTCTCACCGCTTTTAGGGCTAGAAGTCCTAATTCAGGGTATTGTTAGGACCACTGCTCTCAGGAAGGATCCTTCCTCATCTCCTCCAGCTTCTGATAGCCCTGAGTGTTTCCTAACATGGCATCTGCCTTCTCCCTGTAAAACGTGGACTTTGTGTTTGTTCTCTTATATATGACACCAGTAATACAGGATTTGGGTCCACGCTAGTAAGACATAAATGAAAAGTACTTCAAATAAAAACACTATATCCACAAGCAAAGCTATAGTCACACATTAGGAATTAAGAATTCAACATATTTTATGAGGGGACACAATTTAATTCATGAAACTAATAAGAAATAAAAGTGGTCACATATATGTCCCTATTAACTGGTCAAAATTCTTTATCTCTCAACCTCGGTTTCCAAGTCTGTAAAACAGGGCTAATATTAATACCTGATTCTTAGAGCTGTTATGAGGATTTTAGTAACAATACATGAAAGCAAAACTTTCAGACTAAGACAAACTGGGAAGAAAGAAAAACAATCACTTCTGAAAGGTGAGCCACTAAAAATCCTATAAATAATAGTAAAATATTGTTTGATACAGTGCTTGAAGATAAGCACTTCAGGTTGGAAGGCACTCAGAATATGACTGTGGAAGAGCTGCTTCTTCAAAGTAGAGTTAACCTTAAACATGGATGAAGCAAAGCTTCTGGAATCTTTATTTGCTGATGGGGCACAATCAGAACATGGAATGAACGAAGTACGAATATACAAAAATCGGCAGTTGTCAAGAATTAAATAAAATTCATAAAGATCAATATCCTAGGTATTAGTGAGCTGAAATGGACTGGTCTTAGCCATTTTGAATTGGACAATCATATGGTTTATTATGCCATAGCTAACAAATTGAAGAAGAATGGCATCACATTCTTCTTTAAAAAGAGCATTTCAAGATCAACCTTGAAGTGCAATTCTGTCTGTGATAGGATAATATTCACATTCCTTCAATGAAGACCAGTCATATAGTTATTATTCACATGTATGCACCAAACACTAAGGCCAATGATGAAGAAACTGAAGAATTCTAGCAACTTTTTCAGTCTGAAATTGATCGAATATGCAAGCACGATGCATTGATAATTACTGATGATTGAAATATGAAAGTTGGAGAAAGAGAGGAAGGATCAGTAGTTGGAAAATATAGTGATAGATATGATGCTGGAGATCACATGATACAGTTGTATAAAACCAGCATCTTGTTCATTGCAAATACATTTTTTCAACAATATTAACAGTGACTGTATGTGGGAATCTAAACAGATTGAATACACAAGAATCAAATTGACTAAGAGACAACAAGGAATTAAATGATAAGTGTAAAATTGATATTCACCCATGTAAACTAACCATAAAATTCACAATAAAAATTTAAAAATGAAAAATAAGAGACAATGAGAAAGATCAATATTATCAGCCAAAATAGGACCACAGACTGACTTTAGAACATACCATTAATTGATCATATGCAAGTTCAGGAGGAAGCTGAAAAAAACTAAAGCAAGTCCACAATAAAGAAAATATGACCTTGAATATATCCCACTTGAATATGAAGACCATCTAAACTTAGTGGCACATTAGACACTAACTACCAAACACCAGAAGATTGTTGTATGGCATCAAGAGCAACATATCTGAGAAAAGAAAAAGGTCATCAAGAGGACAAAAGCAAAAAGATCAAAATGGATGTCAGAAGAAACTCTGGAACTTGCTCTCAAACATAAAAGAAGTTAAAGCAACTAAAAGAAATGATAAAGTGAAAACACTGAATTGAAAATTTCAAAGGACATCTTGTGAAGAAAAAGTTTTATAATGAACTGTGCAAAGACCTTGAGTCAGAAAACCTAAAGGCAAAAAAAGGTCAGTATTTCTCAAATTCAATAAAAATTTAGAAAAAATTAAGTCTCAAAGTGAAGCCTTAAGGAGTCTATGGACAAAATATTGAACACACAGGAAGTATCAAAAGCAGATTGAAGAAATACACAGTCATCATAACAAAAATAATTAATTGATATTCAACCATTTCAACAGATTGTTGTTATTGTTGTTAGGTGCCATTGAGCCGGTACCAACCCACAGCGATCTTATGCACAGCAGAACAAAACCCTGCCCAATCCTGTGCCAACCTCACTATCGTTGCCATGCTTGAGAGTCCAATTGATGCTGCCACTTTGTCAATCCCTCATTGGGGGTCTTCCTTTTTTTCTCTGACCCTCCACCTAATCAAACACAATATCCTTCTCCAGCAATGGTCCCTCCTGTCCAAAAGTATGAGAGATGAAGTTTGGCCGTCTTGGCCTCCAAGGAGCACTCTGACTGCACTTCTTCCAAAATGGATCCATTGGTTCTTTTGGAAGCCCATGGCACTTTCAATATTCTCCTCCAACACCATAACTCAAAAGCATCAATTCTTATACCATCTTCCTTATTCACTGTCCAGCCTTCTCATGCATATGAGGCTATTGAAAATACCATGGCTTGGGTCAGGCACACCTTAGTCCTCAAGCTGACATCTTTGCTCTTCAACACTTTAAAAAGATCTTGTGCAGCAGA
>NW_006408604.1:5398393-5401899 GCF_000296735.1 Chrysochloris asiatica
AAACCATGTGGTTGTCAGATTCAAAATGGCCAATACCAGTCCATTTCAGCTCACTAATGCCTAAGATATCGATGTTTATGCGTTCCATTTCATTTGTGACAGTATCTAAGTTTCCTAGATTCATACTTCGTACATTCCATGTTCTAATTATTAATGGATGTTTACAGCTGTTTCTCTTCATTTTGAGTTGTTCCCCATTAGCAAATGAAAGTCCTGCGGGCTTTTCTCCCACAGGCTTTACTCCATTTGCATTATCACGGTCAGCTCTACTTTGAGGAGGCAACTCTTCCCCAGTCACATTTTGAGTGCCTTCCAACCTGAGGGGCTCATGCTCTGGCACTATATCTGATAGTTTTTCTCTGACATGCATAAGATTTTCAGTGATTAAATATTCGAAGTAGTTCGTCACTCCTTCTTCCTAGTCTGTCTTCATCTAATAATAGTGGTTTTTAGTGGTCTTCCCTGTTGCTTTTGTTGTAAAGTACCATAGTCAGTTCGGACTCATAGTGACCCTGCACAGGGTTTCTGAGGCTATAAATCTTTTATGGGAGCAGAAAGCCTCATCTTTCTCCCACAGAATGGCTAGTAGTTTTGAATGGCAGATCTTAAGGTTAACAGCCCTATACATAACCACTATGCTATCAGCGTTCCTTGGTCTTCCCTATAAGTGCATGGATATTATTCTATCACAGACAGCATTGTACTTCATTACTGAACTGGATATGTTATTTTTGACAACTCATTCCAAGCTCATCTGAAACCTGTCCACCATGGGTGACCCTGCTGGTATTTAAAGTACTGGTGGCATAGCTTCCAGAATCACAGCAACTCACAAGCCACCACAGTACGACAAACTGACAGACTTGTGGTGGATTTTAACAGGTAGCAAATGACAAATAAAAAATGGTTCAAGCAGCAGTGAACACATTGGTGAAAAACATGCCTCTGAGAATTGGTGGAATACAAATTGAAATGTTCCAACAAACTGAAGGTAGTATTCGATTCATCTATGTCAAGAAATTTGGAAGACAACTACCTGGCCAACCTATTGGAAGAGAACCATATTTGTGCACATTCCAAAGTAAGTTGAAGCACCAGAATTCAGAAATAATTGAACTTCATTAATATCAGCTGCAAGTAAAATTTTTCTGAATGTCATTCAGAAATTGTTTCAGTGGCACATCAACAGGGACCTGCCAGAAATTCAACCCAGATTTACAAGAGGATGTGACATCAAATGGGTCTTGGCTGAAAGCAGAGAATACCAGAAAGATGCTTACTTGTCCTTTATTGATTATGAAAAGGCATTTGAGTATGTGGATCATTACAATCTATGGATAACATTTCAAAGAATAGGAATTCCAGAATACTAAATTTTCCTTGTGAGGAATATGTAGATAGACCAAGAGGCAGTTGTTTGACTAGAACAAAGGGATATTGAATAGATTAAAATCAGAAAAGATATATATCAGGATTGTATCCTTTTACCATACTTATTCAATTTGTATGATAAGCAAATAATCTGAGAAAGTGGATTTTATGAAAAAGAATGCGACATCAGGATTAGAGAAAGACTCAATAACAGCCTGCAAAATGCAGATGACACAACCTTGATTGCTGAAAGTGAAGTGACCTTGAAATACTGACTGATTGAGATCAAAGACTACAGGCTTCATTATGGATCACACCTCACAACTGAACAACTAAGTGATGTCATAATACATGGAGAAAAAAATAAGGTGTCAAATTGAAATTTGTTCAGATCCACAGTCAATGATCTCCATTAAAAGGAGACAAGAAAACAAATGATGTATTACATTAGGTAACTCTGCTGCAAAAGTTATCTTTGAAGTGTTACATAGCAAGGATGTCACTTTGAGGACTAAAGTATGCCTGACGCAAGCCATGGTATTGCCAGTCACCTCATATCCATGGAAAAGCTGTTTAATGAATAAACAAGACTGGAGAGGAATTGTTGCATTTTAATTATGGTGTTAATTGTTGCATTTAATTATGAAAAATATTGACAGTACTATGGATGTCACAAGCATGAACAAATTTGTTTTGGAAGTACAGCTGGATTTCTTCTTAAAAGCAAACTTGTCACTCATGCTTTGGACATTTTGTCAAGAGGGACCAATACCTGGAGAAGAGCATGATGTTTAGTAAAGTGGAGGGTCAAGGAAAAAGAGGATCATCAACAAGATGGATTGACTGACACATTGGTAGCAATAATGGATTCAAGCATAACAATTGAGGATGGTGCAAGACAGGACAATGTGTCATTCTGTTGTACATAGGGTTGCTAAGAGTCATAACCAACTTGAAGGTACCTAAAAACTATAACAACATGATAGATACAGCAATGTTTATCTTATAATCTTTACATTTTTATATATTTATAAAGGGGCTTAAAAAATGTATGGAAAATGGAATTAAAAGACAACAGAACTTTCCCATGAAGTTCTTGACGCTCCCTTGGATATGTGTGTATACACTCTTTTGCATTAATATTCATTTTATGATAAATAAAATGATTGTCAAATAGAATTTTAGAATAAGAAAATTATTCTGAAAGACTTTACATCATGTGATCAGAACTACGTAAAATTCTTTAAAAATCAGAGTGAAAGAGCATATGCACTATGAATATAAAAATATATTACACATGTATTGTTAAATTCTAAATTGAACAAGTGAAACTCATAAAAAGAAAAATAAATTAAAAATGTCAAAGACATGAGAAGTTTTTTCCTTAGTTAAATGGAAAACGTTTTCTATTGCAGGAAGTTTCTGGAGAATCAAAAAAGAACAGAGTTGTTGTGCAGGTATGAACACATTCTTCAAACCATTTTCCCCATCATTATCTCTTCTGTACTTAAAGAAGGCCATATCCACCGAAATCTGAGCTCTGCTTAACAGTGGTGTTGGTCAGAAAGCTCTGCAGTAAAATGTAGAATATTTAATCTGTCTTTTCTCAGAATAATATATATAGAGAGAGAATATATATAGTATATATAATTACAGTGTTTGTCTGCTACTCATAGAGTTTCAGTGACTAGCGATTCAGCAGTAGTTTGTCACTCTTTCTTCCTAGTTTGTCTTTGTTTGGGAGCTCATCTGAAACCTGTCCACCATGGGTGACCCTGCTGGTTATTTAAAATACCGTTGGCATAGCCCTCAGAATCACAGCAATTCAAACCATCGCAGCATGACAGACAGACGAGTGGCGGTTGTGTGGTCACTGTTAAACACGAATCTCCTTGCGCTACGGCCCCTAAGTCTGGCTCAAAGGTGGGATTTCCATCCTTAGATGTCTTGTCAGTCAAGGGGCAGAAGCACAGCAGGGGGGACAGGGTTGTAATGAGACGCTTTGGGCTGCGCTTGTGGGTCTCTAAGTTGGTGGATCCAGCCTCAAAGCCACGATCCAAAACTCTATGAATAGCAGAGAAACACTGTCAGATACAGGACTGGAAGGTGGGAAGGCACTCAGAATGCGACTGGGG
>NW_006408604.1:5404765-5406907 GCF_000296735.1 Chrysochloris asiatica
GGTCAGAGAAAAAGAGGAAGACCCCAACGAGATGGATCAGCCAGGTGGCACCATTGATGGTGTCAAGAGTGGCAGCAGTAGTGAGGTTGGCCAGGATCGAACATTGTTTCGTTCTGCTGTGCATGGGGTTGCTATGAGTCAGTTCTGACTCGATGGCACCTGATAACAACAACAACATATATAATTACATATTATAGTATTATATTGAGGCTTTCAAAAGGGAAATTTCAACAGAACAAAAAAATGTCAACAAAAAATTGAAAATGGAGAGAATGCAAGTAAGTCACATTGACTATTTTGAAAACTAATTATCTGTAGGAAGGAAAGTCAATGACAATACTATTCAAGCCACAAAATCTAGAAACTAGAGAAACAATTAAGGATAGACTTAAGAATAGATGAATTATTGGATATGTGTATAAAAATTTAGATCCCAGATCTGCTCTCCTGTATTCTGGTTGGAGCCAGAGATTTCTCTGGTGAATCAGAAGGAGAAAGAATATCAGATAGAAAGACTACCAACCCTTTTGTTATCTTTGCACAGCATTCAGAAATCTTGACAACCTCATGTCGCATTAACTCATTTGTAAAGAAAACTACAGGTTAATTCAGTTAATAATTAATGTCTACCTGGAATATTTTGGCTTTTTAAGGAATTGTGTATAAGTGATCAAATTGACAACAATACTACTAAAGCACAGATGAGAACTTTACAGGGCATAGAAACTAAAAGTTAATAGAGGCAAAGCAATGTAGATAGAGTTAATAACCGTGGCACAATGTGAAGAATGTAACCAATAGCACTAGTCTGTACACAAGGAAATTGTTGAATGATTGTATGTCTTGTGTATAATCTTGTTGTAAGCATATTGCAAGACACTTCATTTTCAAATTTTTTATGTTAAGGATTAAGAAATCATAAGATTTAACAGAGAAAATACAGGTCACATACTAAGCATCATTCCTAAGAATGACATCATATTTCTCAACAGCAACATTAGAAGCTAGAAAATAATAGAATAAATACTGTAAAATACTAAGAAAAAATTATTTCTAACCAGAATTCTTAGCTAATCTATAGTATAGACAGTATGAAGAAATAACAATAACATTATTATACACGTGAAGTGTCAAACTGTCCTTTGCATGCATCTTTCTCAGGAAGCTATTAAAGGATGTATTGTTGTTGTTAGGTGCTATTGAGTTCAGTTCTGACTCATAGCAACCCTATGCACAACAAAATGTAACATTGCCCAGCTCTGTGCCATCTTCACAATTGTTAGGCTTGAGCCCATTGCTGATGCCATTGTGCCACTTCATCTTGTTGGGGGTCTTCCTCTTTTTCACTGGCCTTCCACTTTACCAAGCATGAGTTCCTTCTCCAAAAAACTAGTCACTCCTGATAAAACATCTGAAGTATGAGAGAAAAAGACTAGCCATCCTGGCTTCTAAGGGGCATTCTGGCTGTACTTCATCCAATGTAGATTTGTTTGTTCTTCTGACAGCCCATGGTACTCTCCATATTCTCCTCCAACACCATAACTCAAATGCATCAATTCATCTACTTTCTTCTTTATTCATTGTCCAACTTCTACGTTCATGAAAGGCTATTGAAAATACCATGGTTTGGGTCAGCTGCACCTTATTCCTGAAATGTGCCTCTTTTTTCTTTTATGTACATCTTTAAATATGCGTTGTTAAGTGCCATCTTTGGGTTTTGACTCATAGAGATCCTGTAAAGGTTTTCCAAGGAGTAGCTGGTGGGTTTGAACCTCTGACTTTTAATTTATCAGTCCAGTGCTTATGCTACAGTACCACACCTTTAATAAAAATGAGGAAAGATAGAAGACCTTGGGATCCAATAGAGAAAAGAAGAACAGTGAATTCCCAAAATAATGATAATGGATAGAACCACATCCAAACAATTTGCTTTAGAGCAAAAAGTTTCAAAAAGTAGGGTAGGGTACTACAACAGAAATGGCCCAAGGATAATAGATAATATGGAGTAGATAGATTGCTGAATTTATTTGTTTTAGACTCTGTCTTCTGTTAGAACATAAACTATATGAGGTTGTTGTTGTTGTTGTTGTCAGGTGCCATCGAGTCGGAACCAACTCATAGCGACCCCATGCACAGCAGAAC
>NW_006408604.1:5407422-5421739 GCF_000296735.1 Chrysochloris asiatica
TAAAGATTTACAGCCTCGGAAACCCTGTACAGGGTCGCTATGGGTCGGAACCAACTCGACGGCACTTAACAACAACAACAGCAAAATATATATATACTTTTTTTTAAAGAAAGCAACTGCTTGAGGTTATATGTAGTTAAAAGTGTACCCATATTTTTAAGAATGCAGATATACTTCAAGATGGTCAGTGTAGCATTCATTATAATAACTAGGAAACCAATTTTTCATCTTAAGGAAACAGGTAAATAAACTATTGTACATCCATATAATGGAGTGTAAAACTACCAGCTGTTCTACGGGAGAAAGATGAGGCTTTCTGCTCCGGTTAAGATTTGCAGCCTCGGAAACCCTGTATAGGGTCGCTATGAGACGGAACTGACTCCATGGCACAAAGCCACATTAACTTTTAAAAACAAAATGAGGTAGATATGCTTATGCTAATTTAGGAAAATGATATATTAATGCAAACATTCATAAACAATGTGGGGGCCATGTATAGGTATCTTCTCCCACTATTAAATCTAAATTATCAATTATAATGCCATGCAGTGAATTAAAATAATCAGTAAACTTAGATTACTGAAGGAATTAAACTGATAAATGTTTAACAACTGCTTTAAGAGAAATAAAACACAAAATCCTTGATTTGTAATGGTTGCCATTATTCATAGTGCAAATAAACATCCCACCGTAATAGTGATGATTTCACATTATCAACTTAATGTCCCTAAATGTAAAGTTTAAAAGAGTTACTCACAATTTTCCCTTGCAAGCCAGCATAATCCAGCTCCTGCACACCAGTGGAGGTAACTAAGTAGTGAGGACATGTGCAAGTATAAGGAGAGCAAATGTCATCTCTAGTCTCAGTCATCAGCATTTCATTATAGCTCTTTTGTTGGCCAATAGCAAGGTCAGAAAGACATTCATCAAGGCGAAACTTTCTGTGCTGTTTAATTTCTCTGGAATGCTGGATGAGAAGAGCTGTTAAATCCAGCTTTTGCACTGAACAAAGACCAGGAAATTTACATGATTTTCCTTTGCCCCTTCTGGGCTTTTGCATGTGTTTGTGTGTAGAGTAAAGAAAATATTAGGTATAACAAGAATGAGCTATCAAATTGATATTTCTTGACCTTTTGAAATGAAAAACACACCTGAAATTAACAACACATATGGAATAAATGCAATGAGTTATGCCCTTTGATTTCAAACTATTTACTTTCTAGATATGTATGTGTGACCATCAACTTTCTGACAGCAGCCCTAATACTGGGTGTTTGGAAATCCCCACAGTAAATTCTTGGTTAAATAACAAGAAAGGAAAAATGATCTTTCCTCTTAAGTGAGTGCTGATCCAAGCAGCAGTTTCTTCATTTGCTCAATGCAATGTCACCTACCTACCATCACATCTGGGCAAAGGTCATGCATCAACAATGTTTATCTATGTCTATGTTTATTCACAACTGGAAGTAGCAGGAAGTGTAGTTATAACAAAGAAAAAGAATAAATTCCAAAAGGAAGAAGTGGGAAGATTTCTGTTAAAATATTTGAATCTTACTCACTTCATTTAGGTGCTATCAGATCCCAAATACTGTGATCCTATCACAGAAACCAGAATATTTTATAAAGGGTGTTAATTATAAACTTAATAATTAAACCTACACAAAACATAAATTGTGACTGTCCTGCGCAAGATAGGATATATGATCACATAAATAAATATTATGAGCGTGAAGTCAGGAGTGATGCTCTGGGACATTTGCTTGGCAATATAAAATATGGTATAAGCACTGGATTGCTAACTGCAAGTCAGCTGTTCAAACCCACCAGCTACTCCCAACAGTTCACAACAGAGAATATGGAAATATGAGGGAGCTTTAAAAAGTTCACAGAAAAATTTCATTATCTTTTAGTTCCATTTTACCATGAACTTTATATAGACCCCCCCATACAGTTCAGATGATTAGTGGGAAATAAGTTACATGTGTAGTATCAAAGATCAAAGTTATGTAGCAGATGAAGTTAAAAATACATTGACTAAGTTGTAGAAATAGCTCAGGATATTTTAAAAAATACATTTAGATCTTGTTTATAGAAATATTCTTTTTTATAAAAGGACATTGATGAAGTGAATGTTTATTGGATTTAATCATCCTTTGATTTTAAGTGTAAAACTGTGTATATAAGCTTCTTGAAAAACACCTAGCTCCACTTGTTTAATAAAATCACATCTATAAATGCCAAAATGTTTAAAAATAACATATTTAATGGAGAAATTAATTAAACTAACATTACTAATCATACCATACAATGTGTTTAATGTCTAGAACATTATCTCAAAGGCATGAAGGAAAAAAAATATATTAATCAAGCAAACAGTATTGTTTCAAACAATACATTCTACCAGTCTTTCTTCCCAATATCACACAGTAGAATAACATTTCTTCTCTTTGGTTTATGACACCTTGTTTCATGATAGTTTGTGAAAAGTGTGAACAATAAGAAATAAAAAAGGTTGATGTAAATTAAATGTTGTAAAAGATTCAAAAATAGACAGCATTGCAAAACGTCAATAAATTACTTTGCACATTCACATTTGTTGGAACTTATACAACTGCAAATAAAACAATGGGAGATTACATTTGTCCTAGATTATGGCTCATGCAGCAGCTTTTTGGCCTCCTCTTTTTGATGAGGAGAACAGAAAACTCCCAAAAGTGAGATTTCAGTTAATTCATGTCAAAACAGTATCCTGAATTATCAGGTCTGTAATGGCAAATTTCTGTATATAGAACTTCTGCAGTACAGCATATACCTGTAAAACTTAAAAGAACTGTCACTTTTCCCATTAGACAAGACTCTGCTCAGACCCTAGTTTGAGTAAAATGCCAGGTTCTGATCTCTTAAATCAAAAAGAAATGTGCAGTGCATAATCAAACTAAGTTTTGCCTTGCTAACACCAGAAATAACTCATTTTAAATTGCTCCAGACTTTGTCCAGGCCATGTAACCCCAACCAAACAAGGTCAATCTAGGGTTATGATACAAACTATTCAAAAAACACAATGGGATATTTAAAATGTTTATTCAAATATTCAACGATTTGTAATTCTAAAGGAAAACTGAATGTGTATAAATTAAGGATGAGAATTTATAAATGGCCTAATGATATTAACTATAATATTTTTGAAAGGCTATTCTATAATTATGTTTAAATTTGTTGAACATGTGTATCTATGAACCTAAACCGTAATAGAAAATAATAATGACTGAAATATAAATCTTAATTAACATTATTTCAATAATATCTGAAGAATTGAACAGGCAGATAAAACATAAATGTTGTTCAATAAACAAATGCAATGTTGCACTTAATATAAAAATGATTGTAAAGAAAAGTTTTAGCCATCATATTACTCACCTATTTATTCTAAAGCATAATTGTCAGGTTTATTTTCCTAGCCAGAATAAGAGGCTGCATCTTTGGGATATTTACAATTTGTGCAATTTATTGAGACAGATCCAATTCCTTTTTTATTTGTTTTCCCAAGCACCTATTTGTTTTTTTTTTTACCTTTGCTGACCAGTGCAAAATCATCCTCACTAATGTTTATAAAATACCACATTATTGTTAGATATCGAATCCAAATGCAAGCACTGCAGGTTCTAACAGATAGGAGCTTGATGGAATCTGTCTTTAGATTACTGCTGTCCAGAATGCCTCAGCATAGATTCTATAAAAGTCAATGACATGAAAGAATGGAACAGAAAAAGACAAGTGTGTGTGTGTGTGTGTGTGTGTGTGTGTGTACGTGTGTTAGCATACACATACATGCATACATGTGTACACATGAATACATATACAGGAAGATATAAGATTTGTGAAAACAGGTAGACAGATGGATAGAAACAGACAGACAAGAAAAGAAAGGGAAATTCCAGCTATGAAAAGCATTTTAAAACTTGCATACCAAACTATGGCATTATCCCATTTCCCCCAATGACTGTTAGGCCATCTTAAATCAATATTCAAGCATATGAGTAATCAGAATGCTTACTTGGAAACAGATTAAGTTCTTAATTTGAATTTCTAAAGAATTTACAAGTATTTTGTAGTCTGAACTCTTAGATTTTAAAGGCCATACTGAATATAATAGGAAATATCAACTACCAGAAGAAACTCTTAAATTCTGTAGCTGCTCATTAAATTAATAAGGCAGAGGTACTATTCCACAGAAGTTAAGGGGCCATAAAGATTTTTATCTGCTTCTTTTTCATGCACTATTGCAATTCTGGTTTATTCTCCAACAATGGATGACACAAAACATCTACCACTCAACTACTAGCCTAAAGGTTAGCAATTTCAAACCCACTTAGGACTCCTGAGAAGATCAAGGTTGGTTCTTTGCTTCTGAAATTTCTGTCTTAAAAATTCTACCATGAGTCAAAAATGAATCAACACGAACTAACAACTCCAAAAATGGCGACAACTTTAAGGGTGTTGGGATGTGTTGGGTTGTGGGCTGTAATGAGATTTGGCACCCTAGACATCTGTCTAGCAGTGCAGAAAGATTGGAACTAGATCAGCTTATTCTGAACATATGGCATATTTCCATTTTAAAGAAAGAAAAAGACAAAAAGAAGGCATCCAATACTATGTATATTTATACCATAGGCTATGAATTAGCCTATGAATTTTACTTATATGGTTACTTTAATTCTTCCAATAACTTTTGTGATTAAACATTTTTTTTTTTTTTTTGCTAATAATGAAATAAAAATTCAGAGAAGTTAGGTGAATTACCCAAGGTTATAAAGAAATTAAGTGCAGACTAGAAACCACTCTATTAAGGAGACATAGGCATACATCTAGATCCTTTTACAAGTGAAGCTTGTATATATAATAATAAACATTTTTTTCAGGATTTATAAGGAAATTCAGAACAATTTAGCATCATTCATCAATGCATGACTTCTTTATTCTTATCATGTTCCATTTGTGTTGCTACGATATTCATTTATCTAGTTATTATTGGGGAAGACCTTGGACCTATGAACATTTTGTTCTGCACAAACAGTTAATGATTCTTTAGTTATCTAAAGTAACAATTCCAATCAAATGTATATCGATTGACAACCACCTAAAAGACCCTACATGAATATACTGAAAAAACAAAGCAATGTCTCTCAGGCACCACTTGTTTTTCAACTTGTGGTACTGTGGTGGTTTGTGTGGTGTTGTGATGTGGGAAGCTATACCACCAATATCTTAAATACCAGCAAGATCACACATAGTGGACAAGTTGCAGCAAACCTTACAGACTTAAGACAGAGAAGAAGAAGGAGAGGCAGACCACTTCTGAATAATTAACCACAGAAAGTTTAACAATAGCAATAGAACATTGTCAGATATAGTGTCAGACAACAAGTACCTCAGGTTGGAAGGCACTCAAAATATGACTGAGGAAGAGCTGCCTCTTCAAAGTAGAGCTGAAGCAAAGTTTTCAAAACTTTCATCTGCTGATGTGGCACAACTCAAAGTGCAAAGAAATACTGTAAACATTCATTAATAACCAAAACATGGAATGTAAGAAAATTAAAAATCATAAAAAATGAAATGAAACTGAGTAAGTATGATGAAAGAATTTAACCCTGGTGCACAACTTTTCCAATGTTAAACTATTCAGTATTCCCTTTTACTCTTCTAACTGCTTCTTGCTCTATGCACAGGTTCCTCATGAGCACAAATAAGTGTTCTGGAATTCCCATTCCTCAAAATAATAATTATATTTGCTATGATCCACATAGTTGAATGTCTTTGCATAGTCAATAAAGCACAAGTAAACATTCTTTTGTATTCTCTGCTTTTAGCCAAGATCCATCTGACATCAATAATTATATGCCTCATTGCACATCCTCTTCTAAATCTTGCATAAAACTTTGGCAGTACCTGACAATGTACTGCTGCAAACATTTTGAATTATTTTCAGCAAAATTTCACTTGCATGTGGTATTAATGATAATATTCAATGAAGAAGAAAAAATCCTAGGCATTAGTGAGCTTAAATGAGCTGGAATTGACAATCTCAAATTAAAAAAAAAAAAGAGGAATGGTATCACATTCATCATCAAAAAGAGCATTTCAAGATTTATCTTGAAGTACAATGCTATCTGAGATGAGGAAAATATCCATACATTTACAAGAAATACAAATTTACTCACCAACCACTCAAGTCAATGATGATAAAATTGAAGAATTCTGCCAATTTCATCAGCCTGACATTGATGAAACATGCAACCAAGATGATAATTAAAAAGTGAAAGTTGGAATCAAGGAAGAAGGATCCATAGTTGGAAAATATGGCTTTGGTGTTATAAATGATGATGGAGAACATATAATAGAATTCGCAATATGAATTACTTATTCACAGCAAATATTTTTCAACAACATGAATGGTGAACCCCACCAGATGGAATATACAGGCATCAAATTACTACATCTCTGGGAAGAGACAATAAAGAAGCTCAATGTCAGCCAAAATAAGATCAGGGACTGACTGTGGAACAGATCATCAGTTGGTTATATGTAAATTCAGGCTGCAGCTGAAGACAATTGAAAAGTTCAAGAAAGTCACAATATGACCTGAATATAATCTACCTGAATACAGAGACTAATTTAAGAACAGATTTGATGTATTATATAACAATGACGGAAGACCAGAAGCATTGTGGCAGGATGTTAATACTAACATACATGAAGAATAAAAAAAGATCACTGAGAAAGGAAATGGGGGGAGGGGAGGAAAGAAAAAAAAGAAAAGACCAAATTGGATGTCAAAATAGACTCAGAAAGTTGCTCTTGAGTGCAGAGAAGCTAAAGCAACTAGAAGAATTGAGGCAGTAAGAGTTGAACAGGAATTTTCAAAGGGCAACTTGAAAAGACAAAGTAAAGTAGTAAAGTGAAATATGCAAAGACATGGAGTTAGAAAACCAAAAGGGAATAACATGCTCAGAATTTTTCAAGTTGAAAGAAATGAAGAAAAAAATTCAAGGTCAATTTGAACTAATGAAGGATTCTATAGGCAAAATATTGAATGATGTAGGAATCACCAAAAGAAGAGGGAGGGAATATACAGAGTCACTGTACAAAAAGAAATAGTCAACGTTCAAACATTTCAAAAGGTAGCATATGATCAATAACTGAGGGTAATGAAGGAAAAAATCTAAGCTGCACTGAAGACACTTGTAAAAAACAAGGCTGAAGGAATTTAGGGAATAAAAATTGAAATTCTTCATCAAACTAATGCAGTACTGGAGGCATTCATACATCTATGCCAAGACATTTGGAAGGCAATTACCTGCCAAATCAATTGGAAGAGATCCATATCTGCGCCCATTCCAAAGAAAGGTGATCCAACAGAATGCAGAAGTCATTGAATAATATCATTAATTCCATGTGCAAGTAAAATTTTCCTAAAGATCATAAAAACCAGTTGGAGCAATACATTGATACATTGTTGCCAAAAATTCATGCTCGATTCTGAAGAGAATATGGAACTAAGCATATCATTGCTGATGTCAGATGGATCTTGGCTAAAAGGAGAGAAACCAAAATAATATGCTTTATTGACTATAAGAAAGCACTCAACTATGTGGATCATAGCAAACTATGACTATCATTTTGAAGAATGGGATTTCCAAAACACTTGATTATTCCTACTACATAGACTAAGAAGCAATTGCTAGAACAGAACAAGAATGGAAAGGTATGCCTCAGGGTTGCATTCTTTCACTATACTTATTCAGGTTGTATGCTGAGGAACTAATCTTGTTGTTGTTAAGTGCCTTCGAGTCGGTTCCGACCCATAGTGACCCTGTACAGGGTTTCCGAGGGTGTAAATCCTTACGGGAGTAGAAAGCCTCATCTTTCTCCCGCAGAGCGGCTGGTAGTTTCGAACCGCTGACCTTAAGGTTCGCAGCCCGATTCGTAACCACTACGCTACCAGAGCTCCTTCATTCTATGAAGAAGAATGTAACAACATGATTAGATGAAGATTCAATAACAAACTGCAATCTGCAGATGACACAACCTTGCTTGCATTAAGCACAGAGGACTTTATGTACTTACTGATGAAGATCAACGATTACAGCCTTCAGTGTGCATTGAACTTCAAGGTAAAGAAAATGAAAATCCTCCCAACTGGACTAATCAGCAACATCATGATAAAAGAAGGAAAGTTTAAAGTTTTCAAAGACTTCCTTTTGCTTGGGTCTTCAATCAACACTCATGAAAGCAACAATCAAAAAATCAAACAGCCTATAGCTTAAGGCAAATATGCTGAAAAACTGCCAAGAGGTCACTTTGAGGAAATTGTGAGCCAATTGCCACATGCATGTGAAAGTTGGACAATGAAAAAAAGAAGGCTGTAGTAAAATCAATGCATTTGAACTATGGTGTTGGCAAAGAATATTGAGAAAGTACCATGGACTGCCAGAAGAACAAGCAAAGCTGTCTTGTTGTTAAATGTCATTGAATTGAATCTGGCTCATAGCAACCCTGTATAGGGTTTCCAAGGAGCACCCGAGGAGTTTGAAATGCTGACCTAGCAGTTCAAACCAACCTTGAAGTTGAGTGCTTATCCTACAGTGCCATACCAGGAAGAAGTAAAGTCAGAATCACCTTAGAAATGAAAGCTTATGTTTTTGGACATATTGTAGGAAAGGATCAGTCTCTGGAAAAAGACATTATGCTCAGTAAAATAGTCAATGAAAAAGAGGAAGACCACCTATGAGATGGATTGAAACAGTGCAGCAACAATGGACTCAAACACCGCAGCAATTGTGAGGAAGGCACAGGACCTGGCAGGTTGTGTGCAGGATTCTCTGAGAATCAGCCAGAACTGACAGTGTCATTGAACAGCCGAACAACAATGTTTCTCAGACCTTGTAAAGAAAGAGTCAACATCACCTTGACAGAATCTCAATTGAATCTTAAAATGGTGGATTAGAGGAGGCTATGCATTGGTTCTTAGGGTTTGGATCAGAGAACTTTTAAGACAAATATTACAAGGTAGAGAGGTGGTTGGGGTTAAGTTTTGGACTGGTGGTGAAAAGAGCAAGGCGAGGGTCAACAAGACTTGAATAGCAAGCTGCTGGTCTTTTTAGGTAATCTATTTTCAATGAGTCACAGGTTTATTCTCAAAAATCAAGGGTTCCCTACAGCACATTACTAAATTATTTGTACTTTTTTTGGGAGTGATTTTTTTTTTTTTTAACATGTTGCAGTTGTTAAAGTGCCTTCAAGTCAGTTCTGACCCATAGCAACCCTGTATAGGGTTTCACAGAGTAGTTGGTGGGTTTGAACCAATAACCTTATAATTAGCAAGCAGTACAGTGCTTATCCTACAGTGCCACGCCAAGATCCCATATAGGCAGAAAATTCTGATGGTTTTTGGTATATCATATGTGTCATATCATGCGATATTTTGTGTCAAACAAAATAGAAAATATTTTTATTTGACATCATGGTTTTTTGGGCCTGTTTTCCCTTTGCAAATTCTGTTGTTTCTGAAGAAAGAGTGAAAATAACCAAAGAATGAGCCCTCAACATCCTGGTTTTGGCTCAGTCATGATTATCCATTTTTTTGGCCTTTCACCTTTCATTTCAGTTATAGAAGGAAAAATATTCTTTGTTTTGAAAATGAGACTTTATCTGGGGTCCAAGATGTGTGCCTCCATAATTCCTTTAGAATGAAGTTTACATCCCATGTCTTTTGTTTCTATTATTACTCAATGTTTAAATATACTTGTTTTCTCTTTTAAAATGACTTAAAATAAACCGTATATAAACAAAAGGCTTTGATACATATGATTTGACTGCACTGGTCCTCCACAAGGCAAAAAACAAACTAGGGAATTTAAGAATAGTTTCACAAATATTTTCAAAAGTTTGGAACCATAAGGAAAGTGAATTTAAAAGGGCTTTATGAAGCAATATTTCTACTAGTTAAAAGAAAAGGGGAAAAGTATGCATTTAGATGGTAGAGGCAGATACATGTTTCATGAAAAGGGACTTCCAAGAAATAAAAGGTCATAAATGTAGTTAAGGTTAAAGCCATTGATGAATTATAGAATTTTAAGCAAACATGCATACTGCTGAGTTAGTCCTTAATTCAGTCCCCAAAGAGGGGTTTGGCTGTCAAAGAAGAGACAGAGAAAGACACACAAAAAGAGAAAGAGATTGATGTTGAGTAAGCAGTGTGGCTCAGAGAATTTGTGGTGAAGAGTGAATTTAATCCTTATTCAGGCAGCTGAAAGTCCTGCAGAGTAAACTTTTCACACAAATAGAATTAGTCAGAACCTACAACTGAGTTGCTCCCAGGGATATGCCACCATGAGGGCTGATGACTTTATTTTGGTTCAAAACATAGGAGGAATTGATATTTATTGATAAGGGTCAGTCAGGATCAGGAGAATTTTCCACAGACAAAAAAGTTTCTGGGGATAGACCAGGAAACTTTCACCTTAATTTCAATTCCACTTTCTGAGGAAAGTTGTTAAAACCAGTTTTCTCCAGTATTCTGGCCACATAACACTGAACCAAGCAACCATGGGTGAATTAAAGGCTATTCCATTACTAATGATAACTTATCAACCCAATATGAATACTTGTGCTTAAAAAATAGAGGGAGGGATCAAATGCTAGAATGAATGAAAAACAGGTGGTTAGGGTGATACAGATTGCTGCAATATCCCATGCTGTTCTGTAAATATCTTCCAAACTTCCAAGAACAGAGAAAATTCATTTTCCCAGTCATATCTATGTAGGTAGCAAGTAAGAAGGATCAAATTAAACAAAAACACATTAAGAAATTAGATTTCAGATTCATCATTTGGCTTCAGTCTCTCTAGAGCAACATGACAGGTCCTTCTCAAGCTGGTCCAACCATCACCATCAAGGGCCATGTTAGGAAAAACTTGCCAACATATCAAAATATCAAAGGGCATTTCACCTACTGCAGCTCTAGACTGGAGGCAGAAAAGTTTAAAAAATACGCATGACCAATTGCAACCAGTGTTTTGCGTCACTAGGCAAATAAGCTAGAGGCTGAATAGAAGATGTGAGTACAAGGAGAGGTGAGAAGTAAAAGAGCAATATATTTTGAGGAATGGTAAGGATTTCCAAGAAGACTATGTGAGATGCCCCCTCTGTTTTGTCGTTTCTCAGAAGGAAGAAACAGACAGACCTCACATAAGTTCATAAATTTGAGAGCAGAGTTCAGCTCCCCAAAATTTAGTCTGGAAGAACAATTCTTCTTGGAGGAAAGTGTCAAAATTGTCTCTCAGGAAAAGGGACCTGAGAGATGCAACAACAATGATCATGTGTGGGGGGCCACGTCAAATGGGGCTCAACGCAATACTCTATAAGGACCCAAACATTAGCATGGTATCTTACATATCCCTGAACAGACAAATATATTTTAGCAGGTAGAACTAGTTTCTGAACTGATAGGAATTTCTCAGTCAAGGTGAGGTGTCAAGCAGAAAATGCAGCATGAAAAAGCTTGCACACCAGTGCATGCCTTCAGATTGACAAGTGCTCAAGGAGGAGACCAAAATGAAGAGCTATCACAATGGATGCCAACGATGGTCAAACAGACCAAGAATTATTAGATGGTTGGCTCAGAAATCAGAAAGCATCTTTGATATGTAGATAGCAAGAATGGAGAATAATTATGAGTTTACTTGGTTTTAAAACTGAAATGTGTGAGAAAACACTGAACTCAGTTTTCTGCCATCAATAAGGATGGGAGCTCAAGACAGAGATTATATTTAATTATATAACATAAAGTTTTATTTCTTGTAGACTTCAGTGTTTGCCTTCTGAAAACTGTGCTCACTGAAACAAAGAAGCTAGTATCCTTGCCCACTTCTGTTTAATCTTATCACCTATTTAAGTGTTGGAGTCCTGGTGTGGCACTGTAGCAAAAGCACCAGACTATTAACCTCAAGGTTGGCTGTTCAAACCCACCATGTGCTCTCTAGTCACTATGAGTTAGAACCAACTTGATGGAACGTAACAGCAACAACATTGTAGACACAGTCGCTGCAACAATGGACTCAAACATGACAACAGTTGTAAGGATAATGCAGGACCAGACACCAAACAACAATAACCTTGTAAACATTTGAGACAGGAAAAAAAACTCAAGTTCAGAGAGGTTAAGAAACGCATATAGGTAATTAGTAATGGAGCCCTTCTAGAATAGATTAAAAAA
Source organism: Chrysochloris asiatica (assembly GCF_000296735.1). Taxonomy (NCBI): domain Eukaryota; kingdom Metazoa; phylum Chordata; class Mammalia; order Afrosoricida; family Chrysochloridae; genus Chrysochloris; species Chrysochloris asiatica. The sequence goes on from NW_006408604.1 coordinate 5,419,697, forward strand.
ATACATATATTAGCATTAAGCACTTTTTCAAATGAAATGTTCTCATTGTTGTTACATTAGTTCTGACTCGCAGCAATCCAATGTGTTTTAAAGTAGAACTATGCTCCATAGAAGGAGCTCTGGTAGCGTAATGGTTACGAATCGGGCTGCGAACCTTAAGGCCAGCAGTTCGAAACTACCAGCCGCTCCGCGGGAGAAAGATGAGGCGTTCTGCTCCCGTAAAGATTTACAGCCTCGGAAACCCTGTACAGGGTCGCTATGGGTCAGAACTGACTCTACGGCACTTAACAACAACAACAAAATGCTCCATAGAAGGAGTTCTGGTAGAGAAGTGGTTAAGAGTCGAGCTGCTAACTTCAAGGTCAGCAGTTCAAAACTACCCTTTCAGAGGGAGAAAGATAAGGCTTTCTGCTCTTGTAAATATTTACAGCCTCAGAAACCTTCTACTAGGTCACTACAAGTCAGAACCGAGATTCCACGGCACACAACCATCACCAACATCATCCCACATAGAGTTTCCAATGGCTGATTTTTCAGAAGTAGATTACCAACCCATTCTTCTGAATTGCCTCTGGATAGAGTCCAATCTTTCATTTAGTAGCCATGCATGTTAATTTCTTGTAGCACTCAAGGACTCTTAAAATATATGTTCTTATTGTTGTTAAGTGACTTTGGGTTAGTTCAGACTCATAGTGACCCTGTATAGGGTTTCCAAGGAGTAGCTGGTGAGTTTGAACTGCTGACTTGCAATCCAGTACATTAACTCACAGCATGACACCAGGATTCTAAATTATCTTATGGAACCCTTAAATATATATGTGTGTAAAATATATTAAATATATATGTGTGTAAAACATATAAAATATGAGATGAGCTGCTCTGTTTTACTGAGGAGTGAGGGACTGACAGGGTCCAATGCAACACTTCATCAATTTCAGCAGTGATCACTAAACCACTACCTCAGAAATTCTGATATGCTCTCCTTTGAAAATAGTTTCACACATTTATACACGAACAATCTCAGTACCTGGTACTTTCATTTTCCTTTACCTCCATCAGCTTGCTAAAACTGATCTCAAGAAGATTTAAAATTATCTCCTTTTAATAAAATCTAAGTCTTTTATTAATTTTATTTCTTTATAAACTTTACTACAATTAAATCCATTGCTTCTTGACATTTTCTCTTCTATCTTGTTTCATAACATGTCAATTCTTTAGTTCTCCCCCAAATTCTCCGACAATTTACTCTACTTCCTTACCACATAGGGCTTCATGATTTTAATTCCTAACAGCAAGTGCCCTTTGAGGTTTAAACTTGAACTCTCTGATGCCCTGTCTCTCCATGCACTTTCTTAGTGAATTGATCCTTTCTCACAAGTTCATTTATAATCAGTAATAATCCAATCTAGAAACCCTTGAGTCTGTTTTCCTATCATATTTCTGAAATATCAAAAACCTACCACTCATTTTCACTGCTATTCTCTTAAAAATTATCAACCTTCAAACTGAAATCATCGTCTTCATCCGAGAGTTGACTTCTTTTCCCACAAGTTGCATTTTGGCATCAGCATCCATTTTCCATCTCCCAGAAATAAAAATTTAAACTCACAATTTACTCTTTCCTTCCTCCCAATCAGTATCTAATCTATCACATTATTTCAGCAAATTTTCCTTCATAATCTCATAGAGTTATCTCTTTGTCTTCATTCAAACTCTAGTGTTATTCTTGCATAACCTCACATTTAGTTTGTTATAATTGTTTCCTGCCAATTTTTTTTTTCTGTCTCTATTCTCTCTACACTGCAAAAAAAATGCATAAATGATCTTTATGACTCTGCCCACAAACATTCTATACTCTGGATCCTTCCTACATATTCAGTCGTATTGTTGTTGTTGTTGTCAGGTGCCATCGAATCGGAACCAACTCATAGCGACCCTATGCACAGCAGAACGAAACAATGTCTGATCCTGGGCCAACCTCACTACTGCTGCCACACTTGATGCCATCAATGATGCCACCTGGCCAATCCATCTCGTTAGGGG
>NW_006408604.1:5422059-5427746 GCF_000296735.1 Chrysochloris asiatica
TATTACCTACTTCTTATCACTCACTTCTCCCATCTGATGATCTCCCAGTGAACCAGTGTGAACAATCTCACACTGGCCTCTGCTGTTTATTCAATCTGTTCTTTTGTTTACTCAAATAATACACAAAGCACTTCTCAGGTTTTTTTCTTTTTGTTTTTTCACTCATTTTTCTTCAGGACTTATATATTATGCTTTTCAGCAAAGCATGATGCTTTTAGCTCATAAGGATTAGCTTATCTTTATAGGTATTTTTATTTGTATTTCCTTTTGAGGACAGAAATCACAGTATACATATTTTATATCCCCTACAGCACCAAACACAGTTTTGAGCACAATGTGGAGAGCATTGATGGATTCATCTGACCCTGCCTTCACTCTAGCTTGTCACCTGTCCTTTCCACAACAGAAATTGTTGAAAGATTGCCATCCTTCTCACATCTACTTTTACAGAGAAAACAAAAGCTCGTGAGTGAAAATACCCTTACTCCTTCATTGCTCTTCAAAATCTCCCTCTCCTTTCATCAGTACCCCGACTTGTGCTGTCTCTTAAAGGTATATGCTTAACAGATGCCAAATGTAATGCCTCAGCTCGTGCATTTGATCCCATTCCCTCCCATTTTGCCCAAGTTTTATTTCATCAAGCATTTCTTTTTCTCTCTTAAGTTTTCAGTCCTGCACTATCCATCCTCTTCTCTGACTTCTCAACCTACATACGGGTTTGCATCTTCTACTTCCCCAAAGCTCTTGTATTCCCTTTCAGCTCAATGTTTGTCTTCCTCCTTCCGCCAAGCTTCTTAGAGAGCAGTTGTTGCTGTTGTTAAGTGCCATCGAGTTGGTTCCGAACCATACAGACCCTGTATAGGGTTTCCAAGGAGCAGCTGGTGAGTTTGAACCACGACCATGTAGTACAAATGACTTTGCAGTCTGACGCATTAGCCCATAGTGCCACACCAGGACTTACAGAGCAGTAAGTATGCACAAATTCTGCATTTCCCAGTGACTGTCTAACCTGCTTTTTATGTTCCCTCTGCTATTATAACTGCTTTAAAAAAAAAAAAATCAGTAAACTTGGAACTGAATTGTCTTATCCAGTACTCTGTATGTCGCTCTTATGCTGTATGAATTTTCAATAATAGTAGTCTTGCATTCACTCCCTCTGGTTAAAAGTTTCTCTTTTCTTGACCAAACTCTCCTGCTTTTGCTCTTATTTTGTCTCATTTTGTTGATGTGCTTTCCTTTTACACTCTTCTTTGACTTTTACTTAAGGTAGGATTTCCTTTACTTAAGGTAGGATTTCCCAACAAGGATACTAGACACTTTGCTGAGTAGATGATAGGTTGCAGTGAACAGAGATGATACTGATTCTCTTAGTCTTCAGGGAAGCTGAGAGAGGCAAGTCTGGGGGAACGAAGAGCAGCTTTCTTGGTTTTGCCTAGTGTTGCCCTGCAAGGTGATAAAGATGGAAAAGCACTGCCCTAAGATTCCATTCCGAGCACCATTGTTTAAGTAACCATTTCTTCCTTAAAAGAAGAAAAAGAAGAAGGAAGAGAGCACAGTGGATTCCTCTGGCTACAAATGATCTGAAAAACAATCTTGCACTTGGAATTCAAAGTTATACATGCTTAGGCTCAATTATACTTTGCTCATTGTATGTTTCATAATTTTCTTCAGTGTAATTTAGCATCAAGCTATAACATACTGCAGAGTGTTTATCAACTTGGATGGGCAATTTTACCTTTAAGAGAGAATTATTGCTTATGGCCTTACTCATTTCTGACTGTTGAACTCCTCTTACAAGACAATTCTAATGTCATCTCTCTGTGAACACTTCCCTGAATCCTTTTGTTAGAATGAGTGCCTTTCTTTTATATATTTCCATGGTACTTTTACAAATATCTCTAAAGTTACAGTGATCAAATTCTGATTTGTACCTGTACCTACTTGGTGACATGAGGTGAATAACAAATCCCATATGTATACAAATATAATTTATATACAACAAATTTTACCTTCACTTAAAAAAAATTAAATGTAAATAGGCAAGTGGATTTTGTGCTAAGTATGTACTAAAAAGAACAAAACAAAACAAATATAATATTCTATTATATACCTGTAAAATGTAAATAACTTAGCTATCTACCTTATAGTCTCATAACCCCCAATAACCTAATTCAAGGACCAAAAGAATTTTATGTCAGAGCATTGTGATAGTAGAAAGCAATATACAAATGTGCAGCAATAGCATTGCAAGCAGACTGCCTTTGATGCCTCAAGCAGATTTGTTACATAGTGACTAAGTCCATATGTGCTAAATGAAGAATAGCACCAAAGCAATAGTTGGGTATTTCAGGACAAATCAATAGTTATATCCTAAGTCAATAGAATATTGAAGCAAAAGTGTTCTGATTTCAATTATTCAGACATTGCCTCAATTCTATACTTTATTTTATGTAGACACAAATTACATAAAAGAACCATGCAATTAATAAAATCATAAATATCATAGCTTTCCTTGAAAAATAAAAACACCTTGGACAATTCCATTAAAAAGTTTTTATTATATTTCTTTTCCAGTTAAAAAAATAGCTATTTGCTTTTCCTTTTGAATATTAGAATCCTCAATAATGGATTTGCATTTAAGTTGTCATCTATGTAAATATAATTCAATTCAAAACAAAGAAATTTCACAAATATTTAGTAGATGTCTATATCCAAAATGTGGATTCTGGTGTGGTACTATAGGATAAGTCCTGGACTGCTAACCACAAGATCAGCTGTTCAAATACACCAATCATTCCTCGGAAATGCTATACAGAGTCTGTGTGAGTCAGAAACAACTGACGGCACTTAACGACATATCCAAAGTCACTTTATTATGTGTCATGTATAAAAACAATTTATCACAACAAGTTCTCTATCAGTGTAAAAACATTTTAAGGAAATAGTGGAAAATAGATATTGTTACTGTTACTGATTTTATTTTTAAGTGCTGTGGAGTCAGTTATGACTCATAGCGAACTTGGATAGGGTTTCTGAGACTTAGAATATTTGTGGGAACAGAAAGGCTCAACTATCTCCCTCTGAGAAGCTGGTGGACTTGAATCACATTGTGGTTCCTAGTTCAGTTCTTATTTATGGAGCTACTGTGTTCCTTGTAATAATTGTTATTTTTGTTGTTGTTGTTAAGTGCCGTGGAGTCGGTTCCGACTCATATCGACCCTGCATAGGGTTTCCGAGGCTGTAAATCTTTACGGGAGCAGACCGCCTCATCTTTCTCCGGCGGAACCGCTGGTAGTTTCGAACTGCTGACCTTGAGGTTCACAGCCCGATTCGTAACCACTATGCTACCAGAGCTCCTTAATAATTGTTACTAAGGGATGGTAAAACAAGTTCCATAGGGTAGCTTACAATCAAATACAGTCTGTTCAATGCTGACTTAGATTGTATATGGCAAGGGAGATTTCATGGAAGACATAGTCTTTCAGTGTATCCACATATTTACTTCTTTGGATCTGTAAAATTGTTCAAGGTCAGAAGCAAAGTAACTTTCCCCCCACTGAAACTATATTTTTCAGCTTAGATGGAAACAGTTCCAGGGCAATTCACCCCCTCCTGACTTTATATCTATGTGTGTGCATCTTTGAGAAGTGGGATTAGAGAGAAACCTGCAGGCATATTAATAAATAAATTTCACATGCTGTTAGATATTAAGTAAACATACAGATAAATATTCCTCCAGGGGTTATGATCTTATAACCCAGAGATTTCTAATTTGGCACTTGTGACATATAGTTACTTCCCATGGGGGTTTTCAGTAAATTAATTCTCTGATTTTCAATTTAAAAGTATGTACAAGCCACATATGTGCAAAAAGTAAATTTCCTAGATAATTCAGTTTGTTACTTTTGTATAAAACATGATACAAGGTTTACACTTTGTGTTTGTTCTTATATTCCATCATTTGAGACTCACAATGTCTAATAGAAATACTTGGTGGCAAACTGTTGAACACACTAAGGATCATTTAAGTAATTTCAAGTGCTTAAGTTTTTGAAATTAATAAATTGGGCAATAAGCAATCAAAGTTCAAGTGACAATTAACTACATGTTTAAAATGTTAGTGAAATTTATGGACAAATTATCAAAATATTAGAATAAATAATATTAACAAGCTATAAAAATGTCTGATTTAGAAAAGTGATACCAGTATACAATGATTTTAAATATGAACTTAATTCTCAAGTATATTTACTATGTGTTTGTTATAAAATAGTCTCAGATCTAAGAAACAACCAATTATACCTAAATGCAGTATAGTTTCAAGATAAAATTATTTGATTAAATTATTTAAAATTGAATTTCATATATCTGTAGTTTACTTCTCTCCCTTCTTTTCAACAGAGGACTGAACTAGTCTAGAAGAATTCTGCAAATGTCCTGGTATGGTTATCTGTTAGCTACTGGCATCATTATACAAGCACTCTAGTGTGGATCCCAGTAAAATGTTCTGTGCTGTGCCAGACCAGGAAATGGATAAAGAATAGATCACAGAGTGAAGAAAAATGCTTTTTTCCACCATTTTTCTGGCACCTACATAAATTAGAAAGAGAACCCAGAGTGTCCAGTAATCAGGACTGACAGAGCAGCAAGACAAAGAACAGGGTAAATATCAAAACTAACAATCAAAAAACCCATCACAGAATGGCTAAAGCAGTAATAATAGAAATATATTGAGAAATGATTTTAGGAGCCAAAATTCTTGCAGATGAGGTTACTCAAATGTAGAAAGAGCATTTAACTAGCAGGAAGTTAATGGTTGAGCACTGGGCTGCTATCTGAAACTGCATGACTGGCCACCAAGTGGCTCCCCTGGAGAAAGATGTGGCATTCTGCTTTTGAAAAGATTCCAAAAACAAAGCTAAACTAAACTCCAAACCTATTTCTGTTAAGTCAGTTGCAAGTCATAGTACCTCTGTATTTGTTGCTGTTAAGTGTCTGAACTGATTCCGACTCATAGTGACCCTGCATGGCGTTTTCTAGGAGCAGCTAGTGGGTTTGAATCTCATCCTTGTGGTTCAAACTGACCTTGCAGTCCAGTGAGTAATCCTACAGCGCCGCACCAGGATTTCATATTAAACTCTTAGAAAGCCTATTAGGCAATTTTACTATCTATGTTCCATAGCCTAGCTACTTCACCAGAATGGGTTTATTAAATAAACATTCCCAAGAGCTAAGTTCTGCTTTCAATTCTGCCATTTAGTTGGAAACACCACTTAAATTGTTGTATATCCAATTATCTCATCAATAAATATGGATAAAAATACCTAATACTATAGAAATAGGATGGCATTATATAAATATGAGTAATTCATAAACTGATAAAATTACATCAATGTGAGTTATTAAAAAGGTGAATAAAACATTATCTGCATTCTAGCTGTACAGTTTATTTTAATCAACATTTAGAAAAGACAAATACATCATTTTTAAGAATAATTTCCTTGCTTTTCAACACACTTTGTTCATCTGTCAACAAAATTTCATGTTCCCTTTTTAAAAAATGTTTTAGGATATTGGTGGGGCTTGAGGATGTGGAGAGGGAAACAGAGTTTAAAAACAAAATTAAATTAAATCCTGAGGTACAGCATAACAACCAATAATGCATCTTGAAATCTCTCAGGCAGCTT
>NW_006408604.1:5436386-5441685 GCF_000296735.1 Chrysochloris asiatica
CTCTTCCTTGAGTTGCTTCAATACCTGTCTCACACAAACTTTTCTAAACCCAAGTCTGTGGTGGATTATTTCAGAGGCAAAGACATGGATGATTTGCAAATGATTTGCCACATGATCCATTGTCACTCATCTATTCGACAGAATCATTTCACATACACACTCAATATTGTCATCAGCGGTGGAAGTGGACAGGCATTTTAATATAACCAGAGTACAGATCATTTTTTACATATTCTTGTATTTGTATTGTAATTAACTGTTTCAAGTACATAAATTACTGTAAAGTATGGTAGTTATTGGTGTTGGTTGTTTGGTGTTTCTAACTTAGAAGTAATATGAGGAAAGACTATGTGCCAGTGGTATAGGAAACCCCAGAGAATGAAATATTATGCTGTAAGCCATGGAAAGTAATTGGCAAATATTGAGCAGGGCATAAAGTTAATTAATTTACATATTAGAAAACAGGAGAGATGAAAGGAAGATGAACAACATTAGAAGAAAATATATCAGCAAAAAGACAATTCAAATAGTACAGATGACAGAAAACCAAAGACAGAAAAAGAAAAAAAGACCAATTGAAAAGGCTATTAGAAATGATAGATCAATGGCAATTTATATCTACTCAGCAGAGACTAGGAAAGCATCTGTAGTGGCTTCCATTGAGTTCTACTTTACTGAGTCTTTGTCATAAGTGAAAGTTGAATTTTATCATTTTATTTTTGCATCTATTGAAAGAATTACATGGTTTTACACTTTTAATCTGCCACTGCAGTGAATAATATTAATTGATTTAATGGTCAGCAAATCTCCATTCCTAAAATAAATAAACTTAACTATGATTTATTATTCATTATTTTTAGATATTTCTGGATTAATTTGATAATATTTAGGAGTTTTGTATCTATATTTACAAGTGGAAGTAGTACCTTTTTAAGTTTTTTCGAAATACACTTGAGAAGATGGAATAATTTCTTTGAATGTTTGGCAGAACTCATTAATGAAGCCATCTGGGACTAAAGTTTCTTTATGGCAAGGTTTTTGATTAATGATTTAATTTCCTTAAATTCTATATGTGTGTTATTTACATTTTCTCTTCCTTCTGAAGTCACTTGTGGATGATTAGGTTTTTTGAGAATTTTATCTATTTTATCTAACTGTGTAAATTTACTACTGCAAAACTGCTCAGATAGTCTATGAATAGCTCTTTCATTGATTTAGCCCTCTATTTTATTCTATCCCTGCTATTGGACCTTCTTTCCCTTTTATCTTAACATACTAATTTAAAATAATTTAAGCAGATTAAAAGCAATTTTGACTCTTTAAAAATGATTATGATTTCTGTTTTATGAATTTATGCATTTGTTTTTATTTTTACCTTTCTATTTCTACTGCATGAGATGGGTATATATCGCTTTAATTTCTAAAATTTCTCCTTTGGGAGAAAAAAAAAACCATATAACTTTGACTTTATGTGCTGCTTTAGCTACACTCCAAAATTTTGCTATGAGCTCAATTTTCATTATTACTATGATTTGGCAAATTTTTTCCATATTTTCTTCAACACAAGGTTACTTAAAAGATTATTTCCTGCTTTCCAAAAACTTACAGACAACTCCTGCTGTTGTTGTTGTTAAGTGCAGTCAAGTTGGTTCCGACTTACAGCAGCTCTCTGTAGGGTTTTCAAGGATCAGATGGTGGGTTTGAACCCCCGACTTTGCAGTTCAAACTGACTTTGGGTCCAGTGATTATCCTCAGCACCATACCAGGACTTCATTACTACTTATCCTTTAGTGTTATGTTATGTTTGTAACTTTGTTCTCACTGTGGACTAATTCTACCAACCCCTTCTAGCAACAAGTTCTTCATCACAATCACCTTTACTTATTATGTTGTTGTTGTTGTTCAGTGCCATCATCAATTCTGACCCATATCGACCCTGTACAGGGTTTCCAAGGAGCAGCTCATGAGCTTGAACCATTAACCTTAAGGTTCAAACCGACTTTACAGTCCAGAGCATTAGCCCACAGCGCCACACCAGGACTCCTCATTGTTATAGGTATAGCTTTAAATCATTGAAAAATTTCAGGTCTTTTCTTGTACTTATTGTTGTTAGGTGCCACCAAGTTGGTTTCAATTATAGTGACCCAGTCCTGTGCCATGATGTCGTTCTCCAAAGATAGGTCTTTCCTGACAACATGATCAAACTATGTGAGATAAAGTTTTCTTAACCTTACTTTCAAGGAACATTCTGGTTCTACTTTATCTAAGACAAATTTGTTCATTCTTCTAAAAGTGCATAGTGTATTTAATATCCTTAACCAACACCACAATTCAATTTTTCTTCAGACTCTCTTATTCATCGCCAAGCTTTAGCATGCATATGAGGGGATTGGTAATAGCTTGGGTCAGGAGTACTTTAGATTTCATAGTGACATCTTTGCTTTTTAATACTTTAATGAGATCTTTTGCAGCATATTTGCCCAATGCAATAAGCCACTTACTTTCCTGACTGCTGCTTACATGGTATTGACTGTGCTGTTGTTGTTAGGTGCCATTGAGTCGGAACCGACTCATAGTGACCTTATGCACAGCAGAAGGAAACACTGCCCGATCCTGGGCCAACTTCACTACTGTTGCCACACTTGAGTCCACTGATGCTGCCACCTGGTCAATCCATCTCATTGGGGGTCTTCCTCTCTTACTCTGACCTTCCGTCTTACCAAACATGATGTCCTTCTCCAGCGACTGTTCCCTCCTGACAATATGTCCAAAGTATGAGAGATGAAGTTTGGCCATCTTGGCCTCCAAGGAGCACTCTGGTTGCACTTCTTCCAAAATAGATCTATTGGTTCTTTTGGCAGCCCATGGCACTTTTAGTATTCTCCTCCAACACCATAATTCAAAGGCATCAATTCTTCTATGGTCTTCCTTATTCACTGTCCAGGTTTCGCATGCATATGAGGTTATTGAAAATACCATGGCTTGGGTCAGGTGCACCTTAGTCTTCAAGCTGACATCTTTGCCCTCCAACACTTTAAAAAGTTCCTGTGCAGCAGATTTGCCTAATGCAATACGTCATCTGATCTCTTGACTGCTACTTCCGTGAATGTTGATAGTTGATCCAAGAAGAATGAAGTCCTTGACAACTTCAATCTTTTCTCCTTTGATAAAAATGTTGTTTACTGGTCCAGTGGTGAGGATTTTTGTTTTTTTGACATTCAGATGTAATCCATACCGAAGGCTGTGCTCTTTGATCTCCGTCACTAAATGTTTTAAGTCCTCTTCACTTTGACTACAGATTCGAGTAATCTGAGATACCTACAATCTTTTATCCATTTATCATGATTCTGTTTATTGATAAGGATTTGTTTACTTGGTTATTAGGATGTAAATCATATTGAAGATGTGGTCTTTGATTTTCATTAGTGAGTGCTTTAAACTTTCTTCACTTCCAGCAAGCAAGTTGAGCCATGTACTTATCAAAGGTTGTTAATGCATCTTCCTCAAATTTTCATGGTACATTCTTCTTCTTTATCCAGTTTCTTGGATAATTTGCTTGGCATAGAAATTGAAAAAGTATGATGAAAAGATACAACCCTGACACATCCCTTTCCTGATCCTAAACCACACAGTATCCCCTTGTTCTGTACAAACAATTGCCTCTTAAACTGTGTACAAGTTGCACATGAGGTCAACTAAGTGTTTTGAAATTCCCATTCCTAACAATATTATCCATAATTTGTAATGATCCACACTGCTGGATGTTCTTGCATTGTCAGTGAGACACACACAAATATCTTCCTGGAAGTTTCTGCTTTTGGCCATCGTCTATCTGACATCAGCAATGATATTGCTTGTTTCATGTCCGCTTCTGAACCAAGCTTGAATTGTTGGCAGTTTCCTGTTAATGTACTATTGTAACTATTTTTGCTAAACTTTTCTTGCACTAAAGTAAGGCTAAATAAGAATCATTTACACCTATCTTGATTCATTTAAAAACTCCACATAAAGACTTAAAGATACAAGTAGGAAAGGATCAGATCTTGTTAATAACCCAGGAACTGTTTATAAATGAAGAGTTTTCTAGTACTTTGCTTTTTTCCCTGCTACTTCCTAGCTTAATTGTTGTGATTTCAGTTCTTAGACATTAGATAAGATTTGATTTATGGCTAGAAAAAAGACAGTTTTTAAAACCATTTCAAATTCACTTTAAAAGATGATCCAACCTCCAGTTACTAAACAGAGCCCTTCACACACACACAAGCAAATACACATAGAATGATAGATCAAGAAATCGATGTGGAGGTAGATACAGATATAGACACAGGTATCCACTGTATGACTCTTTGATTATTCAAAGTTTCTGTATCTTCAGCAATTTGTTATATTTTACCTATCATTTTTAGAGACAACTTTTAAAAAATGTCCCCACTACAATAAAGTACATTGTTGTTGTTGCTGTTGTTAGGTGCCATCAACTCTGTACCAACTCTATGCACAACAACCCTATGTACCCTATGCATAGCAACCCTATGCACAGCAAAATGAAACACCACCCAGTCATGTGCCAACCTCAGAATAGTTGCTATACTTGAGCTGATTGCTGCTGCCACTGTGCCAATCCATATTGTTGTGAGGTCTTCCCTTTTTTCCCTTACCATCCACTTTAATTAAGCATGATGTCCTTCTCCAGGGACTAGTTCCTCAAGAGATAATATGTCCGAAGTATGAAATGTGGAGTCTGGCCATCAAGGCTTCTAAAGAGCATTCTGGCTGTACTTCTTCCAACACAGATTCGTTTGTTCTTTTTGTAGACCATGGTACTCTAAGTAATCTCCTCCAACACCATAACCCAATTGCATCAATTCTTCTATGGTTTTCTTTATTCATTATCCAAAGTTCACAAACATATGAGGTTATAGAAAATTCTATGGCTTGGGTCAAGCGCATATTAGTCCTTAAATTGACATCTTTGCTGTTGAACGCTTCAAAGAGGTCTTGTGCAGCAGATTTGCATAATGCAATATGTCATTTGATTTCTTGACTACTGCTTACATGAATGTTGATGGTAGATCTGAGCAAAACGAAGTCTTTGACAACTTCAGTCATTTCTCCATTTATCATGATGTTATTTATTGGTTCAGTGATGAGGATTTTTGTTTCCTTTACATTGAGGTCCAACCTACACTGAAGGCTGTGGTCTTTGATTTTTATCAGTAAGTATTTTAAGATGTCTTGGCTTTCAGCAAGCAAGGTTGTATCATTTGCATATCACAGTTTGTTAATGAGTCTTCCTCTA
>NW_006408604.1:5441785-5442829 GCF_000296735.1 Chrysochloris asiatica
GGCAAGCAAGGCAGATTAAGCTCGGATCTCTCAGCAGAAACCATGTAAGCAAAAAGGCAATGGGGAGACTGCCAACCAAGAATCCTTCATCCAGCAAAGCTATCAATCAAATATGATGGTGTAATCAAAACGTTCCAGGATAAACAGAAGTTAAGGGATTTTGCCAAAGCCAGCCCTGAGCTACAAAACATCCTAAACATCCTCTGTGGACTGAGAACCAACAAGAACAGACAACAACCAGAGATTCACATATGTGGCAGCACCTCCCAGAACTAAATCGACAGAAGGAAGAATTGAGAACAGAACAAAACTATAAGAACAAACCCAGAGAATCTGGGAGGTCAGTCTACCAAAAAGACAATTACAATGTAAAAGAAGGTAAACACATAGGAACAGAGATCCAGATGGTGAGAAGTTCAGATAGATTACAGAATAAAATAGATTGCACTAAATGGAGGGAAAAGTTAATGGACTGTAAGTTAACCTCAAAGAAAATGAACACTTCACAACATAAAATAAAAATCCATTTCACAAAGAAAATAAAAATCCAAGAAGAACATGGAAACATTAAAACTATGTGGAAATTCACAAGAAAGAACAAAAAAAGCATGAACTCAGCAAACGAAGACACACAGAATAAAGAAAGCAGCAACACCACACATAAAAAAAACATAATGGCAGTAATTAATTCATACCTATTGATAATTACACTGAATATAAATGAATTAAATGCAACAGTTATGACACAGAGGGTGGAAGAATGAATAAGAAAACAAGATCCTTCAATATGCTGTGTGCAAGAGACACATCTCACACACAAAGAGAAAAACAGATTAAAAGCCAAGGAAGGAAGAAAAAATATATCAAGCTAATTGCAATAAAAAACGAACAGGAGTGACAGTACTAATCTCTGATAAAATAAACTTTAAGCCAAAAATTAGCATAATAAATAAATATGGACATTATCTCATGATTAAAGGGACAATTGAAGAAGATGACATAACCATAATAAATATCTATGCTTCCAATGAAAGAGCTCCAAAA
>NW_006408604.1:5442929-5444482 GCF_000296735.1 Chrysochloris asiatica
ATCTGGTATTTTCTGCTTTCACCTAATATTCATCTGATGTGAGCAATGATATCCCTCATTCCACATCCTCATCTGAATCTGGGCTGAACTTCTGGCAGTTCCCTGACAATGTACTGTTGCAGTCATTTTTGAATTATCTTTAGCAAATTTTTATTTGCCTGTGATATTAATGATATTGTCTGAAGATTTCTGCATTCCATTAGGTAACGTCTCTTTGGAATGGTCACAAATATGAATCTCTTCCAATCAATTGGCCAATGTTGATGTCTTCTAAGTTTCTTGGCATAGATGAGTGAGTGCATCCATTGTTGCACCACTTTGTTGAAAGAATTAATTTTGTAATTCAATCCCCTGAACCTTGTACTTGCCAATGCATTCAGTGCACCTTGGATTTCTTCCTGCAGTATCATTGGCCCTTGATCATATAGTACCTCCTGAAATGGTTGAACATCAACCATTTCATTTACATACAGTGACTCTTTGTATTCTGTCCATCTTCTTTGATGATTTCTGCATCATTAAATATTTTGCCCATAGAATTTTTCTATACTGCAAGTCGAGCCTTGAACTTTTTCTTCCATTCCCCTCAATTTGAGGTATGTTAAACATGTTCTCCCCTTTTGGTTTTCTGACTCCAGGTTTACACATTTCATTATAATTGACTTTGTCTTATTGAGCTGCCTTGACATTTTTGTTCAGCTTTTTACCTCCTCATTTCCTCCAGAGTCTATTCTGACATCCATTTTGGTCTTTTCCTTCTTTCTTGTCTTCTTAATGACCTGTTGTTTTCTTCTTTTATGATGTTCTTGATGTCATGCTACAACTTTTCTGGTCTTTGTTCTTTAGTATCTAATGCAACTAATCTGTTCTTGAGTTGATCTCTGAATTCAGGTGAGATGTTTTCAAGATTATATGTTGACTCTTGTGGACTTGTTTTAATTTTCTTTAGCTTCAGCCTGAACGTGCATATCAGCAAATGATGTCTGCCTTTGGCCATGTTCTGGCTAATGATATACAGCTTTTCCACCATCTCTTTGCATAGATAAAGTCAATTTGATTTATGTGTATTCCATCTGGTGAGGTCCATGTGTATAGTCTTCTTTTATGTTGTTTAAAAGTCTCCAGCATCATTTCTATCATCAAGGCCATGTTTTCCAATGACTGTTCCTTTATTTTTTTTTTTCCAACTTTGCATTCCAATTGCCAGTTATTATCAATACATCTTGATTACATGTTTGATCAATTTCAGACTGAAGAAATTGATAGAATTCTTCAATTTTATCATCACTGGCTTTAATGGTTTGTGCATAAATTTGAATAATAGTTGTATTAAGTGGTCTTCATTGTAGGTATTTGGATATTATCCTATCACAGACAGTATTGTACTTCAAGATCAATCTTGAATGTTCTTTTTGATGGTGAATTTGACAACATTCTTCTTCAATTTGTCATTCTCAGCATAGTAGACCCTGTGATTGTCAGATTCAAAATGGTCAATACCAGTCCATTTCAGCACACTAACACCTAGGGTATCATTGTTTATGCATCCCATT
>NW_006408604.1:5445162-5459277 GCF_000296735.1 Chrysochloris asiatica
GATATCAGCTTGAGGACTAAGGTGCACCTGACCAAGCCATGGTATTTTCAATAACCTCATATGCATGCGAAACCTGGACAGTGAATAAGGAAGACCATAGAAGAATTGATGCCTTTGAATTACGGTGTTGGAGGAGAATACTAAAAGTGCCATGGGCTGCCAAAAGAACCAATAGATCTGTTTTGGAAGAAGTGAGCCAGAGTGCTCCTTAGAGGCCAAGATGGCCAAACTTCGTCTCTCATACTTTGGACATATTGTCAGAAGGGAACAGTCGCTAGAGAAGGATGTCATGCTGGGTAATATGGAGGGTCAGAGAAAAAGAGGAAGACCCCCAACGAGATGGATTGGCCAGGTGGTAGCATCGATGGACTCAAGTGTGGCAACAGTAGTAAGGTTGATCCAGGATCGGACATTGTTTCATTCTGCTATGTATAGGGTTGCTATGAGTTGGTGCCGACTCAATGGCACCTAACAACAACAATGCTTTGTATTCTCTTTTTATTTCTGTTATATTTCTTCTCACATATATACACAATTAACATGTATTTATATTTTTGGTAAATCAATTTTTAACTTCAAATTTTGCTTAGTTCTAATATTAATAAAACCATGTAGGCTGTATTAAAATGAAATGTGCAAAGACCTGGAGTAATAAAGCCAAAAGTAAAGAGCACACTAAGCTTATCTCAAACTGAAAGAAGTAAAAAATATTCCAGCCAAAACTTGAAATATTAAAGTATTCTGTGTGCAAAATATTGAATGATGCAGAAAGTATCAAAAGAAGATGGAAGGAATACACAGTCAGTATAAAACGGAAATCGCTGATGTTCAACCATTTCAGGAGGTGGTGTAAGATCAAGAGCCAATGGCAATTAGTAAAAAGTCCATGTGAACTGTAGGCACTGGCAAATAACAAGGCTATGGAAATTGATGGAATACAATTTGAAATATTTCAGCAATCCGATGCAGCCCTGGAAACACTCACTCATCTATGCCAAGAAACTTGGAAGACAACAACCTGGCCACCTGATTGGAAGAGATCTATATTTCTGTCCATTCCAAAAAAAGGTGATCCAATCGAATGCAGAAGTCATTGGACAATATAGTTTTATCACATACAAGTAATATTTTGCTAAAGATAGTACAAAAATGCCTGAAACAGTGCATTAATAGAATTACCAGAAGTTAGATGGATCTTATCTGAAAGGAGAGAATACCAGAAAGTTGTTTACTTATGCTTTATTGACTATACAGAGGCTTTAGACTGTGTGGATCATTTCTAGTTATGGATAAAATTGTGAAGAATGGATATTTTAGAACATTTAATTGTGCTCATGAGGAACCTGTCATAATCCAAAGGACACTGAATAGTGTAAAATCAGGAAAGGTATGCATCACGGTGGTATTCTTTCACAATACTTGCTCAAACTGTAAACTGAGCAAATAATTCAAGAAACTGGATTATGTGAAGAACATGACATCAGGATTGGAGGAAGAGTCATTAACAACCTATGATATACAGATGATTCAACCTTGCTTGCTGAAAGCAAGTTGTTTTGTGAAGTGCCGTCGAGTCGGTTGCGACCCTGTGTAGGGTTTCTGCAGAGCAGCTGGTGAGCTTGAACAGCCGACCTTGCAGTTCAAATGGCTTTGCAGTCTGGCACATTAACCCACAGCAGCACCCCAGGCAGCAGTTGTTGTTGTTGTTGTTAAGTGCCATCGAGTCGGGTCCGACCCATAGCGACCCTGTAAAGAGGACTTACAAAACTTACTACTGAAGACCAAGGACCTCAACTTTCAGAACAGGTTGAACCTCAATGTAAAGAAAACAGAAATCCTTATTACTGGATCATTATAAATGGAGAAAAGATTGAATTCATAAAAGAATTCATTTTACTTGAATCCACTACCAACATTCATAGTAGCAGCAGTCAAGAAATCAAACTGTGCAGTGCATTAGGCAAATCTGCTGCAGAAGACCTCTTTAAAGTGTTCAAGAGCAAAGATGTCAGTTTGAGGACTAATGTGCACCTGACCAAAGTCATGATACTTTCAATAGCCTCATATGCATGTGCAAGTTGGACAATAAATAAGGAATACTTTAGAATAATTGATGCATTTCTAGCATTTATGTTATAATGCTAGAAATAAATATTAAAAGTAACATACACTGCCAAAAGAACAAAGAACTGTGTCGAAAGAAGTACAACCAGAATGTTCTTTAGAAGACAGGATGGCAAAATTTTATCTCTTATACTTTGGGCATGTTTTCATGAGGGATCAATCCCTGGCATGAAGGACCAGTTAAAAATCACCTCAATAAGATGGATTGATACACTGACAGCAGTGTTGAACTCAAGTGTAACAGAGATTGTGAGAATGGTGTTTTGCATAGAGTCACTATGAGCTGTAACCATCTCAATGGCACCTAACAACAACACTGTAAATTTTACCTGTATTTGATGGTTATGTTCTTTTTTCTTTGTATTATTTTTGTATCTACCTTTAGATGTGTCTTTGTAAATATCGATGTCAGAGTTTTTAACCTTGACAGAAATTTTTCATCTTTAAATTAATCCTTTGGTTTCTTAAATGTAGTAAGTTCTGATCTTCAATTCTATTTTATACTTTTATATGCGGTGCCTTATCAGCTTCTCTTAGCTTCCATTTCGTTCCTGTATTTTGAATTGACTGGTGTTCTAGGTCCATAGTTTTCTGTAATTTAACTTATTGACATTGTTATTCTCCTATGTTCTGACTTCCATTATCTATTGAGAAATCAGTTGTCAGTTTTTTGAAAGTAGTATCTCTTTTTCTCTAAATGTTGGTTATTTTGCTTTATTTGCCTTATTGTTCTCCAGTCTCACTAAGATATCTCTCGGTATAGATTTCTCTTTCTTTATCCTGCAGTAGATTTGAAACTTTAAAAAACATGATTATTACATTAATGTCTTTCATTAATTAATAAATTCTAAATCATTATCTTACCCTATTCTCTATGTCAAGGAGCTCTGGTAGCATAGTGGTTTTGAGTCGGGCTGCTAATCTTATGGTCAGCAGTTTGAAATGACCAGCAGTTCCATGAGAGAAAGACGAGGTTTTCTGCTCCCGTAAAGATTCACCGCCTGGAAATCCTGTACAGGGTCGCTATGAGTCAGAACTGACTCCATGGCACATAACCACCATCACCACCGCCACTCTCTATGTTGTCTCCTTCTAGAACTTTATTAAAAGCATATTAAGTGTTTCCCTTTCTTCTTTTATATTTTCTGCATTTTTTTTGGGGGGGGGTCACGTTTCTTTCTTTTCTTTTTAGGGTCTGTAGCCTTGGAAACTCTGTACAGGGCCACTGTGAGTCAGAACCGACTCCACAGCACATAACCACCACCACCACTCCATTCTGGAGTCCTGGGGTGCTGCTGTAAGATAAACACAGGACTGGTTACACCAAGTTTAGTGGCTCAAACCCATCAACCACTCCTCAGAACCCCTATACAGGTTCACTATGTGTTAGAACCAACTCAACAGCACATAACAACTATAAAACTCCATTCTGGACACTAATTTCTTGTCTTCCAATCTACTAATAATCCCTTTAGCTTTGTTTCATCTGTTGCAATTACATTTATTGAGTTTTAAATTTTATTTTGTTTTTCATTTATAGAAAATATATTTGGTGACTTTTCAACTTTTCTACATAATTTTTGTAATTGCATGTATCCTGAATGTTTTTTAATTTATCTTTGTCTTTTTAAACCTTTTTTTTGTTGTTGTTGCTAGTTTATGTTTGATACTTCCAATATCTTGAGCCTCTTCCCTTGTTTTTTGTTTTTTTTTAAGGTTCCATTGCCTTGTTTCCTTGATAATCTGCTATTTTAAATTTTGCATTGTTGCTGCCCTCATGAAACTATCTGAAGGGGTACTTTTAGATGTAGACTATAGTTGGAGCCTTTATCTACAGGATTTGCCCTTTCTTCTATTGAACACAGAAGACAATATCAATGTAGATGCACCAAAGCTAAAGGCCAGGCTTAGTTTCCTTTATGTGAACAAGGTTTCAAACCCATGGGAAAACCAACCCACACACAAAACTTCTCTGGTATGCTTTCTCTCTTTGTTTCCGTTTCCCCCTCATGCTTGCAGTCTTCTTGAGATGTTGGTACATTGTTTTTGTACTGCTTTGCTATTTGTTTTTGTTTTGCTCACAGTTACTCTGAGAAAAGTCTTCTGGAACTTCTGCTTAATGTATGAAAGACATATTAGATTACTTAGCAAAAATACTTGACTTTGGTTTGTTTTCAACACCAAGCTTGAGAAGTGGTCAAGCATTTGCCTAAATTGGTATATGCTTCAGAAATTCATATTTAAATACAATTTTTTTCACTAGAAATCTCATATTCTTTCCTCTAACCACACTGACTATGTAAATTTCTTTTCTTCTGCTTGTAAGATGCTTTAGCAGCTTGAAGTTTCTTTTTCAAGAAAAACTATTTTAATATCTTAGCACCTGCCATATTCACAAAGATTATTAGTAAAACATTTTGGTTTACAACATAATTCTGCAAAAGTTCAGATACATAGATATGTTTACTAGCATTTAGTGATCAAAGTTAAATACAAAGGCTACAAGGCATTTCTATACAAAAGAAGATCAAAGATCTTAACTCAATCAAAGATACTTTAAAAAATACAAATATATATATATATATATTTATAAAATTCAGTACATTAACATTTTCAAGAAAGGAGTTAAATTTACATGCAAGCCATGATTTATTTAGAAGCAATCCGTTTTTGATTGCTGAAGGAAGATGGCTAAACTATAAGAAACATTGGGCAATGTTAACACAAGTCAATAAAAAGAAAAGTAGGTTTTGAATATCTGCCTACTCTCCTAATTTCCTTCATAATTTGAATCCTCGGGGCTTTATATTTGTGATGTCCAGTTAGGCTGTTGGGGGCATGTTTCATGAATCCATAATATAATGTATGGGTACATTTAATCATTTGTACTCCTTTATTTTACTAACTTCATAAAAAGATTTAGTCAAACTATAAACTATATTTTTTTGTACTTAAAATTTACATGATATATCAATACAAGGAGATGTTCTAGAGGTACATTATTTAATGTTTCTGAAGTCCCACACAAATGCCAAACTCATTACAGTGTGCATGCTGGCAAGTGGCTAGGGTTTAGCAGATAATGCAAGAACACACATAAATCAAAATTTCAACATGAGCGACCTTCTTTTTTGGACCAGAGAATGATTAATCACATTACTGACACTATGTATACAAGTTCTTGTTCAATAAGTAACAGTTGACATCCTTAGGTTATGCCTTCAGTTCCTCCCTTTCCTTTTTACATGGCATGCAGGGCAGAGGGAGACTCCCAATGCTACGTAGAGGCAAATACCTTCATAAAGCTATGAAGTTACAGTCTAGAAAATACCCAGATGCCTGACTTGTCCCCTCCAGAAAAAAACAAACTGAACTGAGGTGCTGTAGTAAATTGTTCCCATATGTTAGTTGCATGACACTTAAAGTACTTCCTGTAAACATCAGCTTCATGTCTAGAAAAACATTATAAATAAAATAATTTTTTAGATATTCCTTACTACCTCTTGGAGCTTACTAATGCCACTATGTCTCACCTTTATAGTGTTATTAAATAAACTTAAATTCAAAAACAAAAGCATTATCATTGTTGTTGTTGTTGTTGTCAAGTGTAACTTGACTCATAGTAACCCTGTTTAGGGTTTCCGAGAAGTGGCTGACGAGTTTGAACCGCTGACCTTGTAGTTAGTTCAAAGCGACCTTTCAGTTTAGACTTTATCTTTTCTAATATCTGTGAAAGAACTTATATAATCCATACAAATGTCCTTATTCTGTCAGATTTATAGAAAGTGTAACAATTTCAAATCATGTGAGAACTAATGCATGTCACATTTAAGTAGTATTCTGCACTCCAAAAATATGAAATAACCAATACAACTTTTACATTTACTAAAATATTTATGATGCAAAAGGACAAATATTGTTTGAGTCCACTATATGAAATTTCTAGAATAGGCAAATAAATAGAGACAGAAAGTAAATTAGAGGTTACCAGTGATTGAATAGAGTGGAAATGGAGAGTCATTGCTAAATTGGTAAAGTTGCTGTTTGGAGTGATGAAAACCATTTAAAATAGATGATTCTCATGGCTCTATAATACGGTCAGTGTAATTACTGTCACTAAATTGCATACTTAAAACTGGTTACAATGGCAAATTGTATGACATGCATATAAGTCATAAGCTTTTTGAAAATTGTCTTAATTGATAAATTACTTCTTCCTCTTCTTCATTGGGAATTGGCCCTACTTTACCTCAAATCAAATGTCCAGCTCAAGATTAGCTTTCAAATGATGATGGGAAATCTCTCTGCTTTCCTTCTCACCTAGATCATAAATGATTCAGTAAAATACTTTGAATTTTCATCTTATACAACTGCCCTGTGAGAGGGACTTGATAAAAGTGAGCATAGTACTTAATGTAATATAGTGTATACTGTGGAATGTCAGGGAGCTCTGGTAGCATAGTGGTTATGAATCGGGCTGCTAACCTCAGGGTCAGCAGTTTGAAACTACCAGCTGTTCCGCGGGAGAAAGATGAGGCTTTCTGCTCCCATAAAGATTTACAGCCTCAGAAACCCTGTACTGGGTCGCTATGAGCCGGAACCGACTCCAGGGCACATAACAACAACAACAATGGAATGTCATGAACAGAAACTCATTCAGAACTAGAGAAATCTTTCTCCCTGCTTTTAAAGTGTTAGTTGCTGATGTCTTCCTGTCACATCTCTCTCTGAGAATTACCCTTTCTAAAGGTCAGGTGTGCCTCACCCTCAGGGACAGCTCTTTTCCTGTGACTAACTGGGCATTTCTTTGCATTATCTTTTAAGTTGTCGATGTTATGTAGCTTTGGTATAGTTTGATATTCAATATTGAACTATTAAAAATACTTTTTTAAATGTTTATTAAAAGCTCATTAAGTGCTAAACTTTGTGCTTAAACAACTTATACATGTTGTCATTAAAAAAAATATTTTTTTGTAGCAGGCAATACATGTAGGGTTATTATGATTCCTTTTCTCATGAGATAATTGAATTTGCTGTTTAATCAAGTTTCCCAAGTTCAAGGTGAGCAATGGTGTTCTGTGACTGAGCAGAAGATTGGTGGTAGTGGTGGTGGTTATGTGCCACGGAGTTGGTTCCGACACATAGTGACCCTGTACAGGGTTTCCAAGGCTGTAAATCTTTATGGGAGTAGAAAGCCTCATCTTTCTCCCACAGAACAGCTGGTAGTTTCAAACTGCTAACCTTAAGGTTCACAGCCTGATTCATAACCACTATACTACCAGAGCACAAGACTATCCTATCCATAACTAACCAACACACTACCATAAACTCAATTCCAGCAAATAGTGACCATATACTCCTACTGACCCTTTAGGACTGAGGAGAACTACCTCATACAGTTTCCAATCCTATAAATCTTTACAGAAGCAGACTGCCATGTCTTCCTTTCATGAAGCAGATAGTACATTCAAACCTCTGATCTGTTTGACTGGAAACTAAGTGTTCTATTATCCATATTGTTGTTAGGTGACATCAAGTTAGTTCCAGTTCATGTTGTTGTTGTTGTTAAGTGCCAGTGAGTTGATTCCGACCCATAGAAACCCTGTGTAGGGTTTCCAAGGAGCAGCTGATGAGCTTGAACCTCTGACCTTGCAGTTCACATGATTTTGCAGTTTGATGCATTAGCCCACAGCACCACAATAGGCACCCTATATACAACACAACTGTACAGTGCCCAGTTTGTACCATGCTCACAATTGTCCCTATACATGGCCCATTGATACAGCTGCTGTAACAATCAATCTCCTTGAAAGTCTTCCTCTATTTTTCTGAAATTTACCAAGCATGATGTCTTTCTGCAAGATCTAGTCCTTCCTGATGATATGTCTGATGTACATGAGATGAAATATTGACATCCTCAGTTCTAAGAAATGTTCTGGTTGTACTTCTTCCAATATGTTTGTGTATTCTTATGACATTCCATTTATATTTCATTTTCTTTGCCAACACCACAATTGAAAGGCATTAATTACTCTTTAGTAACTCACATGCACGTGAGTTAGTCCTCTTAATAGTGCCCCATATAAATCTTAGGCTTCATTCAGATTTTTTTGTGCTTTTCTTTCTGATTGTTACTCTGCTGTTGTTAGGTGCTTTTGAGTCAGTTTCAACTTTATAGTGACCCTATGCACAACAGTACCTAGATCTGAGTAATGGTGGTATTAACTGGTCTCCCTTATAAGCATATAGATATGATTCTATCACAGACAGCATTGCACTTCAAGGTAGATCTTGAAATGTTCTTTTTGATGATTCATGTGATGCCATTCCTCTTCAATTTGTTGTTCCTGGCATAGTAAACCATAGGATTGTCAGATTCAAAATTGACAATACCAGTCTATTTCAGCTCATTAGTGCCTAGGATATTGATCTTTATGTGTTCCGTTTCATTTTTCACAACTTCCAGTTTTCCTAGATTCATACTTCATGTTCTGATTATTACTGGATGCGGTTGAGACTAGACGTATGAATGAAGTTAGTTCTCTGTTCACTGTTTGCATAGTGTAATTCAGCATATTCATGTTCTTCCAGATGTAGGGTATTTATGCCAGGTGTCCAAACCCAGGCAAAGCAGATGCTGCACAAGGAGGGGTGCCACTAGCCACTTGGCAGGCTAGAGTTAGGACTGGCCACATCCCTATCTACCAGGAAGGCATGGGAACAAAGAAGAACTGCACCCCCTTGCCACCAACCTCCAGCCTCGTTCTGTGCCACTGTATCAACAGCCACTCATCAAGGCTCAAGATGGCTCTGCTGCTCCTCTTCAGGCCACAGTCCATCATTTTTTCTCTCTCTCACTTCTCTTGTTGTACTTCCTCTTCCAGTCAGCATTCACTCCACCTCTCTGTCCTATCCTTTGATACGCAGGGTTCTCAGATCACCATCTGTATCTGTTTTACCCCGTCTCTCATGTTTTTGTCACAAAGGGTTGACTCAGTGTGTCTGTTTACTCCATCATCTTGCCACAGAGAATGATGAGGCTTTCTGTCCCTACAAAGATTTTTAAAATGCCTTTGAAACCCTATACATGGTCTCTTTGAGTCACAGCCAACTCAATGGCACAAAACAATAATGAAAATGACAAATTTTGATATAACTAAAAGCTGCCTCATTTTGCATTCTCTTCTTTTTTTATCCTTCATCCCAATCTGGCATTCCTCATTTCAGTCTGATAGTACAAACTAATTTGCATGTTTTGCCTTTAGTTTTCCTTTATACTATTTAAAAACATGATGGGAAGAATCCAATATTCATGCCAAATATATATTAACTAGTTCATTAAGGAGTCCTGGTGTGATGCTATAAGTACTAGATTTCTAATCACAAGGCTAGCAGTTCAAACCCACCAGCTACTCCTTAGAAACTCTATACAAGGCCACTGTAAATTGTAACCAACTTGAGGACACTTAGCAATAATGATAACAACAGTTCATTAGGTGGAGAACAATTAAGATTTGAGCATTCATTTCACACATATATTAAATAGATCATTGCAGGAGAATAATTAAGAGATGAGTAATTCATTAAAGCAACTGGATTTAGAAAATAAAATCTACTCTTGGGGTATAGAAAGAATCTGAGTGAAATAAATTATTGATTTGCTGAGGTGGCCACACAGAAGATATATACATTTTAAATGCTTTAATTTGGTGACTTTCAGTTTGTTTCAGAAATGACATTTAGGCTAATGTCTATTATGTGATAAATTTATGAAATTTATTTCAATCATGATGATCGTGAATTTTACTGAAAATTCATTTCTATTGATAAGCATTATAACAGCCAATATCTAGCATCCTTTCTTTTATTGTTTACTTTTTACCATTTATCTTAACTCAAAACTTCTGCAGTTCAAGGGCAAAACACATTTGATGGATTTTTGTGTTACCCTTAAGTGTAATTTTGTCCTTGTCCTTCAATAGACACTCTTAGAAGATACTGCTCCAAGGTCCAAAAGCGCAGAGCTCTTCATGGATCCTACAAAGTTTCTAGACTCATGCCAACCACTAGAAGGATATGCAATATTCTTAGACTCTCAAACTTCTTTTCTTTGTACATCACTGATCGCTAATATATAGAAATGTGTCTGCTGTGGAAAAGATTAATTAATCTATGAAATTATGTTTTATTCTCTTCTGTGCTTTATGCTTTATTCTATTCACATGAAGGCATTCCCTGCCTCAACTTATCACAATATTATTTTTGCAAATGAATATAATAGCATAAAACATAGGCTGTGGATAAAAAATATAGTAAAAGAAGTCAGAAGTCCAGAACAACATGTTAAAAAGTTGGAAATTACAAATTCCATTTTCACAGTAAAGATGAACAAATTAAAAACAAACAATTCTTCCTCCATTCATTATAAAGTTGAGGTTATAGCACAAACTGCTGTCCCCAAATGAGAGAGACAGAGCCTTCAGCTTGAGCTAATATAGGTAGAAAATGTTTTAACTGCAAATGTTGGATTGGTAGAGGTTTGGTGTATAATATCTTACCAAAAACTCACTGCCATTGGGTTGATTCCAACTCATAATAATCCTATGTAGGGATCATTGTGGGAACAGAAATCCTTTCTCCTGCAGAGTGAATTCAAACTGGTGACCTTTGGTTAGCAGCCTAATATGTAACCCATGATACCACCAAAGTTCTATTATGAACTCCCAGGGAAGGAGTTCAACCTTAGGAAGTCTACACACTTTGTGGATATTATCTCCAAGCACTCATCAGATTGTCACTAAGAAAATCTTGAAAACTTGGATTTTATAAAAACTTAACTCAGTAAATGAAAATAACCAATTACGTTCACCTCAAGTTTTCCTATCTTACCTAGGAGGGCAGAGGGAACTTCAGTGAAAAGCACTTGTGAAAGTCACAGATCAAAGGCGCAGATTTACTAAAAATACTGATACTTAACATAGGAACATAAAATGCTTCCCACAGTACATCAGTAGGGTGTCTGAATAATAACAGGGAATCACAGCTAAAATAACTGTAAGCTTCAGACCCTATTTAAGAAGCAATTTTGTTGTGAGACCTAAACAAAGAAATGGCAGAGAGTGTTAGCTTTTGACACCATAGTTACAGCAAATAGTAAACACAACCTAAGTCTTAGCCAGATAAACATAAAATATCAAACTAAATAGGAATTTGAATCAGTTCTACTTACCAAATACATCAGATAAAACAAAACA
Organism: Chrysochloris asiatica; assembly: GCF_000296735.1. Classification (NCBI taxonomy): domain Eukaryota; kingdom Metazoa; phylum Chordata; class Mammalia; order Afrosoricida; family Chrysochloridae; genus Chrysochloris; species Chrysochloris asiatica. Next base: position 5,456,541 of record NW_006408604.1, read on the forward strand.
AGACAAAACAAAAACAAGACATACTGAAAAAGAAAAAGAAAATGAAATCATCTAAAGACAGACCAAACATTAGAACCATAGGTTTATAATTATCAGAGAAAAAACTAAAAGTGATGATGATTAATATGAAAAGGCCTCTGATGAAAAACTGGACCATATGCAAGAATAGAAAAGGTAATATAAATTAGAAGATGGAATCTCTAGGAAAGGATCAAAATGAAATGCTAAAGATAAAAAAGCACTGTAAACAATGCTTCTGATGGTCTCATCAGTAGATGAAACATAGTTGAAACAATCCATGAGCTTGAAGATATGTCAATAAAATCTTCCAAAAGGGAAATTAGTATGGATTTTGGTTTCTCAAAGACACTTTTTCATATCTTTCTTCCTAGATAAATTTCCTATTTTTTCTAATGACATTTTCCTTCCCCCTAATAATTATATAATTATGAAATATAGTTATTTGTTTAATAGATATTTCTCCTTCTGTAAGCAAATTTATGGAATGATTTCATCTACTTCATTCTCTGCTATATATCTCTTTCCTGGTGTGGCACTGTGGATTAATGCACCCGACTGCAAACCCGTTTGAACTGCAAGGTTGGCAGTTCAAGCTCACCAGCTGCTCCATGGAAACTGTATACAGGGTCACTATGGTTTGGAGGAGACTCAATGGCACTTAACAACAACAACAATATTATCATAGTAAACACTTAGTAAATATTGATTAAATAAAGGAAGAATGAGAACAAGGAAGTATGAAGGTGAGTGATAAAACAGAAAAGGAAATAGGAAAGAAAAGAACTATATTCAACAGAAAAAAGAGTCAGTATATATATTGTTGTTGTTGTTGTTGTTAAGTGCTGTTGAATTGGTTCTGACTCATAGCCACCTGGTATAGAGTTTCTGAGGAGCAGCTGGTGAGTTTGAAACACCAACCTTGCATTTCAAACTGATCTAGTGGTCAAGTTCTTGTCCCTACAGCACCATACCATGACTCCTAGCATGTGTATAGATTTTAAGAAATGTATGATGGCAAATTATATGCAAATTTAATAATTTTCTTAGAAATTAGCACTTCCAATGCTAGTACACTAATCCAACCAGCATCATCTCCCTGAAATATTGCATTGGTTTCTAAACAGAATCCATGCTTTACCACCACACACTCTAGTACAAGCATACATTGGAGATATTGCCTATTCAGTTCCAGAAGACTGCAATAAAATGAGTATCACAATAAAGTGAGTCACATATATTTGTTGGTTTCCTATTGATTATAAAAGCTTTGTTTACACTGTGCTGTAGTCTACTAAGTATGCAATTGCATTATGAGAAAATTTGAAATATTATGAGAATTTAAAAAATGTGAAACAGAAAAATGAAGTCAGCATAAGCGATTGAAAAAAATTGCACCAATAGACTTACTCCATGCTGAGTTGCCAAAAACCTTCCATTTATAAAACCTACAATATATGTGAAGCACAATAGAGTAAAGTGCAATAAAATGAGGTGTGTATACCTATACATAGAATGTTGCTATAAAGGACCGTCGAGTTGGTGGCAACTCATAGTGACACTGTATATAGTTTCTGAGGATTTAAATGTTCAAGGAAGCAGAAAGTCTCATCTTTCTCCCACAGAGTGACTGGCAGGCTCAAACTACTGGCAGACTCAGTAGTTTGAAGTTCAGTGCTTATCATATGGAGCCACTGCACTCCCATATTTTGAAAAGACTAGGTTATTCTGTGGTGACAAATTTAATGTGGATTTTCTGTAGCTTTACATAATAAAAGTTGACAAGATATTAAATGTGAGCCAGGACTGTGTTCTTCCCCCATTTGGTCAGAGGCTTCCGTCCCTTGTGATGCCTCTTTTCAATGTATAGTATCTGCTTTGCTTCTACAAGGGATGAGAGAACATAGGAAACATGCACCTTTCATTAATCCCCACAAACTTGAAGTGAGTTAACACACACTGCTTTATTTCTTTTCTCAATGATGGGACATGGGCCCAAGGAAACTAAAAAAGGGTGTTATAATTGTGTAGGGAACATTGAATATTTGTGAATATCACTGAGGCTTCCATAATGCTTCTCAGTGTAGATTCCACCCAGCAGCTAAGAGAAAACCTTTAAAATGTAACTCATTTTACTTTACTTTTCAAATCTTCCCATTGTATTTAGGCTGAAATCCAAGCTTGTTAATATGGATTATCAAGGACAGATGTATATAATTTGGTGTGTAGGCATTTGCAGATTAAGAAGGAGATGGAGACCACTTCTGAATGGTTAGTCACTGAAAACCTTATGAATAGCAGTGCTGTCAGATATAATACTTGCACACAGATGTCTTTAGCAGCTCTATTTATATTTGCCAAAACTTGGAAACAACCAAGATGCTGTTCAACAGGCATGCAGATAAACAAACCAAGGCTGATATAGTGCCAGAAGATGAGAAGCCTCCTCAAGGTAGAGTTGATCATAATAACATGAATGAAGCATTTGCTTATGGGTACAACTGCAAATGAGGGCAAACTGCTGTAAACATCCATTAATAATGAGAACCTGGAGTATATGAAGAAGAAGGAAGAAAATCTGAAAGTTGCCAAAAATGAAATAGAATGCTTAAAGACAAATTATTTTAAGTATCAGTGAGTTGAAATGAATTGGTATTGGCCATTTTGAAACAATTCTATGGTATACGGTGCCTAGAACATCCAATCAAAGAGGAATTGC
>NW_006408604.1:5460607-5462245 GCF_000296735.1 Chrysochloris asiatica
TCTGTAGAGTCAGTCAGCTTGTCAGACTGTAGCAGCTTACATGTTGCTGTGATTCTGAAAGTTATGTTAGAGGTATTTTAAATACCAGCAGAGTCACTCACAGTAGACAGGTTTCAGGTGAACTGCCAAAGAAAGACAGACTAGGAAGAAGGAGAGAGGGAAAACTTCTGAATATTTCATCAATGAAAATCTTATGAATAGCAGTAGAACACTGTCAGCGCTAGAATATTGAATCATGATGAAGACCACCAGATGTCCTCAGATACAGTGCTGGGGAAGATGAGTCCCTCATCTTCCTTTGAGTGCCTTTGAGTGGAAGGCACTCAAAATATAGCTAGGAATAACCGCCTCCTCAAAGTGGAGTTCACCATTATGATACTAATGGTGTCAAGCCTTCCTTACACTCATTTGCTTATGGGGCACAACTCAAATTGAAGAAAAACAGCTGTAAACACCTATTAATCATCAGAACATGGACTACAGAAAGTATGAATCTAGGAAAACTAGACATTGACAAAAATGAAATAAAATGCATAAACATTGATATCCTATGCATTGGTAAGCTGAAATGGACTGGTATTTGCCATTTTGAATCTGACAAGCATACGGTTTACTATGCCTGGAATGACAAATTGAGGAAGAATGACATCGCATTCATCATCAAAAAGAACATATCAAGAACCATTTTGAAGAAAAACTCTGTCTGTGATAGGATACTATCCATACAACTATAAGAAAGACAAATGAATACAACTATTATTCAAATTTACACATGGACTTCTAAGGCCAGTGATGATGTAATTGAAGAATTCTACCAAATTCTACAGTCTGAAATTGATCAAGCATGCAATCAAGATATATTAATAATTACTGGTGATTGGAATGAAAAAGTTGGAAACAAAGAGGAAGAATCAGTAGTTGGAAAATATGGCATGGGTGATGGAAACAATGCTGGAGATTGCATGATAGAATTTTGCAAGACCAATAACTTCTTCATTGCAAATACCTTTTAAAATCAATATAATATACATATAAACCTCACTAGAGGTAATACACAGAAATAAAATTAACTACATCTGTGGAAAGAGATGGTGGGAAAACTCTATATCATCCACCAAAAGAAGGCAAGGGGAGGACTGTGGAACAGACCATAAATTGCTCATTTGCAAGTTCAGGCTGAAGCTGAAGATAATTAAAACAAGCCCACAAGAGTAAAAATATGACCTGGATCATACCCCAAAGGAAGTTAGAAATCATCTCAAAAACAGATTTGATGCATTAGACACTAAAGACCAAAGACCAGAAGAATTATGGGATGACATCAAGAACATCATACAGGAAGAAAGCAAAAGGTCATTAAGAAAAGAAAGAAGCAAAAGACCAAAATAGATGTCAGAAGAGACTCTGAAACTTGCTGTCCAGCATACAGATGCTAAAGCAAATGGAAGAAATGAAGAAGTAAAAGAACTGAATAGGCAGTTCCAAAAGACAAATATTAAAGTAAAAGTCAAATATTCAAAAGAAAATGTGCAAAAATCTGGAGTTAGAAACAAAAGGTAAGAACACTGTCAGCATTTCTGAAGATGAGGAAACTGAAGAAAAAAATTCAAGCCTCGGCTTTAGGTATTAGAAGATTCT
>NW_006408604.1:5464935-5465941 GCF_000296735.1 Chrysochloris asiatica
CCTGTATTCTGTATTTTTCTTGGGAGAGCTCGTCACTACACTTCCACCTGATCTGCCATCTTTTTCCGGAAGTCCATGGTATTTTCAATATGCTTATATGAATGTGAAAGTTGGACAGTGAATAAGGAAGACCATAGAAGAATCAATGAATTTCAGTTGGTGTTGGAGGAGAATATTAAAAGTACCATGGACTGCCAAAAAGAACAAACCAAAATGTTTTAGATGAAGTACAGCCAGAATGCTCCTTGAAAGTCAGGATGCCCAGACTTTCTCTCTCATAATTCAGACATATTATGGAGAAACCAGGCACTGGGGAAGGATATCATGTTTGGTAAAGTGGAGAGTTGGAGAAAAAGAGTACAACCCCCAACAAGATGGATTGGCACAGTGGCAGCAATAATAGGCTCAAAGTTAGTAACCATCATTGTGAGGTTGGTTCAGGACTGGGCAGTGTTTCATTCTGTATAGGGTTACAGTGAGCTAGTACTGACTCAATGGCACCCAACAAAAACAAAAACAAGGGAGGAAATATAGAATAATGCAGAAAGCATCAAAAGAAAATGAAGGAATACACAGAATCACTCTACCACACACACACACAAATCCATATTAAGACATTGCATATGTTCAAGAACCTATGGAAGAATTTCAACCTACACTAAAGGCATTGTTGAAAAACAAGCCTTCATTTATTGACAGAATACAAATTGAAATATTACAGCAAACTGATGAAGCACTAGAGGTGCTCACTTATATATGCTAAGATATTTGAAAGACAGCTTCAAATCAAATGATTGAAGAAATTCATATTTATGCCCATCCAAAGAGAGGTGATGTAGCTGAATAGGGAAATCATCAAACAATATCATTAATATCATGTTGTTGCTAAATTCCGCTAAGTTGGTTCTGACTCAAAGCGATCCTGTGTGGGGTTTCCAAGGAGCACTTAACAAGTTTGAACTGCTGACTTTGAGGTTCAAACCAACTTTGTGGTCAAGTGCTTATC
>NW_006408604.1:5466871-5467945 GCF_000296735.1 Chrysochloris asiatica
TTATCGGGAAGGACCAATCCTCATAGAAGGACATCATGCTTTGTAAAGTAGAGGCTCAGCAAAAAAGAGGAAGACTTCCCAATGAGATGGGTAGACACAGTGGCAGCAACAAGGGATTCAAACAATGGACTCAATCCATCTGTCATCAGCAATGTTCTGTTGTACATTGTTGTTAAGTGCCATTGAGTTTGTTCCAACCCATAACGATCCTCTAGAGAGCTGCCAAGGAGAGACTTGTGAGTTTGAATCACCAACCTTGCAGTTCAAACTGACTTGCAGTCTAGTGCATTAACCCACAGCACCACACCAGGACGCCTCTATTGTACATAGAGTCACTATAAGTCAGAATCAATTCAATGACACCTAAGAACAACAAGAAATCTGTTTGATTTTACAGCCTATCACTCTTTACCACCATACATAGATTCCAGTCAGATTGGTCTTCCTTGTCCATACCACAAATGCATCTGTCTCAGGGTTATTGACAATGCCAGTAACACTTTTTGTTGTTGTCTCCCCTATACATTCCTTCATCAATACCTTCAGATTTCTTCCCAATTATTATCTTCTCAGAGAAGTCTTCCTCTACTCTGAGTAAAAAATAAAGCCACCATAACTGTCCCCTAACTCTGAATTTTCTGCTTTACATATTTATACTTACAAGGCGTACTTATTTGTTTACTGTCTCTCTCACTCTTCCTAGTGACAGGACATTGTTTTGTTTACTAACTAGTAGATAATTCCTCCCATGACTAAGCAAAGGCTTTCAACTGTTTGGATCATGACAATGGTATGGATAACATGGCAATGATGAACATTCCAGAACACTTTATTGTGCTCATGAGGAAATTGTATATAAACCAAGAAGTAGTTGTTAGAACAGAACAAAGAGACATTGAATGGTTTAAAATTAGGAAAGTGTGCAAAAGAGTTGTATCCTTTCACTTATACTTATTCAATTTATATATTGAGCAAATCATCTGAGAAGCTGGATTATATGAAGAAGATTGTGACATTGGGATTTATTACAATATATGATATACAGATGACACAATGTTACTTGCTGGAAGTGAA
>NW_006408604.1:5469375-5479488 GCF_000296735.1 Chrysochloris asiatica
CAGGTTTCAGATAAGCTTCCAGATGAAGACAGACTAGGAAAAAGGAGAGACAGACGAAACACTGCCCAGTCCTGCACCGCCAACACAATAGGTTTGCTGCTGTCACTGTGCCAATCCATCTAGTTGGGGGTCCTCCTCTTTATCACCAACCCTTCACTTTACCAAACATAATATCCTTCTTCAGGGACTGGACACTACTGACAATATGTGCAAAGTATGAAAGACAAAGTCTGGCCATCCTGGCTTCCAAAGTGTATCTGGCTGTACTTCTTCCAACACAGATTGGTTTTTTCTTTGGCAGTCCATGATACTTTTCAATATTCTCCTTCAACAACAGAACTCAAAATGCATCAATTTGTCTATGGTCTTCACTGGCCAACTTTCATATGCATATGAGGTTATTGAAAATACCATGGCTTGGATCAGATGCACCTTAGTCCTAAAACTGACATCTTTACTCTTCAACACTTTAAGAAGCTCTTATACTTTGCTCTTCAACACTTTAAAATGATTTGCTTAATGCAAAATTTCATTTAATTTCTTGACTGCTACTTCCATGACTGTTGATGGTTGATCCAAACAAAATTAAGTTTTAGACAATTTTAATATTTTCTTTATTTATATATGGATGTTTATTAGTCCGGTGGTGAGGATTTTTGTTTTCTTTACTTTAAGGTGCAACCCATTTGAAGGCTGCAGTCTTTAATCGTCACCAGTAAATAGTTTATGTCCTCTTCATATCACAGGTTGTTAGAGTCTTCCTCCAATCCTGATGTTATGTTTTTCTTCATATAATGCAGCCTCTCACATAATGTGCTCAGCATACAGATTGAATGAGTATATTGAAAGAATGCAACCATGGTACAAACCTTTCCTCATTTTAAATCATCCAGTGTTCCCTTGTTTTGTTTGAACAACTGCCTCTTAGTCTATGTACAGGTTCCTCATGAGCACAACTAAGTGTTCCTGGAATATCCATTCTCCACAATGGTGTCCACATCTTGTCATGATCCACACAATTGAAAGTTTTTGCATAATTAATAAAGCACAGGTAAACATCTTTCTGATATTCTCTGCTTTCTGCCAAGATGCACCTGATATCAGCAATGATATCTCTCTTTCCATGTCCTCGCCTGAATCCAGCTTGAACCTCTGGCAGTTCTCTGTCAATGTACGTTTGCATCTATTTTTGGATTATCTTTAGCAAAATTTTACTTGTATGAAATATTAATGATACTGTCCAATGAATCCCACATTCCTTTGAATCATTTCTCTTTGGAATGGGCACATATATGTATCTTTTCCAGTCAGTTGGCCAGGTAACTGTTTTCCAAATTTCTTGTGTCTTCCAAACTCATAGATGAGTGAGTGCCTGCAGTGCTTCATTAGTTTATTGAAAAATTCTATTTGTATTCTATCTTTTCCTGGAGACTTGTTCATTGAGAATGCCTTCAGTGCACCTTGGAATTCTTCCTTCAGTATCATTAGCTTTTTAGCATACACTATCTCTTGAAATGGTTGAACACTGACCATTTCTTTATGGTACAGTGACTCTGTGCATTCCTTCCATCTTCTTTGATGCTTTTTGCATCATTCAATATACTGCATATAGAATCCTTCAATATTTCAAGTTGAGGCTTGAACTTTTTCTTCAATTCTCTCTGCTTGAGAAATGCTGAGTGTGTTCTTCCCTTTTGGTTTTCTAACTCCATGTCTGTACACATTTTGCTATAATATTTGGCTTTGTCTTCTCAAGTTGTTCTTTGCATTTTCTTATTTAGCTCTTTTATCTCCTCTTTTCTTCCATTAAGGAACGCTGATAGTGTAGTGGTTACGAATTGGGCTGCTAACCTCAAGGTCAGCAGTTTGAAACTACCAGCGTTTCCATGGGAGAAAGATGAGGCTTTCTGCTCCTGTAAAGATTTACAGCCTCTGAAACCCTATATAGGGTCACTATGAGATGGAACCAACTCCATGGCACACCACCATCATCATCATTTCTTCCGTTTGCTTTAGCATCTCTATGCTAGAGTGCAAGTTTCAGTGTCTCATCTGACATCTATTTAGGTCTTTTCCTTCTTTCTTGTCTTAATGGTCTTTTGCTTTCTTCCTGTATGATGTTTTTGATATCATCCCACAATTCCTCTGGTCTTTGGGCTTTAATGTCTAATACATCAAATCTGATCTTGAGGTGATCTCTAAATTCAGGTGGGATATATTCAAGGTCATATTTTGACTCTCATGGACTTGTTTTAATTTTCTTCAGCTTCAATCTGAAATTATATATGAGCAATTAATGACCTATTCCATAGTCTTATTTTGGATAATGATATGGAGTTTTCCCACCATCTCTTTCCACAGATATAGTCAATTTGTTTTCTGTGTATTCCATTTGGTGAGATCCATGTGCATAGACATCTTTTATGTTGTTTAAGAAAGGTATTTGCAATGAAGAAGTCATTGGTCTTGAAAAATTATCATGTGATTTCCAGCATCACTTCTATCATAGAGGCCATATTTTCTAACTACTGATCCTTCCTCTTTGTTTTCAAACTTTACATTCCAATCACCAGTAATTATCATTACATCTTGATTGCATGTTTGATCAATTTCAGACTGAAGAAGTTGATAGAATTCTTCAATTTCTTCATCACTGGTGTTAGTGGTTGGTACATAAATTTGAATAATCATTGTTTTACCTGGTCTTCCTTTCAGGTTTATGGATATTATCCTAACACAGACTGCATTGTACTTCAGGACAAACCTTGATATGTTCTTTGTGATGATAAAGTATGATGCCATTCCTCTTTACTTTGTCATTCCCAACATAATAAAGCATGTGATTGTCAGATCCAAAATGGCCAATATCAGTCCATTTCAGCTCACTAATGCCTAGGACATCAATGATGTGTTTCATTTCTGTGATCTAAAAACATGTGACACCGACTTCACAGCATCTGACAACAACAAGATTTAAAAAGTGACAAGATGGTCAGAAATAATTAATGGAATTCAGAGTGGTACCAGATGAAAAATTAATAGGTCAAGGTAACTGACTTGATGTACAGCATGAAGAAGGAATCCAGCATGAAGGAATGCAAGTGGCTGGCATTGGCAATCTATAGAGGGTGGCACCATATACTATCTTTGTTGACAGAATTCATATGAGAGAAAGAGAGGCAGGGGTTTTAGCACATAGATGAGATAGGAAGCATGTTTAAAGCTTTGAACATGCTAAATCTGAGATAGACCACATAAATAATTAATTTCAAGTTTCAGAATTCTGGTGGCAAACCATGAGAGTAGGTTTTGAATATCTATTGAGTATCAGATGCTTTTTAGATTGCAGAAAATGATAGAACTTCACCTTTGTGGAGTTTACATATGAAAGGGGTTGCTTGAACATAATCATTATTTAAGCACTACTTTCATTAGTTTTTTGCAGTGACTTCAGTGCCTTCATTTTATTTTTCTTGTGATCCTTTGCATGTATCATTTGTTTTTCTAATTAATGCAGAATCTCAAGCCATCATAAGTTTAGAGTATTTAAATAGCTTAGCCAGAAAGCTTTCCTATCTTTTGGGTTGGGTATATAGATGTTATCAAATCACACTCACCCTAAATGAAGTACTCTCAACAGACCTGACCATTCATTAAGGCTGCCTCAGCAATCGTAGTGGATTGCTGCATAATAGATTTGGCAGTGGCAATCAGTGCCATGCCAACAACTGAAATAAACAGGTTGATTGGACAGGAATATAGCTTATATCCATGATTTAGCAGTTTGGCAAAATATTAATTGTGTCTTTATACAAAGCTCAACATAAGGTCCTTTAAAGGAAGAAAATGAAAGAGGATTGAAATTTGTACTCCTTTAACAAGTTCTCCATCGTATCATTAAAGGGGCAAAACACATTCAAATGGACAACATTCCTAAAATACTAGGATTCATTGGCATAGATGCTTTTGGCAATATCAATCTCAAACTCTTCTTTTCAATTTGAAATTTCCATTGTATATTTCAAATTACCACACAGCACCATAGTGGAGAATAGAAGGCCATGATTCTTGAATAAATAATACTAATAATAAAAGGGAAGGGCCACAAGGTCAAAAGATATTTTCTGGAGAATTTTATAATATAATAAGTGATGTCTTGGGGGGAAGAAACAAAAAACAAAACTGTTTTAAAAGAAAGCAGCTGCTATAATACTGCTTCATTACAGACCCAGTAGAGCAGAGGCAATGCATCCATTTTTCCTTTTTCTTCATTGATGATATCAGTGGAGCATTAATGGAATTCGTATAGTCTATTGGAACAGTATTAAATTTAGCCTGAATAAATCATATATTGGCTATATTATAATGCTCTTTTTAAAATACGTATTTAAAAAGTGACACAGAAGATACAGCTTCAGAGCTACAGCAAATAAACAGTCAGTATAGGTTTTAGTTTTTATTTTTATTTTGTTTACCATTAGGTGAATAGGTACAATTTAAGCCTAAATTAAAACTCAGAAAAACAAACTTGTCTCACTGAAATGACATACAGCCTTTCTCTGGTTAAAAGTTAAAGTGCTTGTATTGTTGTTTCTTTATTGATTTCAATTACTTAATTCTCCTTTAAGGAAAAAAAAGAGTTTTTGTTAGGTGTTTTTTTTGTTGTTGTTTTTTTTTTAAAAACAGAACACAGAGTACTTTGAAAACCAAAACTATGCAAATTACTTAGCATTTAACCTCTTTTTTTTTTTTTTTTATCATGTCCAAACTGTAATCCTAGGGTCATCCATTTATAAAAGAATTTGGGGGCTAGACAAGGACCCAGATGTTTCAAGTGGATTTGCAAATGGCAATGTGCTGCTTGTTGGATCTGTCTGCAAATCTATTTGCAAATGCAAATCCTCTTTCCAAACAGATCAGAGGGGTTTTTTTTAGGTCCAACAAAAATCCTTGAGCAAAGCAAAATGCTGATGGAATGTACATGTGGTGATTCTATGGATTTCTATCCATATGCTTTTGTATCTCCTTACCGTACTTTCAGAGACAGAATGCAATGGCACTTATTTTTAGGGGAGTTGCATCTTGATGCAACTTAAGGGACAGGATGAAACCGACTAATCAAAAGATCTCTGTCTTTTCTGTAAATTAAATAATTTGCAGCACATCCTATTTCTGCTTTTTCCCTTGATGTACTGATCTATCTTCGAAGACAGTTTCCATTTGTCCGCAGCTACCTACATTCACTCTCGCCTTGCTTTTCCTCTGCAGCACATCTCCCTAAAATAGATCAAAGCCCCTGAGGGCCAGATGAGTACAGATTTTCATTGATGCCTATCTGTCAGGGTCAATAAATCATCAAAAGAAGATTTACTACCCTCTGATAATAATAAAAGTAGCAAACACTTTCATAGCACTCTTCTTTTACATTAACCCATTTACTCCCCACACCTTATTCATAAATAGTGTCTTCCCTTTTTCTAGTTCTATGTTTTTCTAATCTAACAAATGAACTTAACAAATCAAATAGAAGGGGGCAATGTATTAGATCTGGCTCTTCACATTTCTATCATCTTCTCTCCTTACCATTTACCACTGCTTATGTAAGCCTGGGCTGTTGCCATAGTCTCCTAATCAATACCTGACCCTCTCTAGACTTGTCCTTCTGCAATTCATCTTCCACACTTTTGCTAAAATGATTTATCTGAACTACAAATCTAGCCATGCCATTATTATGCTTTAATGCCAATCTACCTGCTCTAGGATCAGCCCTGGATTTCAAACCATGAGGTCAACAGTACAGACCCACCAGCTACTTCTCAGGTCACTTTGAGTTGGAACTAACTTGACAGGACTTAAAAACAACAGACTATAGGAGGAAGACCACACACAGTGTTTAAGATGGAATATAAAGTCTCCTGTGCCTTGATCCCATTTACTTTTCTAGTCTGTTTTCCCACTATTTTTGTCTCAGAACTAAATTAACTCAAATTCTTAAACACAATGTTATTTTGTGTCTATTTGAAGCATGATGATCTGAGTTCTATAGATTTGTCTGAAATGTTTTTCATTCCTCAACCATGCACCCTCTCAACCCCCATACATATACCACACCACCAAACTGTTGCAGTTGTTAAGTGCCACCGAGTTTGTTCTAGCTAATGATGACCCTGTATAGGGTTTCTGAGGAGTAACTGGTGGGTTTGAACCACCAACTTTGTGGTGCAAGATGAATTTATGATCCAGTGCTTATCCTATAGCACCACACCAGGACACTATAACATCAGACTATGCCATGTCAGGTGCCATCGAGTCGGAACCAACTCATAGCGACCCCATGCACAGCAGAACGAAACAATATGCGATCCTGGGCCAACCTCACTCCCGCCGCCACACTCGACGCCATCATTGATGCCACCAAAAATATGCAAAGATTTAGAATTAGAAAACCATAAAGGAAGAGCACGGTCAGCATTTCTCAAGCTGGGGGAACTGAAGAAAAAATTCAAACCTCAACGTTCCCAATAATCTTAACCTAGCTCAGCACAGAAGTCTGAAAACCTTCCTTTATTCTGTCCTGTCTCCATATCTTTCATTCCAAGCAAGCGGTGTTTCTGCTAATATATTCTCAAAAATCTTGTGGGTGTCCTAGGAGTGTCACATATATCTATTTCATTAGATATGAGGTTCTACACAGATCAGTTTTTTTCTTGCATATTCTTATATCTACTATTGCTTCTGTTGAGTGGATCCATGAGTCAAACACCATACTCCTTCAGATAAAGATCATTGAAATATACTCTTGGCCTCTTGAAAGAAAGCTTTTCAATATTTCAAAAGTGAATTGTCCAATTTTAGTATCCTTTGCAATCTGAATACACTGAAAATCTCTCAAATCACCAAGTACTGGTTGCTCCCTTAATTTATCTCCTTTCTCTCACACTTTATTGTAAATAGCAAGAAAAAAGCAGGCCATGCCATTAACAATTTTCTTGAAAGTCTTTTCAGCTATACTTTCAAGTCCATCACTTACAAATTCAGCTTTCCACACAACTGTACAACCATGTTGTTGTGAAGTGCCACCAAGTCGGTTCTGACCCATAGTGACCCTATATAGGGTTTCCAAGGAGCAGCTGGTGAACTTGAACTGCCGACCTTGCAGTTCAAACAGCTTTGCAGTCTGGTGCATTAACTCACAGCGCCACATCAGGACTTTAAATCAAGCTTCTGTCACTATATCCTAAGGATCACTTTCCTCATATTTTTAATAAAAGAGAACTTTACCCAAATTACCTTTAATGTTCAAATTTCTATGAACAATCCCTTCAAGGCAATCTGGCAGTCTATGTTATTTTTTTTTTTTTCTGTCATATTTTTGGGGACTCTTCCAACCTGTACCCATTACTTAATTCAAAAGCCACTTCTAGATACTTGTTACAAAAGCTTTTTACTTCCTCATACCAAAATCTGTATTAGTTTCCTTTAACTGTCATAATAAAATACTACAAACTTGATAGATTAAAACAATAGTATTTTTTTTTTTCTTTATTAGTTCTCAAGATCAGAAGTTCAAAATCAAGGAACTATGCTCCTTCCAAAATTTTAGGGGATAATTTTTCCTTGCCTCTTGCAGGCTCTGGTGGCTTCAGAAATTCCTTGGTTTGGGATTGCATAATCCTAATCCTTCCTCCATTTTCACATAGTTTTTTTGTCTCATTTTCTTTAAATATCCCTCTTCCTTTTTTCACATAAGGACTTCTGTCATTGACTTTAAGACTCACCCAAATAATGCAAGATAATCTCATCTTGAGCTCCTTAGGTTAATTATAGCTACAGAGACCCTTCTTCCAAATAAGATCACATTTATGGGTTTGGGATGGGCATTTTTGGGGAGGATGTTTTTATCTGGCAACCCACCAGAGCTCTCAGAAGATGTTTGTTGAGATAAACTGAATGTCCATAAATATGTTCTAACTAATTAGGGATACTCAGAAAAGCATGACTTTCATCAGCAAAAAGGAATTTCTGGATAAGAACCATGAGAAGAGTAGCTAAAGGAAAATATGATTTTTTTTAAAAAAAATAGCATTAATATAAATAAGGAGTCCTGGTGTGGTGCTGTGGATTAGTGAATTGGACTGCAAGGTTCGTTTGAATTGCAATGTCCACAGTTCAAACTCACTAGCCACTCCTTGACCCATACAGGGTCACTATGAGTTGGAACCGACTCCATAGCACTGAACAACAGCAAGAATATAAATAAAGATTATGTTGTTATATGATGCCATTAAAAAGAGAGAGAGACTTAATCACTGACCAAAAAATTTAAGTTTCATTTCTCAGTTGTTATAAACTAAATTTAGCCATATGTCAAGAGTCTTATTTTTTCTGAAATAGGATCAGATATAAATAAGATAGGGAATATCTTATTATCAACAAAATAAGCTTAGCTAACTTATTGATAGACACAATATTTAGGTTTCAATCATTTCATATTTTTTTATCTTGCTATTCATGATACATGTATGCAGAGCGAATATTACTATATGACTTCTATATCTGTAAATGGCTACTGTTCCCCAGAAAATACTTTACCATCCAATAAACACAAGAAAAAGCAAAGGGTTCATATAGGTGGTCATACTGTGGAACAGAAACAGGTTTCCAATGCTTGTTGTAGTGCCCTGTGAATAATCAGAAAGCCATTTCTATTAGCTGGCAGAAATAACATAGAGTAAATACTAAGATAAGTTTGGTACACAAACATGTTTTTCATGTATGACACAATGAAAATACTTCAACTTTCTTTACCTACCAATGCTCTCTATATCCAAATTGTTATGGTTAGTTTCTACAACTTAGACAAAGCTGAAATAACTGACATTTTTATCTTACCCAAAATATTGAAACATTTTCAAAAGCAAACTTAACCAACATTAAATTAAATTTAACAATTAATTAAAACCATGTTGCTTACAAAATTGCAAAGGAGCAGCTCCATCAAAGACTGCTTGATCAATGTTATAGCTATTATCAGGAAATAATAGGGCAAAAATAATACTTTTAAATACCGCACTCAAAACATAAGGACTGTATTTCTCAGTAAAAGAGAAATACATTTCCTCCACCTAAAACCCCAGAGTACTACATGTTCAAAAACAAAAGGTCAGGAACTAAGTACTTCAGTGACGCCTTTACCTTAAGGATCAGAATTGGAGTTATACTTGAGGTCTTAGGTGAAATGAGTTTGACGGATTAGATTCTGTTACTAGCTGTCAGTACACTACATAAAAAACACTTCACATACAGAGCTTAGTGAAACTAGCTGTTCTCTGCACAGGAAAATTCCTTGATAGAGTTAGCATGAAGACAAATGAACTGTTATCCCCCAAGAAAGGTGTCCCTTTAGGTTAGATTTGAGGTTAGCTATACCAAACAGTAAGAGCACTTGACTTCCCATGGCTGACAGACTCATTACCTTTGTAAATATTGAGGCTTAGCTTTGAATCCAGGGATTCTTCTTTGAGTTTCTAGAAAGTGCTTGTAACTAACCAATTACCAAGAAAAACGGAAATTAAAATATGAACTGAAACAAATAGTATAAGAAATTGTATTTAATTTCCTAACATCAGAAAAAGTTACTTAAACTTTCTCCTTTAATATTACAATATAAAGTATTATTATTAATACTTATCATTTGTCCTAAGCATTCAATTGTTTGTCATTTATCATTCAGCATAGCAAGAAACTCATGTTATTTTTTTCTTATCAGCGGGTAAGAAAAGGGAGTTCCAAAAAGATAAATTTTGAGGTGGCATTTTCAGGCTTTAAAACCACATTTGCAGTGTCCAAAATTAGTGTAATCTTCAACAAATCTTTTTCATGCAAAATTACTTATCTGAACTCTCTTTATCATGTAGATATAAGCTACATATTTAGTCTCATGAAAATTGAGTATTTTCCATTATGTCTATTTTAAACCATGGTCTTTCACTTCGTGCTATCTAATCATCTCACACACAATCCAACATTAATAAACAATAATATAAACAATTGGTAATTACACATATACACCTTTCTCATTTATCTTCTCTGGCAGCGTAGTGGTTACAAATC
>NW_006408604.1:5481058-5515439 GCF_000296735.1 Chrysochloris asiatica
TACAAGGAATATTCCACCACTGGTTTGTCAGTTTGTTGTATTGTGGTGATTTGTGTGGTGCTGTGATTCTGCAAGCGATGCAAATGGTGTTTTAAATACCAATAGGGTATCCATGGTGGACAAGTTTCAGCTGAACTGCCAGAGGAAGATGGAAGAAGGAGAGACAGACTACTTCTGAATATTTAGTCACTGAAAACATTATGAATAACAGTGGAACTCTGCCAGATAGCACCAGAATATTGAATACTGAAATGTAGTGAAAAGCACCAGAATATTATCAGATATAATGCCTAAAGATGTGACCCTCAATTTTTAAGTCACTCAAAACATGACTTGGGAAATGCTGTCTACTCAAAGCATAGTTGACCATGATGACATGAATTGATTAAAGCCTTCAAGACCTTCATTTGCTGATGGCACAATTCAAAATGAAGACAAATAGCTATAAATATCCATTAATCATCAGCACATAGAATGTGCTAAGTATGAATATAAGAAAATTGTAAATTTGTCAAAAATGAAACAGAATGCCAAAATATTGATAACATAGGCATTAGTGAACCGAAATGAACTAATTTTGGTCATTTTGAATGTAATAGTCGCATGGTTTGCAATGCCAGAATGAAAAATTGAAGAACAATGGCATCACATTCATCAACAGAAAGATCATTTCAGGATCTGTCTTGAAGTACAATGTTGTCTGTGATATCCATATGCCTACAAAGAAGACCAGTTAATACTATTATTATTCTAATTTACACATCAAACACTAAAGCCAGTGATGATGAAATTGAAGAAGTCTACTAACTTCTTCAATCTGAAATTGATCAAACATGCAATCAAGATGTATTGACAATTAATGACAATTGGAATACATAAGTTGGAAACACAAAGGAAGGATCAGTAGTTGGAAAATATAGCCTTAGTCACAGAAATGATGTTGGAGATTGCATGATAAAATTTTGCAAGACCAATGATTTCTTCAGTGCAAATACTTTTTTTCTAAACAACATAAAAGATGGCTATATTCATGAACCTCACCAGATGAAATACACAGAAATCAAATTGATTATATCTGTATAAAGAGAGGGTTAAAAACCTCCATATCATCAGCAAAAACAAGACCAGGGGTAGACTATGGAACAAACTATCAATTGCTCATATGCAAGTTCAGAATAAAGCTGAAGAAAATTAAAACAAGTTCACAAGAAGCAAAATATGACCATGAACACATCCCACATTAATTTAGAGATCTCAAGAACTGATTTGATGCATTAGACACTAAGGATGGGAGACTAGAAGAGTTGTGGGGTAATATTAAGAATACTGTACAGAAAGAAAGTAAAAGGTCATTAAGAAAACAAGAAAAAGACCAAAATGGATGTCAGAAGAGACTCTGAAAAATGCTGTCCAGCATAAAAATACTAAAGCAAATGAAAGAACTGAAGAGGTAAAAGAGTTGAACTGAAAAGATTAAAGGGTAGCTAGAGAAGACAAACTCTATTATAATGAAATGTGCAAAGATCTGGAGTTACAAAACCAAAAGGGAAGGACATGCTAAGCATTTCTCTAGCTGAAAGAACTGAATAAAAATTAAAACCTCAACTTGCAATATTGAAGGATTCTATGGGCAATATATTGAATCAAGCTGAAAGCAGTAAAAGATGATGGAAGGAATGCACAAATGCATTGTACTAAAATAAATGGTCATAATTCAACCATTTCAAGAAGTAACATATGACCAAGTACCAATAGTTCCTATGGAAAAAGTCTAAGGCATACTGAATACATTGACAAAGAGCTAGGTTCCAGGAATTGATGGAATACAAATTGAAATCCTTCAACAAATTGAAGCAGCACTGAAGGCACTCATTCATCCATGCCAAAAATTTGGAAGAAAGCTCCCTGGCCAACGGATTTGAAGAGATCTGTATCTGTTCCCATTCCAAAGAGAACTGACCCAAAAGAATGTTGAAATCTATGGGCAATATTATTTTATCACTTGTTAGTAAAATTTTGCTAAAGATAATTTTTAAAAATGACTGCAATAGTTCATGGGCAGGGAACTGCCAGAGGCGCAAGCAGGATTCAGATGAGGGATATCATTACTGACATCAGATGGAATTTGATTGAAAGCAGAGAATACCAGAATGATGCTTACCTGTGCTTTAGGGACTATGCCAAAGCTTTAGACTGTTTGGATAATGACAAGCTATGGATCATACTGGGAAGTATGAGTAATCCAAAACACTTAATTGTGCTAATGTGGAACATGTACGTAGACCAAGAGTTACTCATTCAAACAGAAGAAGAGGCTACTGACTGGTTTAAAATTAGGAAAGGTGTGTACCAGGGTTGCATTCTTTCACAATACTTATTCAATCTGTATGCTGTATCCTAGAAGATGGATTATATGAAGAAATATGTGGCATCAGTATTAGAGGAAAGCTCATTAACAACCAGTGACATGCAGATGATATTACCTTGCTTGCTGAAAGCAAGAAGGATTTAAAAGAGTTACTAATGAAGATCAAAGACCACAGTTTTTGGTATGGGTTGCACCCCAAAGTTAAAAAAAAAAACACAAAAATCCTCACAACTGGACTTATAAATACCATCAAAATAAATGGAGGAAAAAACTAAAGTTGTCAAAGACTTCATTTTGCTTCACTGAACCATCATAGAAGCAGCAGTCAAGAAATCAAATGGTGAGGACTTCCTGTTCTGGAAGCGACTAAGGCAGAGTCAGGTAGGACAGATTACATGGGAGAGGGATTGAAAACCCAGAGAAGTTGCTTTCATGGAACAGCACCAGAGCTCTGGATCTAGCATAAGGTGCAGGGAGTTAGTTTCCCACACACACCAGTGGAAAAAATCATGATATAAAGGAAAACATTGTGATTTAGGAATCACTCGAGACACAGGATCCCCTCTGTGGCCTCACTGCCCAGGCAGAGTTCAGAGGGCTGTGCTACAGCCAGAACTGCACAGGGAACTGGCACTAAAAGTGGTGCAGTGACATTTGCAAAAGGAGGTGCAGGGGGATTCTACACATTTTTTTCCTCCTCATCATTTTTCCTCCTGTTATGCCTTCTTTGCCCAGCCCAGACACCTTCAGGTGGGTGAGTTCACACCCCACAAAAAAAAGTCCAGCGTTGAGCCCACAATTTTTCCCACAGCACAGAGAGAAAGAGCCCCATCAGAGCCAAGGGCAAATTCTTTGGCAGCTGCTTATGCCACCAGCCTCTGGGTCACAGGGCTAAAATTAACTTGTGTGGGACCCTTTACTCTGGCATATCCAACAAGAAAAAAACAAGCCTGTCAGGCCTGACAGACAAACCATATGAAAAATCGTAAAACCCCAACATAAAAGGACACAACTATCTCTTGAATTATGCTGTGCACATGCAGATACCAAACTAACTTTCAGAGACAAAAATAGTAGACAAACTTTCTCCCATTAACTTCTCAACATCTATCTACGCACCTCTACAGTGTTGACTAGAGGAGGGGCCTGAGCGAGCAGACACCTCCACCCACTGCTGGAGGTGTCTATGGAGCAGTCACACAGCCTGTGTAGTGAGGTGACTGGACTGGTGTCCACAGTTTTATTTTTGTTTCAAAGTGGTAGGTTTTTTGTCTCTGCTTTTATATTGCTTCTGCTTTTGGTCCTTTTGATCACTCATTTTTCCTGAAGATGGGAGCTTTTTCTCCTTAAGTTACTCAGGAAGAGACAGCAATCATGGCCATATAGCCAAGCTACATGCATACTCCATAGTATTCCAACATTGGGACAAGAGCCAATAACAGCTGCAAGCATTACACACGAAAACGGAAGCCTATCTCCTGATCATATCCACCAAGAGACACTCAGCAAGCTTAACAACACAGCAACAAACATCCATTTAAGCATTAAAAACCCACATAACTACTGGAAATGACCAAAAAAACACAACAAAAAATTTAAAAATATGTCCAAAAAACAGAAAAGATTAACTTAGACCAGTGCGCTGGAGACAGACAAAGGCTCTCCAGAAGAGGAAGAGCAGGTTTGGGATTTGCCTGAGAAGGAATTCAGGAGAATGATGTGGAAACAAATTCAAATGCTCTGAAAACGGGTGGAGGAAAACAAGGAAGAAGTCAAGAAAGTACTACAAGAACAATCAAACAAGATTGATAGAGCATTGGAAACTATTCAAAACCTGCAAAAAGAGGTCCAGATGACTAATAATAAAATATCAGAAATAGACAATACACTGAAAGGGGAAAGGAGCAGAAGTGAAGGGATGGAAGCCAGAACCAGTGAAGTGGAAAACAAATCTTTCAATACTGCTAAGATAGAAGAGCAAACAGAAAAAATTATTTAAAAAATCTGAAGAGAGTCTAAGATTCATGCTGGATAACATGATTAAGAACAACTTAAGGATCATTGGCATTCTGTAACAGGAAGAATAAAAGAAGTCCACAGAGAAGATAGTTGACGAGCTTCTGGAAGAAAATTTCCCTAACATCTGGAAATATGAGAAGATAAACATTTAAAAAGCTGAACGTACACCAGGAAGGATAGACCCCAAAAGAAAATCACCAAGACATATAATAATCAAGCTCTTCAAAATCAAAGACAAGGAGAGAATACTAAAAATGGGCAGGGAAAAGAGAAGTATTACTTACAAAGGCAAGCAAATCATATTAAGCTGTCTTCTCAGCAGAAACCATGCAGGCAAGAAGGCAATGGGCAGGCATGTACAAAACCCTAAAAGAAAAAAGAAAAAAACACACAAAAAACTACCAACCAAGAATCGTCTATCCAGCAAAACTCTCAATCAAATATGATGGTGCAATTAAAACATTCCAGGATAAACAGATGCTAAAAGATTTTGTCATAACCTATCCAGCACCTCAAACCATTTTAAAGGGAGTTCTTGGGACTGAAAATTAACAAGAACAGAAAACAATCAGAGAGTGACAGGCGTGGCAACACCACCTGAAACTGAGACGACAGATAGCAGAGTCCAGAAAAGAACAACACTACAACAACAAATTCAAACAGAATATCAAAATAATATCAACGTCAAAGAAGGTAAAAATGTAGGAACAGAGATCCAGGTGGTGAGGAGGTCATGTAGATTACAGGATACAAAAGATTGTTTTAAATGTAGAGAAAAGTTAATAGACTATAAGGTAACCCCAAGGAAAGTTAATACTTCATAACTTACCATGAAAATGAACTTCCAAGCAGAACAAGCAAACATGAAAACTAAGAAAAAAACAACAAGAAATAGTACAAAAACCACAAACTCAGTACAAGAAGGCATTCAGAACAAAGGAACGAATAACACTACCAAAAAATTAACGTAATGGCAGCAATTAATTCATACTTGTCAATAATTACATTTAATGTCAATGGATTCAATGAACCAGTGAAGAGACAGAGAGTGGCAGAAGAAATGGATAAAAAAACAAGACCCTTCAATATGCTGCCTCAAGATACACAGCTTACACACAAAGACAAAAACAGACTAAAAGTTAAAGGATGGTAAAAAATATATACCAAGATAATTGCAGCAATAAACAAGCAGGATTGGCAATATTAATCTCTGATAAAGTAAACTTTAAGACAAAATCCAGCATAAGAGATAAAGAAGGACACTATCTCATGATCAAAGTTTCAATTGAGCAACACGACATGACCATAATAAATATCTTTGCTCCCAATGAAAAAGCACCAAGAAATATGACACAAACCTTACTAGAATTGAAAAAAGAAATACATAAATCTACAATTATAGTGGGAGATTTTAATACAACCCTTTGGAAAAAGGTGTATTAAACAAATTCGACAACCAGAATAAATTCGACAAAGTTACAGAGGAACTAAACAGCACAATCAACCAACTTGACCTCATAGATGTGTACACAGCATTCAACCCAACAACAGCACAATATACATTCTTCTCCAGAGCACATAGAAGATTCTCCAGAATTGACCATATGTTAGGTCACAAAGCAAGACTCTGTAAATTTACAAAAGCAAAATACTACAAAGCATCTTTTCAGACCACAATACCACAAAACTAGAAATCAACAGTAAGACCAAGGAAATAAAATCGAATACATGGAAACTGAATAACACCCTGCTGAAAAACAACTGGGTACAAGAAGAAATTAAACGTGAATTCACAAAGTTCCTAGAAACAAACGAGAATGAAAACACAACATACCAAAATCTTTGGGACATGGTGAAAGTGGTGCTGAAAAGACAATTTATTGTGATAAATGCACACATCTAAAAATAAGAAAGAACCAAAATTAATACATTAACACAGCATCTACAACAATTAGAAACAGACCAACAGAGGGAAGCTACACTCAACAAAATAAAAGAAATAATAAATATAAGAGCAGAAATAAATGAGATGGAAAACAAAAAAAAAACTATAGAAAGAATCAACAGGACAAGAATCTGGTTCTTTGAAAGGATTAATGAAATTAACAAACCATTGGCAAACCTAACAAAAGAAAAGAGAGAGAAGACACAAATAACTTGCATTAGAAACCACATGGGCAATGTCACAACGAAATTAAAAGGAAATAACAGAATACTATGAAGAGTTGTACTCCAACAAATGTGAAAACTTACATGAGATGGACACATTTTTAAATAAACACGACCTACCTAAACTAACACACAGTGAAGTAGAAAACCTGAACAAACTCACACAAAAAAAGAAATTAGCAGGTCATCAAAAAACTCCCAACCAAAAAAAGTCCAGGCTCAGATGGCCTCCCGGGTGAGTTCTACCAAACATTCAGGAAAGAGCTGTCACCAATTCTACTCAAATTATTCCAGAATATAGAAGAGTACTGAAAACTTCCTAATACTTTTTATGAAGCAAGCATAATCCTCATACCAAAACCAAGAAAGAATATCACTAAGAAGGAACACTACAGACAAATATCCCTCATGAACATAGACACAAAAATTCTCAACAAAATCCTAGCCAAGAGAATCCAGCACCACATCAAAAAAAAAAAAAAAACATCATGATCAAGTGGGATTCATATCAGGGATGCAAGAATGGTTCAACATTAGAAAAAAAAATCAATGTAATCCACCATATAAATAAGACAAAGGATCATATCAATTGATGCAGAAAAGGGATTTGACAAAATACAACATCCATTCCTGATAAAAACACTCAACAAAGTAAAAATTCCTCAACATAATCAAGAGCATATAAACAAAACCAACAGCCTACATCACTCTCAATGGAGAGAAACTGAAAGCCTTCCCTTTGCGAACAGGAACCAGACAAGGATACCCTTTGTCTCCACTCCTATTCAATATTGTTATGGAAGTCTTAGCCAGAGCTATAAAGCAAAATTAGGGAAATTAAAGGCATCCAAATTGGCAAAGAGAAAATAAAACTGTCTCTATTTGCAGACGATATGATCCTATATATAGGAAACACCAAAGACTCAGTACACAAGCTACTAGACATCATTGGAAGATACAACAAAGTGGCAGATTATAAGATCAACATACAAAAATCAGTTGGATTCCTCTATAGTAACAATGACAGCACTGAAAAGGACATTAGGAAAACAGTACCATTTACAATAGCCACCCAAAGGATGAAATACCTGGGAATAAACATAACCAGAGAAACAAAAATGGGCTTATACAAAGAAAATTATAAAACATTACTAAAACAGCAATGAGATAACATCACACACCAGCAATAACAGCAAAGATAAAAAAAGCAGAGGACAATAAATGCTGGTGAGGATGCATAGAGAATGGAACCCTCTTACATTGTTGGTGGGATTGCAAAATGGTCCAACCACACTGGAAAGCAATATGGCGCTTTCTCAGAAGGTTGGAAATAGAAATACCTTATGATCCAACGATTCCTCTACTTGGTATTTACCCACAAGAAAAATAAGCCATAACACAAGTAGATATATGCACAACGATGTTCATAGCAGCACTGTTTATAATAGCAAAAAGATAGAGACAGCCTAAGTGTCCATCAATTTAAGAATGGATAAACAAACTGTGGTACATACACACAAAGGAATACTATGTTACCTTGAAGAACAACAAGGAAGCTGCAAACCACCACATAACATGGATGAACCTTAAGGACATTATGCTGAGTGAAATTAGTCAGGCACAAAAGGAAAAATTCTGCATAGGACCATTATTGTAAAAGACTAAGAAAAAGAACCCACCAAAAAAGGGGGGGAAATTACATGTATATATGCTGATCACCAGGATGTATGGTATGAGAGGAGGGGAGGGAGGGAGAGGAAGATCAAGCACAGCGTGGGGAATAGGCACAGGATAGCTTGGGTGCTGGGGGTAGGGGACAGTACACAAGAAGGGGGAGGGGAATGGAAGAACAAGGCTGATGGGAGAACAGTTAGGCAGGTTCTCATGGGCTAAGCGGGACAGAGGTAAATTATGATATATGCCCAACCTTGGAAAAACAGGGCTCCGGGATACAGGGATTGAGCCATGGTTTGAATGGGTAAACAAGGAGAATAATGTTAAGGTGTTTGGCTGTATTTTGAATCTTGGTTTCCCTTGCCTACCATTGTAAAATAGATATTTAGGGTGGGGGGGAGAAAGGAATAGCCAGAAACATCACCAGCGAAAGCTTGTAAGTCCGTCTTCAGCCTACAACTGATTGGAATACCTTAAAAGGGGCTAGAAGTTGCCCAATGAAAGAGGCTTCTTGTGGAGCCTTTACATTGCATAAGACCATAGGTGGAATCCACAACCCCTTCCAGAATCATCTGAGGTAGGCAATTTCCACTGGAAAGGTTGAGTAGACCAGCCTGGAGTGGCTAGAAGAACAGAAGATAAGTTGTGAAAGAAAGACCGCAGGAAAAATCCGAAACAGTAATGATAGTCTGATTGATTACTGCAAGAACAAGTAAGCTGTTCGCCTGGGAGCCATCAAGGCAAGTGGTGGAGACCCCTCAGAGCAAACTCCCTTCCAAGACTAACTAACATTCAAGGGGATTACATGAGGTTTGGCTGGTGACCACATTGGTCACCGATAAGGGGAAGAGGGGGAAAACAACAGCAATGAAGTTGTGAGCTAAGTTCGACCACAATCAATAGATCCCTATGAACCTGGGCAGAGATGTGGATGGCCAGCAGTAAGGCAAGACCCTGGGACTCCTGGGCTCAGAGGTAGTGACATGGCCACAGAGGACTAGAGCAGAGAGTGAAGCGTCCAGGTGATATGAAGTGAAGGGAGATGCACAAGAACACCCATACTTGCAGATAGTACCCACTTGACCTGGCTTCGATGGCTGGATGATCAGAACTCGACTAGAAGAAAAAAGAAGGGGGGCGGGGAAAGTCACCTGCTACAATTTGATGAACTTTACCTATACTTATGGATGTAGTAGCTCAAAAAAGGGAACACATCTTTACTGTGAGGTTCACTCCCACCCCCTCGGTACACAGGGTTAACAGGGATGGGCAACTTAGACACTGGCTACCCAAAATGGGGGGTCCGGGGCTACAAAGGCAAGAAGTGACTGGCTTATAAGCTTTCAAGAGGAATCTTAGTTCCAGACAGGGATAGGGAAGGTAGAATTCCCACTGAATGATTTCCAATCTGTTGGGACTGGGCTGACGAAAGGAAATGGGGATAAGACTCTTGTGGTACAGTAGTGAATAATTGCCATCAGGACTGACTGATGTAGAGGTAGATGTTTTTTGACAAAAGGAGGGGAATGATTGATTTTGCAGCCTAAGAGCCGAGGTCCTTGGGACCATCAAGTGAGAAGAGCAGATAGCGGAACCCTACCCAGAGAGGCAGAGACACCAGGGATGGAGAGAAAGATGATGACGTGGACAGATGGAGCGGCTGGGGATACTGAACTCAGGGAGGGAGAGGGACTGTGTGCTGATGGCCAGGGGCGGGTCTGTGGTTATTTGATGATGCATGGAGGGGATTGTAATCATTGCAATGAAACGAAATATGATAGGATGCATGTAAAACTGATATTCTTCCATGTAAACCTCACAATAAAAATTTAAAGGAAAAAAAAAATCAAATGACAAATTGCATTATGCAAATCTGATGCACAAGACCTCTTAACGTGTTCAAGAGCAAAGATGTCAGTATGAGGACTAAGGTGCACCTGACCAAAGCAATGGTATTTTCAATTGCCTCATATGCATTTTAAAGTTGGACAATGAATAAAGAAGTCTGTAGACGAATTAATGCATTTGAGTAAAGGTGTTGGAGAATATTAAAAGTGCCGTGGGCTTCCAGAAGAATAAACAAATCTGTGTTGGGAGAAGTACAGCCAGAATACTCCTTAGAATGGCAAGACGTTACCTCTCATATTTTGGACATATTATCAGGAAGGATCACTCCCTGGAGAAGGACATCATGCTTCGTATATAGAAGGCTGTTAATGAAATGGATTGGTTCAGTGCCAGCAAGAAGGTGCTCAAGTGTGAAAATGATTGTGGGCAAGGTACAGGACCAGACAGTGTTTCATTCTGTTGTGCATAGGGCTGCTGTGAGTCAGAACCAACTCTATGTCACCCAACAACAACAGAGTATTGCTGAAAGAGGTATTATATAATCTACTACACCACAGAAAAGTTTTTCATATTACTAATTTTATCTTTTTCAAATATTTCAATAGCTACAAATAATCCCACCACGTGCATGTGCAATGAATCTTTAAAGTTTTAGAACACACATGCAAATATAAAATTCACTAAAAGTTATGTAAAGCATAATATATGGTTTATGTCATATTTTCCCGGGAACTGACCTTTTGTTATGGATGGTCCCTAATGATTTTCTAAGTTCATAATTATATATTAGTAGATTTTATGTAGATTTGCCATGAAACTCATGCACTAGCTCTATTTTTCTCAAGGCTAGCCATCTCTTGTATTCTCACTCATTCATTCTGCCTCATCTACCATTCATTTACTGTGGTTCAAGTCTGTTGCGCTGATTGAACTAGCCTGTTGCACTTAAGTATAGGGCTCGCTTCCTTTGCCCCTGCCACAGAGTAAGGATAATCAGCTTCATGCTTAGGAATTCTAGGTTTTCCTGCCACTGGTCACCAAATAGTCAAGCACTAGATCTTCTATCACAAGCTGCCCAAAAGGACTGGAATGGTTTAACTCCTGAGGTGTGGGTGGTTAATTCCCACAGGAATAACTTTGTCATTGGAGAAAATGAAATAGGAGGAAGCTGAGGAAATAAATTCTTCTATCCATTGTCTACTCTGAGGCATATTACCTCCTATGACTCATCTGGAGAAGATTTCCTATTTCAAGTAGATGTTCCATCTAAACAATTCACTGTGTCTCTGAAGTGTTTCATGAAGTGATATTCACTGTCTTTAATTTCTGCACAGCCTTGTTTCATTTCTCTTTGATTCGCGCCTCTGCTGCCTTTGATTTCATCTCCAATAAAGCATGTAATACTTGCATCAAAAAACAATATAAGAAAAGAATTTTATGTACATGTATCTATACTTAAAATAAAGCAAAATAGACATTAAATAAAACAACTTTGAATAACCCATGGCTCAAACAAGAAGTCAAGAAAAAATAAAAATTATCTCAAGTTGGCTAAAAATGAAAATACAATAAATTGAAGTTCTGAAAAGCAGCTAAAGCAGTACTTACAGGACAATTTATGGCATAAATTTCTATTCAAGAAAAGAAGCTCTCAAATCAATGATGTAACCTTTTACCTAAAGAGAATTGAAAGAAAAGTAAGGCAATAGAGGAAAATAAATAATAGTTCACAGCAGACATTAATAAAACAGGAAAAATAAAAAGAATAAAAAACAATGTAGTGCAAAATTGTATCTTTAAAATGATCAGTAAAGTTGATTTTCCTTTAACTAAAATCATGAATATTAAAAAAAAAGAAAACACACATTACCTGTGAATTCTGGCTATTGGAAGGTAGTTATGACAGAAATGTAGTACGCAGATGTTTTACCAATAAATCTAGAGTTATTGATACTTCCTCCTAACCAGGTCCAATCAATATAATTTCATTGATTGAATGGACCAGCATGATGTCTAATGGTAGGGAAATGTGATCAAGGTACCTAAATTATGACATAATGCTAGAGAGTTGATGCTCTTTGAGGTAGGCTGGTGTAGGTGCATAGTTGGTCTGCCCAACAGAAGGCAAACTGCTTCTGGTGAAACTGGACTTGAGAAAAAGGAACTGGTCAGATAAATAGTTGCATACAAGGTACCAGGAAATGTATTAATTTACTCAAGCAATGAAACCACATCTGGAACAACAGCAGCAATTGGAGTCACTATACGGTTAAGTTTATGATAATTTACTATCATTCTCTAAGGTCCATCTGTTTTTTGCACAGTCCAGAAAGGAGAGTAATCACCACCCCTGCATCCTTCAAGTCCTTGATAGCAGCAATTTCTGCATCCCTACAGGATTGCAGTATTGCTTTTGGTTTATTATTTTCTAAGTAGACATAATTACAATGGTTCCACTTGGATTTTCCAATCAGAATAACCCTTCTTCCACATTTCAGGTATCCAATGTAGGGGTTTTACCAGTTTCTGAGTAAGTCTATTCTGATGATGCATTCTGGAACTGGGGAAATCATGACAGGATGTGTTCATCTGGACCTTAGTTAAGACTGGACCTTAGTTAAGACTCCATCAATAACTTGATATCCATATGCCGCATCTCTAAATGGAGGGCCACAGTGATGTTGGACACAGAGCCAGTGTCCAGTAATTCTATGAAATTCTGATTATTTCATTTCCTCCAATGAACAGTCACTCTTGTAAAAGGCCATAGATGATTTTAGGAAAGGCTGAGAAAAAGAATAACAACTTGCAGAGGGGTCCTTCCTCAAGGGGACCAGACACTCCTTTATTTAAGGGGTTGTGGGACTGTAAACTGTATCAAGTTTGGGAATTGATTGACAGGCCGTGACTCTCAATTCTGGTTATTCAAGTTAGATTGCTCTTCGCTTGACCTGAAATTCATCCTCTTGTACAGATCAAGTAAATATTTAGCAGGTTTCCCAACTATATCAGTCTTAGGGGCATTCTGCTTATGCAGTCAACACGTAAGTCCACACAAGTGACACTGTTCTGATTACTACTGTGATATTGTTATCCAAGACAGTAACAATGCCTACATTTTCTTTGTCACTTAAGTGTTGTCTCTTGGTTCCTACCACCATGGGATCAAATAAGCCCCATTATAGTTATGTGTCTTAATTCAATTAGTTCCAACTTTCAAATCTGGCTTATATAAAATAGCAATCACAGCAGTTTTCTAGGAAGCTGGGGCTCCAGTCACAATTGTTTCCCTCATTGTTATAGGAAAAGTTGTGTCCTTTGGGCACTCCACGTCTGTATTTATGGGTTTAGCTTGATAAACCCTAACATGATAATTTCCCAATGTCTTTGAAATCCTTCCTTTACAGTATACCAAGGCAGGTCTTATATTTCTATTTGATGTATTATAGGCTAAGAAGCAATCCATGTTTCAGCAAACCAATCAAATAAACTATTAGATCCTTCCCTACCTCTTGAACTGGAACACTGAATGAAGAATCTGTACTTAATTCATAGCAATAAACTCAGACAGATACAACCCTGTGTTCCTTACACCATTAAACCACACCTATAATAGCCATTCCCACACATATTCTCCAGCTTTCTGTTTATACATATTAGAACAATCATCCTGGGTCACAATTTGTACTTCACCTTTTGAAGCTTCCTGAGACTTAGTCTGTTTATACGTCTATAGACACTGTTGTTGTTGTTTAGTGCCGTCGAGTCGGTTCCGACCCACAGCGACCCTGAACAGGGTTTCTGAGGCTGTAAATCTTTACAGGAGCAGAAAGCCTCATCTTTCTCCCACAGAACAGCTGGTAGTTTCGAACTGCTGACCTTGTGGTTCACAGCCTGATTCGTAACCACTTTCTATAGACACTATTTCTCTGCTATTCATAAGGTTTTCAGTGACTAAATATTTGGAGGTAGTTTGTTATTACTTCTTCCTAGTCTGTCTTTGTCTGGAAGCTCATCCGAGACCTGTCCACCATGGGTGACCCTGCTGGTATTTAAAATACTGGCGGCATAGCTTTCAGAATCACAGTAACTCACAAGCCACCACAGTACAACAAACTGACAGTGAATAAAGAAGACTGTAGAAGAATTGATGCTTTTGAGTTATGGTGTTGGAGGAGAATATTGAAAGTGCCATGGGTTGCCAAAAGAACCAATAGATCCATTTTGGAAGAAGTTCAGCCAGAGTGCTCCTTGGAGGTCAGGATTGCCAAACTTTGTCTCTCATACTTCGGACCAGTCACTGGAAAAGATACCATGTTTGGTAAGGTGGAGGGTCAGAGAAAAAGAGGAAGACCCTCAATGAGATGGATTAGCCAAGTGGCAGCATGGATGGACTCAAGTGTGGTAACAGTAGTGAGGTTGGTCCAGGATCGGGCAGTGTTTCGTTCTGCTGTCTCTATGAGTCAGCACCAACTTGATTGCACTTAACAACAAAGACACCATTTATCTGTCTTTTTGTCATACTGTGGTGACTTGCATGTTATTGTGATACTGGAAGTTATGCCACGGGTATTTTAAATATCAGCAGTGTCATCCATGGTGGACAGGTTTCAGTTGAACTTCCAGACTAAGAGAATAGGAAGTAGAGGGAGACTACTTCTGAATCGTAAGTCACTGAAAAACTTATGAAAAGTTACAAAACAATGTCAGATATAATGTGAGAAGATGAGCCCCTAAGGTCAGAAAGCACTCAAAATATGACTGGCGAAGAACTGCCTCCTCAAAATAGAGTTGACCATGATGGCACAAATAGAGAAAGCTTTTGAGTACCTACATTTATTGATGCTGCACAACTCAAAATGAGGAGAAACAGCTAAAAATATCCATTAATAGTAGAAACAAGGAATGTATGAAGTATAAATCTAGGAAAATTGGAAGTTGCCAAAAATCAAAGATGCATATTCTAGGCATTAGTGATCTAAAATGGTCTGGTATTGGCAATTTAAAATATGTCAATCATATAGATTACTATGACAGAAACAACAAATTCAAGAGGATGATGTGACATTCATAATCAAAAAGAGCATTTCAAGGTCTATCTATGATAGAACAATATCGTTTTGTCTACAAGGAAGACCAGTTGTTATTGTTAGGTGCCATCAAGTAGGCTCCAACTTATAGCCACTTTATGCACAGAAGAATGAAACACTACAAGGTTCTGCACCATTCTCACAATTGTTATGCTTGAGTCCACTGCTTCTGCCACTGTGCCAGCCTATCTTGTTGGGAGTCTTCCTCTTTTTTATTAATTCTCCACTTTACCAAGGATAATGTCCTTTTCCAGGGACTGATCCCTCCTGATAATATGTCTGAAATATGAGAGATGAAGTCTTGTCATCCTGGCTTCTAGGAAACATTCTGTCTGTACTTCTTTCAATACAGATTTGTTTGTTCTTCTGGAAGTCCATGATACTTTTAATGTTCTTCTCCGACACTATAATTCAAATGCATCAATTCTTCTGTGGTCTTCCTTATTATTCATTGTCCAACTTCCACCTGCTCATAAGTCAGTTGAAAATATTATGGCTCTGGTCAGGAACACCTCAGTCTTCAAACTGATATCTTTGCTGTTCAACACTTGAAAGAGGTCTTGTGCAGCAAATTTGCCTGATGACATGTGTCCTTTGATTTCTTTACTGCTGCTTCCATGAGTGTTGATTAATGCCACTATTATTCAAACATATGTACCAACCACTAATTCTAGTGGTGAAATTAAGAAATTCTACTAAGTTCTTCAGTCTGAAATTTAGCACACATACAATCAAGATGCATTAAAAGTTACTGGTGATTGGAATACAAATATTGGAAACAAAGAGGAATGATCAGTAGTTGAAACTATAGCCTTAGTGATGAAAAAAAGAAGGAAAAAAGATGATGCTGGAGACTGCTGACTTTGTAAGACCCATAACTTAATCATTGCAAACACCTTTTTTAAGGAACATAAAACATAACTATATACACAGACATCACTAGATGGAATACACAGAAATCAAATTTAGTTCATTTGTGGGAAGAGGTGGTAGAAAAGCTCAATATCATCAGTCAAAACAAGGTCAGGGCAGACTGTAGAACAGACTATCAGTTGTTCATATGCAAGGTCAGGCTGAAGTTGAAAATTATGTAAATATATTCTACCTGAATTTAGAGAACATCTCCAGAACAGATTTGATGCAATAGACACTAATGACAGAAGATCAGAAGCACCACAGGATGACATCAAGAATATAACAAAGGAAAAAATCAAAAGTTCATTAAGACAAGAAAGAAACAACCAAATTGGATGTTAGAAAAGACTTTGAAACTTGCTCTCAAGCATAGAGATTCTAAAATGAATGGATGAGATGAAGATTTAAAAGAGCTGAACTGAAAATTTTCAAAGGGCACCTTGAGAAGACAAAGTCATGTATAATGAAATGTGCAAAGACTTGGAGTTAGAAAACCAAAAGAGAAGAACAAACTCAGCAATTCTGGAGCTGAAAGAACTGAAGTAAAAAATAAAGCCTTAACTTGCAATATTGATGGATTCTATAGGCAAAATACTGAATGATGCAAAATGCACCAAAAGAAAATTCAACAAATACAGTGTCTTAGACCAGGTTTTCTAAAGACGTAAAACCAATGAAACATATATAAGCATATATAGAAATAATTTTATTTTCAAGGAAATTGTTTACAATTGCAGTGTCCCATTCAAGTACTAACCAGACACAACTCTGCGTAGTTCAAAAGAGATCTAGTGCATTCTTGGTGTTATGATCATAGACAGTGTGACCTGGATCTCCTCACCTTAACAATGCTTTGGGAAGGGGCAGTTGTTTGCACAGAAAGGCTAGGTTGGCACCTGCAACACAGCAGAAGAGAGAGAGAGAGTCCCTCCTGCACGCCATTATTTTGGGACAGACCACACCCTCAAGGAAGCATCCTTTCAATTGATTGACTGCTCATAGCCACTCATCATAGAGCTAACTATGCCTGTATTAGGTTTCATCACCATGGGAAAAGGCACATCCCAACTGCTAAACCTCTGGAAATCCTTACCTGGTCTAGTTGACACAAAACCCTAGCCAATACCCTTGTCAACTTGATACCTATACATGGTGTGCATAATCTCTAAATAAAGAAAATTATAAAATCATACTTGTGCCTAACATTATATAATTAAAACATGCACTGACTCCACTTACATCTTATATATCACAAACACAAAGCAAAAATATTTGATACACATATATAAAACAAAATAAATATATTGATTTAAATGTCCAAAGGTCACCTTCTGCATGCCAGTCTCTTTCCTGTAGGCTCACAGTCTTACTCAGTCCCTGGCCTAGAGTCCATGGCTACTCTGTCTTTCCATGCCAACACCTCTGTCATCATGTCTGCTGTTGTCTCTTTTATCCAGGCAGGGATCCCAAGTTTCACTCATGCTCTTCCTAATAATGGTCCTGGGATCATCTATTCCTGAATGAAAGATAACTATTCTCCTCTTTTAGTTACACATCTTTTACAATTACAGTTTTGACAATCACAATGAACTCTACTAACAGCTACTTATAAATGAAATCATAAAATCCTATCAGAGTCATCTCCTACCCCCTTTCACCAGAACCATCTGGCAATGAGGAAAACTATTCAGTGGGGAATTCTCCTTTGTCTCCTCCTTCTAAAACTAAGCACAGCCATGGAAGTTTGTAATCCAGCCACCTCGTGCCTTTATTGCTTTCCCTCCCCCTCTATTTTTGATAACCAATGTCTAAATTGTCCATTTCTATCAGCCCAGATGTGGCACTGTAGGCTAATGAGTCAGATTGCAAAGTTGTTTGAACTGCAAAGTCAGTAGTGCAGGCTCACCAGCTTCTTCTTGGGTCGCTACGGGTGTGAAAAAACTCAACGGCACTTAATCAACCCAATCAACTGATACAACCAATACACTGAGGAGAAAAGCATATTCCTTAATCTGAAGAATCTTCCATTCTGATTGGAATTTTGAACAACTGCGTCCAAAGCAAAAGTCCAGTTCATCAAATTGTAGCAATTGACACCGACTCAAAATATCAAATGGCTTTATCTTCATCTGATCAGCTTCTCATCTTCTCAACCCTAGCTATCCAAGCTAGGTCAAATGGGTACCTGCTACAAGTTTTGGGGTTTACCCACACTTTCCTGCAATTCAAACCATCTGGCATCTTCACTTTAAGACCTAGACTTATGGGCTAAGTCAGTACCCACGGGCTCAGGAGTTCACACAGCTCCCTGAACTTCAGACCAGTCAGCCTTCCCTCTAGCTCATCTAGGTCACCAATAGAACATGTGCAAACTCAGCCCATGTCTTCATTGCTGTATTTCCCCAAATTCTACCTACAAGTAGATTCAGGTCTTCATCAATGAGCAAAAGACTGTCTGGTATGCTTTAACTTTCAGTCTTAGAGGGGGATTTCTCTGATGGGCTAACTTTCCTTGTCTCTATGACTCAGAAAGTCAAAAGGCCAAACTGTCTGCTTTTATTCTCTGCCTGTCTACTGTTATTCCCGGCAGTTCTGGGTTAGTCTGCATGTCTTTTTAAATGTAAATGTCCCAACTCTGAAGGCTCTTGGTTGGGCTCAGTAGTTCACCCATACTCTACAAAAGCTTAAATCAGGAAGTCTATTTTTTTCCAGGAAAATTCTAACTACTCTTTCAGCAAATCCAATTAAGTATGGGCTGATGATGGGCTTACAATTTCTCTGTAATCATTATTTCAAAGATTCATTTCTATTATACATGTATGCCAATTTTACACTAATATGCAGGATAAACAAATATCCAAACTGCAGTCAAATACATAAACCTTTAAAAACAATCCAAGTTCAACCTTTTCCTCTACCTGGGACTAACCCCATTCATATGCATATACTCTTGGCCTCTGGCAGGGTGGATTCCAGTAGGATCTGCTCTTTTTTTATCCAACATGACATCTGCTTCAAGCAACTCTAGAAGCTGTCACTCTCC
Source organism: Chrysochloris asiatica (assembly GCF_000296735.1). NCBI lineage: Eukaryota > Metazoa > Chordata > Mammalia > Afrosoricida > Chrysochloridae > Chrysochloris > Chrysochloris asiatica. The sequence goes on from NW_006408604.1 coordinate 5,500,185, forward strand.
CCACTTAAGCATTTTATCCCATGCCCCTTAATTCTTTCTTTTACTAAACCTCATAATATCATAGGTCTGGAGCCATTGCAATGAATCCTGCTCCCAGCACCAGCTGCTTAAACCCTACTGGGAACCATACATGACTTCCCTTGACTACACAGAGGGAAAGATGTCCAAACTCTAAATTAGCTGATTCCTATGAAATGGAGGTCAGACATGCATTCACCCTAGATCAGTGACTTTAAAATTAGTCCGAATTGAGAACCAATTTAGAAAATTCATCCTTATGATTTTGTTTCTCTAGAACCCCACTCTCTAGGTAACACATGTCTTAGGCCAGGTTTTATAGACAAGCAAAGCCAGTGAAACATATATATGTATATATAAAGAGAGAATTTTATTATCAAGGAAATTGCTTACAATTGAAGAGTCCAGGGTGTCCAGTGGAAGAGAGAGAGAAAATTACTCTTTGTGTTCATTATGTTAGGAGCAGGTCACACCCCCAAGGAAGCTTCAGTTGATTGGCTGCTCATAGCCATTCATCATACAGCTAACTATGCCTGTATTTAGGTTTCATCACCATGGGAATAAGCACATCCCAATTACTAATCTTCTGGAAATCCTTGCCTAGTCAAATGGACACAAAATCCTAATCACTACACACAGATTCACTGTACCAAGAAGAAATGATGAATGTTCAAACCATTTGAAGAGGTCGCATCTTATCAAGAACCAGTGGTCCTGAAGGAATGAGTCCAAGGTAGACTGAAGGCATTGACAATGAACAAGAATCCAGGAATAAAAATAGAAATCTTTCAACAAACAGATGCAACACCACTGGAGGCACTCACTAATCTATGTAAAAAAATTTGGAAGACTGCCATCTATCCAATTTATAGGAACAGATCAATATTTGTCCCCCTTCCAAAGAGAGGTGCCCCAGTTGAATGTGGAAATCATTGAATATCATTAATATCACATGTAAATCAAATTTTGCTGATGATAATTCAAAATCACCACAACAATATGTATGCTGACAGGATGACCAGAGATTCACACTAGGACATGGAACTAGTGATATTATTGTTGGTGTCAGATGGTTCTTGGATGAAAGCAGAGAATATCAGAAAGATATCTGTTTTTGTTAAGTGCTGACTCATAGCAACCCAATATAGAATTTATATGGAGCAGTTGGTGGATTTGAACTTGCAGTTTGCAGTCCAGTTCTTATTCTACAGCACCACACAAAGAGTCAGAAAGATGTTTACTTGTGTTTTATTGACAAACTGTAGATAGCACTGTGAAGAATAGATATTCCAGAACACTTAATTGTGTTCATGAGGAACCTGAAAGTAGACCAAGAGGCAGTTGTTCAAACAGAACAGGAGGGCACGGAATGGTTTAAAATCAGGAAAGATGTGTGCCTAGGTTGTGCTCTTTCACCATATATGTTCAATTTGTATGCTGAGCAACTAATCCATAAAACTGGATTATATGAAGAAGAATATGGTTTTAGGAATAGAGGAAGACTAACAATTTCAGAAATGCAGATGATATCATCTTTCTTGCTGAAAGTGAAAAGTATGTAAAATACTTACTCATGAAAATCAATAACTATAGCCTCCAGTATGGATTGTACTTATATGTAAAGAAAATGAACATCCTCTCAACCAGACCAATAGAAAACATCATGATGCATAGAGAAAAGTTTGACGTGTCAAAGACTTCATCTTGCTTATGTGCACTTATCAACATTCATGGAAGCAGCAGTCAAGAAATCAAATGACACATTAGGCAAATCAGCTGCACAAGACCGCTTCAAAGTGTTCAAAAGCAAAGATGCCAATTTGAGGATTAAGGTGATCCTAACCCTATTTTCAATAGCCTCATATGCCTGTGAAAGTTGGACAATGTTTAAGGAATACCATAGAAAAATTGATGCCTTTAAGTTATGGTGTTGGAGAAGAATGGTAAAAGTATCATGTACTGCCAGAACAATAAACAAGTCTGCTTCTGCAAAGATTTACAGCCTTGGAATCCTGTGACGCAGTTCTACTCTGTTGTATGTTGTTGTTAAGTGCCGTCAAGTCAGTTCCAACCCATAATGACCCTGTACAGGGTTTCCGAGGCTGTAAATCTTTATGGGGAGCAGAAAGCCTCATCTTTTTCCCGGGGAACAGCTGGTAGTTTCAAACTGCTGACCTTAAGGTTTGCAGCCTGATTCGTAACTACTCCGCTACCAGAGCTCATTATAGGGCCACTAAAACTCAAAGCTGAATTGACAACAGAATCGATTTAGGCTTGAAGGGTGTTTATAGTGTACTTACTCTTCCATGACAATGCTCTAGTAGGGGTTCCTGCTGTTCCTACATTGTAATTGTCCTATTATTTCCCATTTTGCTTCTCAGCTTTTCCACACTGGTGTAAAAAATAAGCTATGGTACATTTCTTGTGTGCTGAAATAATTGAAGTGGTTTTTAGTTTCCTGAGCAAGACATCAGAGATTAAAAAAATAAAAATATTAATAAATGTTACTTGGGTTGTGTGTAATCAGAAGAAATACTTCTTAAATGTTGTATTAAATCTTATAATTATTACCTTTTCTAGAAATAAGACTTATTCCTAAAATTTTAAATAATGTATACATGATAGAAAGGTGGTATTATGTGTCTGTATCTACAATTGTTGTTGTTGTTGTTAAGTGCCGTCAAGTCGATTCTGACCCATAGCGACCCTGTATAGGGTTTCCAAGCAGCAGCTGGTGAGCTTGAACTGCCGACCTTGCAGTTCAAACGGCTTTACAGTCTGGCTCCTTAACCCACAGCACCACACCAGGACTCTGTATCTACAATAGCTAAGGCAAAAAGTCAAGAAGATCATTGGAGAAATACAGATTTATACTGAGACATTAAATTCACGCCATTCCCTCATTTAAGGCACTGTTTTGTTTATGATAATCCATATGATAAAAGCATTAAATCCTTCCTTTTTAATAACATATGCCAAATAATGTTGATAAATAATGTTAAAAGAGCCCTGGTTATATAGAATATGTGCTGGACTGCTAACTGCAATGTCAGCACTTCAAACCCATCAACTGCTCTCAGAAATCCTATACTGAATCATTGTGAATCAGAACCAATTCTATAGTACACAACAACAACGTTAAAAATAGCATTCAAGATTCTACTAGTATTATGTAGATTAAAACACATAATGTAATACAAAACAACAAGCCATATCATTGCTGTAATGAAGCACATTTTCTTGATTTTAGATAAAGATATATGAATTCAAATATGTATGTAATTTTATATTTTGTTTATTTCTAGGTCAAGCAGAGAAACATTAAAGAGAGAGTGTCATTTTGCCAAAAATCTTTCATGAACTGGATGTACATTTCTACTTTACCATGATTCTACTAGTTTCAAGATCAGCAAAGTTTTTGTATTCAATAATTTTTCTTCTATGTATATGGTGATAGTTGTGTGCTGTGGAGTCAGTTGCAACACATAGCAACCCTATATAGGGTTTCCAAGCCTGTAAACCTTTATAGGAGCAGGAAGCCTAATCTTTTTCCTTCAGAGCAACTGGTAGATTCAAACTGCTGACCTTGCTGTTACCACTCTGCTCATAATCTGCTACACTACCAAGAATCCGTAGGCAGTAAGTTGTAGAGTCTAAATGTAAGTGGAAGCAAATTCATTATAAGTAAGTTGATAAAAATTAAGAAAACCCTGGTGAACTATTCTTGAAAGATTATTGTTGTTAACTGCCCTCAAGTCAGTTCTGAGCAAGCCTGTTTCCAAGAAGCAGCTGGTGAGTTTGAACTGGCGACCTTATGGCTCACACTGACTTTGCTGTCTGGTGCTTTATCCCAAAGTGCCACACCAGGAAAAATTATAGTCTAGAAAACCCAGTTGAGTAATGTTACTGTTACATAGTGGTCACTAAGAGTAAAAATAAGTAGAGGGCACCCGATGTTACTGGACACCAGGCAGTGTAGCCAGTATCAGAGACAGGGTCAGAATGAATATACACTTTATTGACTCATCTGGAAGACGAGGAGAATCCTTCTCTGAAAGACTGCCTTCCCCTCCCCAGTACAGTCAGAACTAGTAAACCCCTCTAGGTATCAATCTGTCTGCATTGTTATTACATTCTTTTCTAAGAGTTTTATGGCTTTCTCCTACAAGGATGGAGTCTTGATCTGGTACTGTGGATTAATGCGCTGGACTGCAAAGTAGGTTTGAACCACAAGGTTGGTGATTCAAGCTCACCAGCTGCTCCTCAGAAATCCTATACAGGGTCGCTATGGTTGGAACCGACTCAACGTACTTAACAATTCCTCCAGAGATATAATTTATGTTCCACTGAGTCACAGTGCCTTACATCCTGGGACATGATTGCCCTCTGGTATTCCTCCTGGTTTGTCTTCTTAACCTAGGTTCAAAGCAACAATGTGGCATTAAATCCTTAGCCTATATGTTTCTGGAACACAGGGGAAAGGTTAGTCAGAGCAGTAATGATTGGGAACAAGGGTTTGAACAGAGAGGGGAAAAAAACTTATTAAAAACTGTTCTCTCACCAACAGCAAAAACAAGCAATTGTAAAGATAAAAATAATTTTGTTTTTACTTTAACCACATTGTTTTTTAAAATTGTATAAAATTTCCTAATTTTATTTGTTATTTTTATTGCCATTTATATTATCACCTACTTCTGAAGGTGGGATTCCATGAAGTTAATCAGAATGCTTAGCAAAAGATGAAGGTTTGCAAAATCTAAGGAACAAAAGAAGGAAATATATTCATTTTAAGATATTGAGATTTAGGAAAGATATAGAAATTCAGCGAAATCTATCTTTAAGCTTCCTTCCACTAGAACAAACAAATAAAATAAAATACTGTAATTTATGTTTGTTTGTTTTTTTACTACTTGCAAAAAATCATTTTATTGGTCCTGACTAAAACAATGTTTTAAAGTGGACAACATTCAATGTAATAAATTAGTGCTATAACAGGCATTTTTATGACAATGCAGAGGCATTTACCAAAGGGTTATGGCTTTTCTCAACTTTCTGTGAAAATGTAAATTTTAATGTTAAGGCAAAATTAAAGGTGCTTTTAATAGACAGTATAGCATGAGGTCCAGATATATAGCTTTTTGATATTAAAGATTAGAGAATGTTGAAAAAGAGTTCATAAGTCTGTTAGGTTTTCCATTTTATAAATCCCTTTGTGTCAGTCATGCCTTTAAAATATTGAGTTTTCTAACTACATAATTAATACACAATTCTTCCAATGCATTATAGTTGATTGATACTGTTTCTTAACTGTTACTACCTTGCAAAAGTACAAAATAAGAAAAATCTGAAAGTCTTTAAGGCAGTGTTCCATGGGGGGAGATAACAGTAGATGAGATATTTGGGGTGAAGGTGGGGAAAATTAAATGAAGGAGACCCAAGGAAGCTAAAATGTACATGCCAAAAGAAGGTAGAAGGAGGAGAAGAAAGCCAATCTGTCTGCAAAATAATGGTTATGTCAATAGTTATATACACTTTGTATAGGGTTTCTACGGCTGTAAATCTTTACGGGAGTAGAAAAGTAGTTCTAAACTGCTGACCTTGAGGTTAGTAGCTCAACCCCTAACCACTAAGCTACCAGATAACAAAGGAGAGTACCAAATAAAACAAAAGAAAGGAAAGACAGGTGTCACTCACAAGAGCTTGCAACCAGAGAACTGGTTCAGAGTTTATATAAGGAGTTACTGAATTCTTAGGACATGACTACTTCCCAGGCATCCAGTCCTCTCTGGTGTTAATCTCCACCCATATAAGCACCCTTTCCCCAGTCTATGAAGACATGAAATGAGATATTCAGGGACAGGCAGAGAAATCACAGAGATGTTGTGGGACTGATTTGAAAACAAAGCATTAAATAGACAGTGAACAAGCCTTTCAAGTTCTCCAAACAAAATTTTAGCATCTGGCCTGATGACTCCAGAGCAGAGCTTCCTGGGGAAGGGATAAATTGGAAACTGGTGGGAGCAGTTTAAGCTGCTACAATTTTTGGGAAATTGCTACTGACATTTAATGGGTTGCTATTGTTGTTAAGTGCTGTTCGGTCAATTCTGATTCATAGCAACACTGTATATGGCTTCAGTGGCTGGTGGGTTTGAACTGTGGACTTTCTGGTTAGCAGTCCAGAGCTTATCCTACAGCACCACACCAGGAGGCTCAAATTCTAGGCATTCTCTATGTATGAAGCTCCTCAAAATAAAGAAATATAAAGACTTTCAGATGTGACCGTAAATGAGAATACGTTGTTAAATGTCGAGTCGGTTCTAACTCATAGCTAGCCTGAATAGGGTTTCCAAGGAGCAGCTGGTGTGTTTGAACTCCTGACCTTGTGGCTTGCAGTCCAGCGCTGATAGTACAGTGCCACACCAGGAAGAAGAAAAACATTTAAAAGTGTGTGAACTAATGGTGTAGCGCTGCAGAACAATGCACTGCACCAGATCACAAGGTTGCTTTGAACTCACCAGTCACCACTCAGAAACCTTTTACAGGTTGCTAAGAGTTGGAACCGACTCAAAAGCACTTAACAACAAAAGTGCTTAAATGTATAAACATAAACTGAAATTTTCAGGGATGAAATTGTCAACTGAAACAAGATTATTGTGTGGTTTGGAGTTTAACCAAACGTTTTTTAATGGTTTTATAAAATCACACCACATCAGGTCTCATGAGTAATGTTGTTCATGGTATTTAAATTGTCAATACAACTCACCCGCATATTTGCATCAATCTATGCTAATAGCTGCCACATTCACATAGATCCTAGAAGTATGAGGAGGGACCTCAAAGAGTTCTTGTGAAAATTTCATTATCTTTTGATTCAATTTTCCATGAACATTTTGAAACCCCTTATATGGGCTAGCATTTAACTGGTTGACATCAGTGAAATATGGGGTATCAATGCCTAGTTTAAACCAATACTTAAAACATATATCAACTTTATTATAAATCATTTTCCTTATTTCCCTTTTACATTACATTAATGGCATGGCATTGTTATTGGTAAAATTATGTATATTGATAAGTTCAGTTTTAATATCTATGATTTTAAACTCAGAGTAGTAAGATGAATTTATAAAACATTTGCTCAAAAAACAAAGTGGACATTTCATCTAATTGGATTGAGAACCTGTGCGCTAGGATGAACTCTAGTTGGAAAAAATTTCCCCAAACACAGTGTACAATAAGGATTTTAATATTTTTCTTTTAAAAATGGACCGCCAGCCAAATATAAGTCAGCCAAATCATCAAATGTTTAAGTAAAACCTCTAATATGAAAGAGACAAAAGTAAACAAAAATCTCAAAAACAAAACATGGAGGGTGGAAAAGTGAGGCAGAGAAAACAAAGCAGAACAAGATACGTATAAAAAAGGATGTGTGGTATGTATGTGTGTATGTACATAGAAGAGTACTCCTAAACTGTGTGGTAGGAAAACCCCAGGGCCTATTCTTGAGGAGGTCTGCAACTTAGAAAAAACTATTTTCATAACAATACTACAACATTTTCTTTATTCAATCTTATTCTATTATAAATGCCTTGTGGAGTTTTCCAGTTACTTAGAATATGATACAATAAATTGAACACAGAAGTAGCTTTGAGAACCCAACTGTCTTCTATAAAATCCAACATTAAAGAGATTTGCAAAAAGATGTACTAAAAAAGCAAGTCTTCTTATGAGTAAATTAATTTTTGTTTTAGGAACTATAAATGGTACTTATCTACCAATAATGGATTATTACTGTTATTTTAATGGATTAATAATTTTTTTCGCTGCAGGTTAACGCGCTGGACTACAGGGTCAATTTGAACAGCAAAGTTGGTCGTTCAAGCTCATCAGATGCTCTTCAGAAACCGTATACAGATTTGCTTACTCAATTGTACTTAATAACTATGTTGTTGTTGTTGTTACGTGTCGTGGTTCTGAAGGTATAAATCTTTACAGGAGCAGATAGTCTCATCTTTCTCCAGCAGAGCAGCTGGTAATTTCGAACTGCTGACTGTGAGGTTAGCAACCCGATTCATAACCACTATTGGTGGTTATCAGAGCTCCTAAACAGCATATTAAAACATACAAACAGGCACAAACACACATATATATTTAATAGTCAATATCCTAAAAGAAGATATTACAAATAGTAAATAAAAACAGAATATAGTAATAGAAGAACTTGGCAATTCAGGATAAAACTAATTGTAATCACATTGATTCCAACGCATGGCAGCCCCATGTATGTCAGAGCAGGACAGTGCTTCACCGAGTTTGCAATGGCTGATTTTTCCGAAGTAGATTGTCAAGCTTTCTTCTGAGGCATTTTGGGTGGACGTGAACTTCCAACTCCACACAGGAACCGTTATCATCAGCCAGGGACACCACTCAAAATAAAGGGCCTAAATTTCAAAAAAGTAAAGAAACTGTATGTGGAAAATATAAATAAGCTTTCATTATGATCAGCAAAAGACAAAGTGATGGACAATATGAGGAAAGAGAAAATAAAAAAATTAGATGATAGATCTAAAATTTACAATATTCTCCAACTAGAATTTTAGAAAGTAAAAGAAAAAAATGAAAAAAAAATGAATTCAAAGAAATAATTAATGAAATTGGAGGATGTAAATTGCCAAATTAAATTCTAGACATAAATGGAGGGTGGGAATCATGCAGTTTCATAGTATTAAGGATAAAAGGAAGATTCTAAACATTTTAGATAGTAAAATGAGGGATTAGCAATAAAAATGACAAAAATTGAAACTAGAAAAAAAAGAGAAAAACAGCAATATTTTGAATGAAAATTATTTCATGCTAGAATTTTATACTCATGTCAATCAAACACTTATATAAAATAATGATATTTTCAGATAGGCAATAGTATCAATATTTTACCTCCCCTATAGAGCTCTGGTAGCATAGTGGTTACGAATCAGGCTGCGAACCGCAAGGTCAGCAGTTTGAAGCGAGAGCAAGATGAGGCTTTCTGCTCCTGTAAAGATTTACATTACAGCCTCGGGAACCCTGTTCAGGGTCACTATGAGTTGGAATCGACTCCACGGTACTCTCTCTCTCTCTCATTCTATCTATCTATCTATATCTATATATATTATGTATATAATATGATTCTGGAGTAAATGTAGCAAATTGAGAGACGAGAGACATGAAGATAATGCATTAAAACATTAACGTAATATTCTAAAATGTTTAACTGAATTTCCCAAATCTGCAGTAGGTATGAAGAGCACCCTAGCAGATAAAGGCAGGGACTGGAGAACTCTAGAAGGGCAGGCATTTCTGGAAAAAAAAAACAACTAAACCTGCAGACGTTTTCTAACGATATACAAAATCATAGTGATATGCTATTTGAGAGTGTGGGAAAAATATTACTGGAGACATAAAAGTTAACCACATTTAGAAATGAGGAAATTATTATGCAGAAGAACAAAAGGTTGAAAAGGAAGAAAAAGTAGCCATAATACATCACTCTCAATTTATATGTGCAATAATTTAACAAAACAAATTATGTCCTTTTCAATCTTTATTAGCCAAAATTTTGTGAACTTTCTGCATGAAAGAAATGTAGACAAGTTCTCTAAATTTTAATAAGAATGGCTAATATGAATGCCTGGAGACCTAGATTCAAGTATGCTCCACTTGATGTTTATGAATTTTAGAACATTTTAAGTGAAAGTAGAAAGGTATAATTTCATATTTATGAAATTAAAATAAAATTTCACACTCTGTTATAATATAAGAATGATGATACTTTATACTTTTAATCAGACACTCTGAAGCACTTTATAAGCATTAGCAAATTAATCTTCACAATGCACCAAGCAACTTGTTAGAAATAATGATTCATATATTCTATAGTTAGAATAAGACATCAAGAGGTTAAGTGACTTTTTTCATGATCAAATTTTCCCTGAGTTCTAGAGTAAAGAGGGGCATAAAAATGTCCACATCTTTTGTTACAGCTCCCCATATTCAGTTGCCATTTATATTACTAATCTAACGATAATATATTGAGCTTCCTATTAGTCCCATTATCTAGCCTGCATAATGGTTTATGCACAGGCTCCACAAGAGCACAATTAAGTTATCTGGAATGCCCATTTTTTGTAATGTTACCCATAAATTATTTTGCTCCACATAGTCAAGTACCTTATGTGTAGATCAAGAGATAGTTGTCCAAATAGATCAGGAGGATACAGCGTAATCTAAAATCAGGAAAGGTGTGCATTACCACACTTATCATACTTAATATGTTGAGTAAGTAATCTGAGAAGCTAGACTATATGGACAGGGCATTATGATTGAAGGAAGACTCATGCTAACAACTTGTAGCATGTAGATGACATAACCTTTTATTCTAAAAACAAAGAAGACTGGAAGGATTCACTGATGAAGAGCAAAGACTACAGCCTTCAGTATGGATTATCCCTCAACGTGAAGAACAAAAAAATCTTCACAGCTAGACTAATAAACAACATCATGACAAATGGAGACAATATTGAGACTGTCAAGGATTTCATTTCACTCGTATCCAAAATCAACACCCACAGAAACAGTAGTCCAAAAATCAAACAACATACACCATTAGGCAAGAGATCTTAAAATGTTAAAAGCAAATATTTTACTTTGAGGACTAAAGGGAACCTAATGTAAATCATGGTATTTTAAATTGCCTCATATGCCTAGGACCATAGTCTCAAGGGACACCATGGTCAATTGGCATAACATGGTCCACAAAGACAATGTTCTACATTCTACTTTTGTGGGTAGCTTCTGGGATCTTGAAAGCTCATGAATGGCCATTTAAGGTGCAACTATTGGTCTCTCCATGTGCAGAAGGAAAAAGAGTGATAAAAATTGAGAAGGCTGGGAATCAATTAATCCAAGGAACTAATTGGATATATAAAATCAGTTTCCCCTATTCTTAGACCAGAAGAATTAGACAGTGACCAACTACCACTACCAACTGCTCTAAAAGCTATTACATTGTTATTGTTGTTAAGTACCGTGGCGTCAGTTCCAACTCATAGTGACCCTGCACAGGATTTCCGAGGCTGTAAATCTTTACGGAACGGCTGGTAGTTTCAAACTGCCGACCTTGAGGTTAGCAGCCCGATTCATAACCACTACGCTACCAGAGCTCCTTAAAAGGTATTACATTAGAGGGTCCTTAATAGAGTAGGAGAAAATGGGGAGCAAAACTCAAAATTATTGTTTAAAAATAATTAACACCTAATTTACTGGTCAGAAAGTGACTGGAGGAACCTGAGATTATTGCCCTCGACCATCTTTTAGGTCTGGAAAAGAAGTCACCCTCATGATCTAATTTTCAGTGAAGCAGTAGATAGGTATATAGGGGAGGTTCAGGGTAAGGTGGAGGGCATGGACAAAAATACTAGTAAGGTATGCTCACCATGGAATTGTCATTTGTTCAAAATCAAAAGAGCAACATTGTCCTAGGTCGGCAGTTTAAGCTCATCGGCAGCGCACCTTAGTCCTCAAACTGACCTCTTTGCTCTTGAACAATTTAAAGAGGGCTTTGGCAGCAGATTTGCTTAATGAAATGCATCACTTGATTTCTTAACTTCTGTTTCCATGAGTGTTGGTTGTAGATCAAAGCAAAATAAAGCCTTTGATAACTTTAATCATTTCTCCATTTATCATAATGCTATTTATTGGTCCAGTGGTGAGGATTTTGTTTTGTTTGCGTTGAGGTGCTCTTTGATCTTCATCAGCAAATACTTTAAGAACCCTTCTCTTTCCACAAGCAAGTTTGTATCATCTACATATCTCAGATTGTTAATGGATCTTCCTCCAATCCTGATACCACAATTCTAGGTTTCAGGATTTAACTCATGTTGCAATTAACACCCTTTCATAGTGTTTGCAGTCATTCCAGTATTTGTTCAATAGATTAAAATAAATGCATATTTAAACACCACTCATAAGCCATTATTTGATATTTTGCTAAAGTGGTCTGTATAGAATTGTTGTGTTATGTTTTGGCATAAAAGAAAAATAAGAACATTGCAGCTTCTAGGCAATAAAGTGTCTGAAGGAAAACTGGTGAGGCTCATGATGAGTATAGTTGTCTTTTATGTTGATTAAAAAGAGTATTTGCAATGAAGAAATAATTGATCTTGTGAAATTCTATAATGTGATTATAGCATTGTTTCAATAACTTAGGCCATATTTTTCAACTCATGATCCTTTCTCTTTGTTTCCAACCCTTGTATTCCAGTCACCAGTAATTATCAATACATTTTAATCTCATGTATGATCCATTTCAGACAGAAGAAGTTGATAGAATTCTTCAATTTTATCATCACTGGCTATAGTGGTTGGTGCATAAATATGAATGATAGAGGTATTGTCCTTCCTTGTAGGCATATGAGTATTATCCTATCACAGACAATGTTGTACTTCAAGACAGATCTTGGTATGTTCTTTTTGATGATGAATGCGATGTTATTACTCCTAAATTTGACATTCTTGGCATGGTAACCCATGTGATTGTGAGATTCAAAATGGCTAATACCCTGTTTCAGCTCACTAATGCCAGTGCTGTGGGTTAATGCAGTGGACTGCAATGTCAGTTTGAACTATAAAGTTGGTGGTTCAAGCTCACCAGCTGTTCCTTGGAAACTCTATGTAGGCTTCCTATGGGTCCGAACTGACTCTATGGCACTTAACATCAACAATGCCTAAGAGATCAATGTTTATGCACTGCATTTTATTTTTGACAGTTTCCAATTTTCCTAGATTCATTCTCCGTATACTCTGTTCTGATTATTAATGGGTATTTATAGCTGTTTCTCTTCATTTTGAGTTGTGCCCCATCAACAAATGAAGGTCTTGAAGGCTTTATTCCATTCACGTCTTCATGGTCAACTCTACTATGATGAGGCAGCTCTTCCCCGTCATATTTTGAATGCCTGGCAACTTGAGGAGCTCATCTTCTGACACTATATTTGACAATATTCTGGTTCTCTTTGTCATCTCTAAATATTCAATATTCTTGTGCTGACAGTGTTCCACTGCTAGTCATAAGGTTACCAGTGGCCAAATATTTGGAAGTAGTCTGTGAGAAATGTTGCCAGTACCCCAGACACTGCCTTGGTCCCTCTTAGGCAGTAGCAGATCAGTATAAACCTCTGACTTGGTGCTTATCCTGAAGGGACTCCAGAGGGAGAACTTGGGTGGACCGCCTTATCCTGTATGAGGTCACTGATGGGTTATCACGGGTTACCAACAAACACTGAAGAGATCCTATCTGAACTTGTTTTAGCAAGAGAGAGGCCTTTTTATTTGATTTTGAAAAATCGGGCATCAGAACGAGCAGACTTGGGCAGACACACTGCATGGCCAGCAGTCAAATAGTTTTATTCCTCTGTCTCAAAAAAGCCCCTCTCCCACTTCCCCTTTTACTGGTTATATGAGTTTACAATTTGCTCCAAGGGTTGCCTACAGATCTTTACTGGGAGCATTCTCATTTAAATTTAGTTTCTTCCTTCCCTTGAACTTCCCCTATCACTATTGATGGGTGAATTCTTATTTTAAAGTTTGTAGCCTGTCAAACTAGTTCTTCCCATCCATGGAGCTGCTTTTGTTATGCTAGCCTGCTACCCACAAGACTCCCCTCAGTCCTGAAGATGGACCACACCAAGAGTTATTTCTCACAAATCCTCCCTTTCCTTTACACTTGGTCTCATTGTCATTTGTACTTCTCAAATTTATCTAGCTTCTGTTGGCTTTCTTCCTCATAAAGTGTATCAGCTTTGGATGTCCCAAAAAGTTGAGCTAACTCTGCCTATATTAGGCTGCATCCCTGTAGGAATAGAGTCCTGGTGTGACACTGTATGCTAATGCGCTGGACAGCAAAGTCCTTTGACACTCACAGTCGGTGGTTCAAGCTCACCAGTTGGTCCTTGGAAACCCTATACAGGGTCACTATGGGTTGGAACCGACTCGACGACACTTAACAACAGCAACAACTACAGGAATAAGCACATACCAACTGCTAAACCTCTGGAAATCCTGGCCTAGTCCCCTAACCATTACATTCCACTCTTGTCAACTTAACACCTTTAAACTATATGCGTAAAGAAAATTGTACTTACACCTGACATGATATAATTAAAATACATACAACTGAAAATAAACTGGTCCCATTTTCCTCTTATATTTCATGAATGAACAGAGCAGAAATATTTGATGCACTCATAAACATCCAGTCTCCAACCCATAGACACACAGCCTCCTTTAGTCCATGGGCCTAGAGTCCATAGCTGCTCTTTCTACAGCACCGCCTCTACCACCATCTCTGCTGTCACTGCTTCACTGATTCTTCAAGTATGGATCCCAAGCTCCACTCATGCTCTTCCTTCTTGATGACTCTGGGACAGCCCATTCCTGAAATAAAAGACAACTACTCCCTCCTTTTAGCTATATGTCTTCTATAATTACAAGTATGATGATCACAATCAATACTAATTACAAATTAAATAATAAAATATTGTCAGTATCATTACACCAGACCCATCTGGAAAAGAGGAAAACTAGTCAGTGGAGATTTTCCCTTGACCCCTCATTCTAAAACTAATAAGCACACCCATGAAATTTGTCAAGTCAGCCACTTCATGCATTTATAACTATGTTGTTGTTGTTAAGTGCCATTGAGTTGATTCCAACCCATAGCAACCCTCTGTAGGGTTTCCAAGGAGCAGTTGGTGAGCTTGAACCACCTACCTTGCAATTCAAACAACTTTGCAGTCTGGCACATTAGCACACAGCACCACACCAGGACACCACTTATAGCTATGTTGTCAGGTGCCATCGAGACAGAACGAACTCATAGCGACCCCATGCACAGCAGAACGAAACAATGTCCGATCCGGGGTCAACCTCACTACCACTGCCACACTTGACGCCATCCAATGATGCCACCTGGCTGATCCATCTCAGTGGGGGTCTTCCTCTTTTTCTCTGACCCTCCATCTTACCCAGATTGACATCCTTCTTCAGCGACTGTTCCCTCCTGACTATATGTCCAAAGTATGAGAGTCGAAGCTTAGCCATCCTGGCCTCCAAGGAGCACTCTGGTTGTACTTCTTCCAAAATAGATCTATTGGTTCTTTTGGCAGTCCATGGCACTTTTAGTATTCTCCTCCAACACCACAA
>NW_006408604.1:5517880-5526483 GCF_000296735.1 Chrysochloris asiatica
TTCAATTTGTCATTCCCTGCATAGTAAACCATGTGGTTGTCAGATTCAAAATGGCCAATACCGGTCCATTTCAGCTCACTAATGCCTAAGATATTGATGTTGATGCGTTCTATTCCTAGCAAAATCTAAATTGCCCATCCTTACCAATCCAGTACATTGAGAAGACATGCATGTTCCCCAATCTGAAGAAACTTCCATTCTGATTGGAATTTTAAGGAACTGCATCCATAAGCAAAAGTCCATTTCATTAAATTGTAGCAACAGATGCTCGCTCAGAGTATCAAACTTTTTTTTATTCATCTGATCAGATTCTAGTCAACTCACAACCCTAACTATCCAATCTAGGTCAAATGACTGTACACACACCTCCTAACACTTCAAAACAGTCAACCTTCCCTCTTATTTCATCTTAAGGTCAATGGGTGCCAACAGAACATTTGCCCAACTACACAAGTAGACCCAGGTGATTACCAGCAAGCATATTGCTTGCTGGTTCCCTTCAACATTCAATCTTAGAAGGGTATTTTCTTTGATGGGCCATTTTTCTTTGTCTTGAAGCCTCTGAAACTCAAAATGTTAAACTGTCTGCTTTTTTTTTTTTTTTTTTTGCTTTGGCTTTCTTTCAATCACAAATCTCCTGTTCTTTCACCAGTTCTGGGTTGGTGTGTATATCTTCAAAATTGTCTCAACTCTGAAGTTCTGGGTGGAGCTCAAGATGCCACCAAAAATCTCTAGCAAATCCAATCAAGTATAGGCAAAAGGTCAGCTTGCAAACTTTCCACAATCATAATTACCAATATTCCGATTGCACATGTATATCTATTTTACAATAATAAGCAGAATAAGCCAATATTCATAAGACAGTCAAACACATTAACCTTTTTAAACATTCAAATTCATTCTTTCCCTCCACCTTGGACTAACCCCATTAATATGCATATGGCCTTGGGCCTCTGGCAGGGTGGATTCCAGTAGGCCCTGGCAACATATCAACTATCTTTTCTATCCAGCATGACATCAGCTCCAGGCAAATCCAGAAGCTGCTCTCCTTTCAGCTCAAATGTTTGAATCCTGCTCACAGCACCAAATGTTTAAACCAAGTAGGGATCATGTCTGAAATTCCAGCTACTAATATGATAAGGTGGAGGGTCAGAGAAAAAGAAGAAGACCCCCAGTGAGATGGATTGGCAAAGTGGCAGCATCAATGGGCTCAAGTGTGACAACAATAGTGAGGTTGGCCCAGGATCAGGCAGTGTTTCATTCTGTTGTGCATAGGGTTGCTATGAGTCGGTACTGACTCGATGGCACCTAACAACAACAATATGAGAAAAGTGAAGAATGAGGTGACTATATTTTTTGACTTTCTAAATGACCCCTCTAACCAGTCAGTAAAAGGATCACTAGTCCCAGAGTTTTCAGCCCATTAATTAGCTAGGGCGCATAATTCTTGCAGGGCTTTTGTTCCATCAGGATCTGTGTTATTAGGGATAAAGGTATCACTCTTAACTCCCAATATTACACATATACCTCCCTTTTCAGTTACCATCATGGCTACTGCTATTCTGTTTTCCCAAGCCACCTGGCTAGTGGTATTTAACTAGCTAGCTACCCCTTGTAGGGCATCTCTGGTACACTTTATGAACCTCTCTTGGTTAACTAATTCAATCTACATTATTTTTAGACCATCAGAAAAATATACTTTTAAACCCTGTAATTAATCCAATTATTAGCTGTAAACTTATTAGGAACTCTTCTAGGGACACCAATGGAGTTTATATAAACATATGGATCAAGAAATCTAGGAAGAGATCTCCGGGCTAAAGATTTCTCATGATGCTCAAGTTTCTAGTGAAACATTAGGGTGAAGGGAATTGTCAGCTGGACAAATGCACACGTCCTAGTCCAACTGGACAGCAGCAAATCTCAGACAGTCCCTTTTCCACAATACTCCGAGGGCCAAATAGGACACTGTCTTGGTACACAGTCAACATGCAGCACATGTCTGAATCCCAACTAAGGGAAAAGGGAATTACCTGCGTCTGTGGTTTATCAGCTGCACAAACATGGCAATCACTTTTGTTGAATATTTAACCCATTCTACCCAAGTGTTCACACTTTTGTATCTTGTTTCTATCTCTAATGTATATCTTAGGTCTTTTACCGCAATCGCTTCTATTCTTTTAGGGTAATTTTCAGTCTACAGGGTCCTGGTCAGAGATGTGGGCACCCATTACATAAACCCAGATTGCTGTTTTGGGCTCTCTATTGCTTACAGTGGGGACATTAATTGAGATAAGTCTAATTTGATGATTTGAGGGATTGATGCCATGGTTACATTTACTATCAACTTGACCTGCAGGTTATAGGCAAAAGCCCTTTGCACCTCTCCCATGGTAATTATACATTTTAGCCATATTAGCTTCCAAACCCACCTCATCTTGTCAGGGACAGGTTAGAATCCCTGGGCCCTAGGGCTCTCTTACACTGGTTTCTTATCCACCCCTTTACCCTGGGTTCTCTCCTACTAGAGAGGGATCAAGGAAGCAGGGAGGAAATCTCTAGTCCAACAAGAATAGTATCACTGAGAACAGCTTGGAGACAAAGATTAGGATATGAAGACCTGAAACCCTAATAAAAGCAGCTGGCCACCAGCAGACAACCCATGAAGACAATGCCTAGAGCTGACAACAGCAGAAGGTGTTCCATTTTCAAGAACCCTGCACCCCTTTACAAAAAATTGATGAATATTCAACATATCACTCCTCTTAATCAATATGTATTAGCCCACTCTTAAATAGTCTAGGTCTACATTTATCTTAAGAATTGTATTTGAAAACTACCGTACCAATATACAAAATAATAATAATCCCTAGGCAGAATGTGGAAATCCCTAACAAGATGGATTGGCCAGGTGGCATCATTGATGGACTCAAGTGTGGCAGCGGTAGTGAGGTTGGCCCAGGATCGGACATTGTTTCATTCTGCTGTTCATGGGGTCGCTCTGAGTCGGTTCCGACTCGATGGCACCTGACGACAACAACAACAACAACAGGCATTTTATTACTGGCTTCAGACCCTTTCTCCCTTTTATGGGGATAGGGTATTATCTTCTACAGACCACCTTCCCCGACTTTTCAGTTCCACTAGCAAGGGTGGAATTTCTAGCCATCCCTATTGTCTTCTTTAAGCCTTACCTGTGAGCCAATCTTTCCTTCCTCCTCTTCAGTCAGAAGTCTCATATTTACCTTCATCAGCCCCTCGTCCTCTCTAATCCTAACCCCAGTCTTACAAGTAGGTCCTGTCCCCAAAGGACTGAAATGTTGATCTCTAGTTTCATGGGGGGAATCATCTTTTCTTCCCTTCTTATCTCTGGCCATTCTACCTTGAAATGACCTGTTTTCCCACACTTATAACATTCATCTGCAGGTGGACTTTGGGACCAGACCCAGTCCTCGCCTCCCTTTCCTCTGAGTAGGACTAACACTGTAATCCCTGTCCCATTTCCCTCAAGAAGAGGGGTCTTGTTCTAGCCTCTTATTAACTATTTTATTCACAATAGACACAATAATTCTGGCTTTCTGCTTTTGCTCCTTCTCTTCTCTAAAAAAAACTTTCTGAACTTCTCTTAACAGTTCATCAATTGGTTTGTTACTCCATTCCACGACGCCCTACCAACCAGACTGCAGCCTGATTCCCTGAGTATTCAATTCCTCTGTTTCCTGGAAATTTCTTGTGTATTTTGACTTTTTCCCAGGTTTGAGAACTGTCCCCCCAAGCAATCAACATTCTCCCTGAAGGGCTGTGAGGAGTAATGTCTGTGGGAGTCTCTTCTGCTCCCTTCTTGACTAGGCCTAGAATTCCATTCCCCATTTTCTATTGGTCTTGGTGTCTGAATTCCCCTGCAAGCTCAGCCCCCCAGTATTTTCCCGGTTCAGGTACTCATAGAAGTTTCTTGCATTCAACCCTGAGATTTTGTTTTGTCCATCTCTGACCAGATTGGGACTCCGCACTCGTTTCACTTCCAAGATGTGTCTCATTCACACTATGACTCCTCTAAAATGCCCAACCACTAGGGGGTTACTTACAGTCAAATTTTCCCTCCCCAGCCTGTGTACAAGGTTGCTTAGTTGTTGCTGTTAGTCTGTTCTCAGTCCTTCATGTCTCACTCATGAATTCTGATCATCTTTTAACAGTCTCAGGTCTTTTTCTGGCTCTTGCTGGGAGGGATCACCCTTGCATTGTAAGCTGACAAAACCAAGGTGGGACATGTCTCCTTTTCCAGCAGGGCTGCCACGCCAAGCAGTCAGAATATCCCAGATAGACCCCAAATTTGTGAGAAATGTTGCTGGTACCCCAGATATTGCCTCGGCCCCTCGTAGGCACTAACAGATCAGTATAAGCCCCTGACTTGGACCTTACCCTGATGGGACTCTGAAGGGAGAAATGGAATGGACCACCTTATCTTGTATGAGGTCACTGATCACAGGTGCTTGCTGACAAATGCTCAAGAGATCCAATCTGTACTCGTTTTAGCAATGTTTGTTGTTGTTGTTGTTAGGTGTCATCAAGTTGGTACCGACTCATAATGACCTTATGCACAGCAGAATGAAACACTGCCCGATACTGTTGCCACGCTTGCGTCCATCGATGCTGCCACTTGGCCAATCCATCTCATTGGGGGTCTTCCTCTTTTTCTCTGACCCTCCACCTTACCAAACATGATATCCTTCTCCAGTAACTGGTCCCTCCTGACAATATGTCCGAAGTATGAGAAATGAAGTCTGGCCCTTCTGGCCTCCAAGGAGCACTCTGGCTGCACTTCTTCCAAAATGGATCTACTGGTTCTTTTGGCAGCCCAAGGCACTTTCAATATTCTCCTCCAATACCATAACTCAAGAGCATCAATTCTTCTACAGTCTTACTTATTCATTATCCAGCTTTCACATGCATATGAGGTTATTGAAAATACCATGGTTTGGGTCAGGTGTACCTTAGTCCTCCAGCTGACATCTTTGCTCTTCAACACTTTAAAAAGGTCTTGTGCAACACATTTACCTAACACAGTATGCCGTTTGATTTCTTGACTGCTGCTTCCATGAGTGTTGATAGTTGAACCATGAAGAATGAAGTCCTTGACAACTTCAATCTATTCTCCATTGATAAGAATCTTGTTTATTGGTCCAGTGGTGAGGATTTTAGTTTTTTTTTTACATTGAGATGTAATCCATACTGAAGGCTGTGCTCTTTGATCTTCAGCAGTAAATGTTTTAAGTCCTCTTCACTTTCAGCAAGCAAGGTTGTATCATCTGCATATCACAGTTTGTTAATGAGTCTTCCTCCAGTCCTCCAATGGAGAGGCCTATTAATTTGACTTTGCAAAATTGGGCATCAGAACTGTGAGAAATAGCTGTTGGGGTGATCCATCTTCAGAATCAAGGAAATCTTGGGGGTAGTGGGCTGGCATGACAAAAGGGAACTCTGAGAAGAGGAAGGGACTAGTTTGACCTGCTAGACTCTTTTAAAATAAGAATGTACCCATCAAAGAATTAGGGGAAGTTCATGGGGAGCGGGTGAAACTAACTTTAAATGAGAATGCTCCCTGTAGGGGCTGGTTGGGAAAGATTATAGACTCCAATGTACCCAATAATGGGGAAATGGAGGAGGTGCTTTTTCTGAGTTAGGTTAATAAAACTCTTTGTCCAACGGCCACATGCTGCTTGTCTGCCCATGTCTGTAGGGCTGGGCGCCCGATTTTGCAAAATTAAATAAACAGGCTTATCTCTCTCACTAAAATGAGTATGGATTGGATTCTTTGAGCATTTGTCAGTAAATACCTGTCATAACCCTAAGCCTAAGAGGGGCTGAGGGTAGTATCCAGGTACCAACTATATTTCTCACAGAACCAGCAGACACAGGCACAAACAGTTTTATTCCCCTGTCTTGAAAACCCCCTCACCCAGTTCCACTCATACTGGGTATATGGCTTTTACAATTTGCTCCAAGTAGCCTACTAGTCCTTACTGAGAACATTCTCATTTAAAGTTAGTTTCCTCCCTCCCATGAACTTCCCCTATTACTATTGATGGGCATATTCTTATTTTAAAATTTGTAGCCTGTCAAACTAGTTCTTCCCCTCCACTGAGCTGCTTTGTTAAGTTAGCCTATTACCCCCAAGACTCTCCTCAGTCCTGAAGATGGACCATGTCAACAAGAGTTATTTCTCACAGTCTGTCTCTGCTTCTTCCTAATCTGTCTTCATCTGGAATCTCAGCTGAAATCTGTCCACCATGGGCCACCATGCTGGTATTTGAAATACCTGTGGCATCGCTTCCATAGTCACAGCAGGCCACCACAATATGACAAATTGACAGACAAACTATGGGATGTCAATCCCAGCTGTAGTTTGATTTCTGTATATACCATTTGGTGACATCCATATTTATAATTGCGGTGACTCCATAGGATAGACACTGGACTGTGAATCACAAGATTGGCAGTTTAAGTCTACCAGCTGCTACACAGGAAAAAGGGAAGGTTTCCTGTTCCCACAAAGATTAACAGTCTTTAAGTGAGAACTGTTTGGACGGTCCTTATTGCTGTTTTTAAGTGCAGCTGTCTTGGCTCTGACTCATAGTGATCCTGTATAGGGTTTCCAAGGAGCAGTTGGTGGGTTTGAACTGCTGACCTTGTGATTCACAATGCAGTGCTGATCCAATAGTGCTATATCAGGGAGTAAGAACAATAACAGCATCATGTTGTTGATAGAATATAATTCAATGAAGGGAGTTCTAATCTGTTCTATATGGTTATTATGAGTTGTAAATTACTTGATTGTAATTTACAACAGCAGCAGCAATTTCCTCTGCTATATTTTAGAAAGCATCATGTCCTTAGGAATTCCTGTATGATGTGACTGAAATTTTTCTACATAGTTCTGTGTCTCAGAGCACCTTAAGGAGAAAATCTTTCTTTCTTTTCTTTTTTTAAAATGTTTTATTGTGAATTTGTTACAGCAGTTTTAGATTTGTGGTTGAAGAAACCGAGACCACTCAGAGAGGTGAAGCAGAGCTTCAGATTTCACTAAGCCAGCTGACTCAGAAGAGCTAATTTCTTCAAATTCTGAGTCCCAAATGGGGGAAAACAGGGGCCTATATGGGGTCAGAGTCAGGGGAGGGGCCAGGCTGTGTACCTGTTTGAGGACACGGGGAAAACAAGGGGGATTGGTCCCATTTGGTGACCTGATTAGCATTATAGCTTGCCTTATGGGCAGGAGAGGGCAGTGAATGATTTTTACCTTTTCCAGTTCAAGTTGAGTGAAGGTTTACAGACAAGATCATCAGTTTTACATTCAATAAATCATATACTTTTGTTTCATCTCAATGATTGTAATTACCTAAGTGGAGCAAGTTATCCTGCTTCGTCCCTGTGGTTCCAATTTACATTCCACCCACCTTCCTAGGGTTTGTAATCTGAAGATGTAGTTATTGATATTACATGCCATTCAGTTAGTTCAGACTCTTGTTGACTCAGTATAGAGTTTCCAAAGACTACTAGTGGTTTTAAATCACTGACATTTTGGCTAGCAGTCCTGTGCTTATCCTACAGTACCACCCCAGGACTCCTATTAGTTCTTAGTGCTTCTCAATCTAAAATTCATGATTTTTAAGGTGGAAATGCAGTAGAATTATGTTTGGTTACTCAATGGCTCACCAGGAAAAGGAACTCTGGTAGCGTAATGGTTAAGAACTAACTTACATGCCTGCTTCTGTGTTTCCTTTGGGTTTCAGTCTTGCAGAGGGGTTTGTCCTGAAGGAACTTGATTGTTTGCCTTGATGGCTCTCCAGCGAACAACTTGCTTGTTCTTATAGTAGCCAATCATATTTACGCAAAACCACTCAGGAATATATAATTTAAAAAGCCAAAGGGCACATTCTACAAGTCAGGCTCCTGGCCACCAGCACATAGCCTTTCTCTTCCCATGACTCCAGAGTCCTCAGCTGCTCTATCTCTCTTCTGTTGGCTGTATGTGGATGGGTTAATTTCTGGATTCTCAATTCTGTTCCTTTGATCTCTATATCTTTTATTGTACAGTACCAGTAACACTGTAGCCATGTAATAAATTTTGAAATCAGGTAGTGAGAGATCTCCAGCTTGTTCTTCTTAAGCAGTGCTTTGCTTCTCTGGGGACTCTTTCCTTTCCAAATAAAGTTTGTAGTAGTTTTTTCCACCTCTTTATAGAATGTCATTGGAATCTAGATTAGGATTGTGTTATATGTGTAGATTGCTTTGGGTAGTATTAACATTTTCACAATGTTAAGAATTCCTATGCAGGGACATGGTATATTCTTCCATTTTTCATTAAGTCTCTTTTGGTTTCTTGTAGTAGTTTTTTGTAATTTTCTTTGTGTAAGTCCTTTGTTTCTTTGGTTACATTTATTCCAAAATATTTCATCCTTTGGGCAACTATTATAAATGGTATTTCTTTCCTAATTTCCTTTTCAATTCTGTCATAATTAGTATAGAGGAATCCAGCTGATTTTTGTATATTGAACTTGTACCCTGACACTTTGCTGATTCTTCCAATGAGCTCTAGTAGTTTTTTT
>NW_006408604.1:5526583-5582148 GCF_000296735.1 Chrysochloris asiatica
AAATATTTCATCCTTTGGGTGGCTATTGTAACTGGTATTGCTTGCCTAATGTCCTTTTCAGCACTGTTGTTGTTACTATACAGAAATCCAACTGATTTTTGTGTGTTGATCTTATCCCCTGCCACTTTGCTGAATCTTCCAATGAGGTCTAGTAGCTTTTTTATGAAGTCTTTGGGGTTTTCAATGTACAGGATCATATCATCTGCAGATAGTTTTGCTTTCTCTTTGCCAATTTGGATGCCTTCAATTTCCCTATCTTGCCTTCTAGTTCTACCTAAGACTACCAATACAATATTGAATACAAGTGGTGTAAAGGACATCCTTGTCTGGTTCCTGTTTGCAAAGATAAAGCTTTCAATTTCTTTCCATTGTGAGTGGTGTTGGCTGTTGGTTTTGTATACATGTTCTTAATCATGTTAAGGAATTTCCCTTCATTTCCTACTTTACTGAGTGTTTTCATCAGGAATGGATATTGGATTTTGTCAAATTCCTTTTCTGTATCAATCAATATGATCATGTACTTCTTTTCTGTTTTTAATTTATATGGTGGACTATAATTGATTGTTTTTCTAATATTGAACCATCCATGCATCCCTGGTGTGAATCCCACTTGGTCATGATGTATTATTTTTTTGATGTGTTATTGAATTTTGTTGGCTAAGATTTTGTTGAGAAGTTTTGCATCGATATTCATGAGGGATACTGATATATAATTTTATTTTTTTAGTGATGTTAATCCCTGGTTTTGATATGAGGGTTATGCTTGCTTCATATAATGTATTAGGAAGTTTTCCATTACTGGAATGATTTGAGTAGAATTGGTGACAGCATTTCCCTGAATATTTGGTAAAACTCACCAGTGAAGCCATCTGGACCTGGACTTTTTTTAGTTGGGAGTTCTTTGATGACCTGATCAATTTCTTCTTTTGTTATAGGTCTGTTCAAGCTTTCTATTTCACTCTGTGTAAGTTGAGGTAGGCCATGCTTTTCTAAAAATGTATCCATCTTCTCTATATTTCCAAATTTGTTGGAGAATAACTCTTCATAGTATTGTGTTATTTATGATATCACCCAGGTGGTTTCTTATGCGTAGTATTTGTGTCTTCTCTCTCTCTTCTTTTGTTAGGTTTGCCAATGGTTTATCAATTTTATTAATCCTTTTGAAGAACCAGCTTCTTGTCCTATTGATTATTTCTGTTGTTTTTCTGTTTTCTATCTTTTTTATTTCTGCTCTAATTTTTATTATTTCTTTTCTTCCGGTGACTATATATTTACTTGCTGGTGTGTTTCTAATTGATGGAGATGTTGTGTTAATGCTGATTTTGTTTTTTCTTCTTTTTGGATATGTGCACTTATTGCAATATATTGTCATCTCAGCCTTGCTTTTGCTTTGTCCCAAAGATTTTGGTATGTTGTGTTTTCATTTTCATGTGTTTCTAGGAATTCATGAATTAACTTTTTATTTGTTCTACTACCCAGCAGCCTTTATGCAGTATGTTATTTAGTTTCCATGTATTTGACTTTAGTTCCTTGGTCTTCCATTGTTGATTTCTAATTTTATAGCACTCTGACTTGAGAGGATACTTTGTATTGTTTTGATGTTTGCAAATTTATGAAAGCTTGTTTTGTGGCCTAACACATGGTCTATTCTGGAGAATGTTCCATGTACGCTGGAAAAGAATGTGCATTGTGCTGTTATTTGATTGAATGCTCTGTACACATCTATGAGGTCAAGTTGGTAGATTGCACTGTATGATTCCTCTGTGTCTTTGTCAAGTTTCTTTCTGTTGTTCTACCCTTTTTTTGAAAGTGATATATTAAAATCTCCCACTATTTTTGTAGATTTGCCTATTTCTTTCTTCAATTCTATGAGTGGTTCCTTTATATATTTTGGCGTACTTTCATTGGAAGCTTAGATATTTATTATGATTATGTCATCTTGTTCGATTGACCCTTTAATCATAAGATAATGTTCTTCCTTATCTCTTATGCTGGTTTTTGCCTTAAAGTTTATTTTGTCTGAGATTAGTATTGCCACTCCTGCTCATTTTTTATTTCAACTAGTTTGGTATATTCTTTTGCATCCTTTAACTTTTCATCTGTTTTTGTATTTGTGTGTAAGATGTGTCTCTTGCAGACAGCATATTGAAGGATCTTGTTTTCTTATCCATTCTGCCAATCTCCATTCATCTGTTGACATTCAGTGTAATTATTGATAGGTATGAATTAATTGTTGGCATTATGTTTGTTTGTTTGTTTTGTAGTGCTACTGGTTTCTTTGTTCTGCATGCCTTCCTGTGCTGAGTTCATGTTTTTTTGTGTGTTCTTTCTTGTCAGTTTCTTCATAGATTTAATGTTTCCATGTTTTTCTTGGATTTTCAGTTTCTTGGTATGTTGGGAAGTATTAATTTTCTTTGAGGTTACCCTATATTTTATTAATTTTTCCCTTAATTTAAAAGTCTATTTTATCCTGTAATCTATCTGACCTCCTCATCATCTGGATCTCTGTTCCTATAGTTTTCCCTTCTTTCACATTTTAATTGTTTTGATCATAGACTGACCTCCTAGATCCTCTGAATTCATTCTTGTAGTTTTGTTCTGTTCTGGACTCTTCCATCTGTTGATTGAGTTCCAGGTGGTGCCACATAAGTGAATCTCTGGTTGTTGTCTGTCTTGCTGGTTCTCAGTCCAAAGAACTCCCTTTAGGATGTTCTGAAGTGCTGGATTGGCTTTGACAAAGCCCCTTAGGTTCTGTTTATCTTGGAAAGTTTTGATTACACCGTCATATTTGATTGATAGCTTTGCTGGATAGATGATTATTGGTTGACAGTTTTGTTTTTTTCTTTCAGAGTTTTATATATGTCCCCATTGCCTTCCTACATGCATGGTTTCTGCTGAGAAATCAGAGCTTAATCTGATTTGCTTGCCTTTGTAAGTAATACTTCTCTTTTTCCTAGCTGCTTTCAAGATTCTCTCCTTGGCTTTGATTTTGGAAAGCTTGATTATGTGATTTCTTGGTGATTTTCTTTTGGGATCTATCATTCCTGGTGTTCGTTCAGATTTGTTAATGCTTACTGTTTTGTCTCTCAGGATGTTAGGGACATTTTCTTCTAGTAGCTCTTCAACTATCTTCTCCAATATCCCTCAGGTTACTCCTCTTCATGTTGTCCCACATGAATCTTAGATTTTCTTCAGAATTTTTAATTCTTTTTTCTGCTTGCTCTTTCATCTTAGCAGTATTGAGAGATTTGTCTTCAAGCTCGCTGATTCTGACTTCCATCTCTTCAATTCTATTCCTTTGCACTTTCAGTGCATTTTCCATTTCTGATATTTTTTTATTAATTATTTTGACCTCTTTTTGCAAGTTTTGAATTGTTTCAAATGCTATTTTTATTTTATTTAATTGTTCCTGTAGCACTTTCTTCCTTATTTTTCTAAACCCCTCTGTGGAGCATTTGGCCGTTCTCAATAGCATTCTCCTGAATTCCTTACCAGGCATTTTAAAAGGCTGTCCTCCTTTCAATGGGAAGTCTAGGTGTACCTTCAGCTCATTTGTTTCAGATACTCTGTCTTGTTTCTGGATATGAGCTGAGAATTTCTACTTTGGGAGGGGGTTTCACTAATTAGATTATTTTCAGTAATGAGATGAGTATATGTTGGTGTATTATTAAATTTTCTGATTGCCTTCTGGTGGGTGTGATCAGGAGATGAGCTTCCCTTTTCACTTTTCTTATTACTCAACTCCTAGTGATTTTAGCAAGTGTTGGATATCTATCTGGTGTGTAGCAGCTGGTATTGGCTCTTGTATAGATGGTGGGATTTTATAGGGCATGATATAGCTTGGCTATATGAATGCAATTGCAGTCTCTTCTTGGGTAATGTAGGGAGAGCAAGAGCCGCCACACCCAAGGTAAAAGTGGAACCCCAGAAACAAAACAAGACAAAATAAAAACAGGATACTAAAATCTATAATCACCACAGAAACAGAAACAAAAAGTAGCAAAATGTCAGTAAGACTTTAATGTCCGTTTTTTGGCTTCTTGATTTCAAGGCCACCTGAGAAATTTCAACATGCTACTTTTGATGTAACTCAAGATTTGGTTTTCAGCCTTTCTCATTTTTTGCCTTTCTCCCACTCCTCAAGCCTGTTAAGATGTTTCTCCTAGTGAGAAACAGCCCAGAGCTGGCCAGAGCCGTTTTTGGAAGACCCTCCCATATTACATTGTTCCTGTTGACTCCTTCTTCGTTGATTCTGGGCCCAGTGGTCTTTGTTGAGTAGATCTGTGTACATACATAGTAGAACCCTCTGTGGGTGGGGATGGGGGTGTCCACTCACTTAGGGACCCCCTATAGTCACTAGAGTGGAGTTGTGCAGAGAGTCAAATGACCAGGGGGAAAAATGTTCACATCTTTTTCTCTGAAGATGGGACAGATCCCTGCAATAGGAGGACTCCCTTGATCTTACACCTATTCTGTCCCACTCAAGATGGCTGCTTTGGGATCCACTGGCAGCTGCAGATCAGAAAACACCAACTTTCTTGCGTCTGCTACAAAACTCACTAGCAGTAACTTTCAATCCTTCTATATCTTCCTTTGTGTAGTTCAGAATTCCGGGACCATCCCCTGAACCTCCTTCATCTGTCATTCTGTGTTATTACTGGCAGAGGTCTGCATGGCACCTCTCCCTAATCCCAAATGCTTATTTTTAATTTCTATTTTCTTTCATACTCTGAATGAAGATTTGCAAAGCAGAGCATCAATTTTATATTCAACAATACATACACGTTTTGTTTCATCTCATTGATCACAATCTCTGCAATGTAACCATCACTTCCTCACTGAGCTTTCTATTTCCATTTCTCCTTTCTTAACCCTTCTGAACTTTGTCCTTGAATAACTGCTGCCTTTTTCCAATCTCAAATGGGTGGTTATTCTGAGGTGTGTGTACCTCAGTAGCATTATTGTTCCCCATATAAATCTATCTATTGTTTTGTTGAAAATTAAGCCATGTGATGGAATCTAGTTTCAGACCTAAAAAGTGAATAAGGGCCATAGTTTAAGGAGTTCCCATCTCTGACCAGTGAGCCTGTTTTTTTAATTATTATTTTGAGGATTTTTTTCCCACATTTTTCTTCTACTCTTTCCAGGACTTCTAATATGATCCCTTTCAGAGCAGAAACATAGCCAGGCACCATCTAGTTCATCAGGTCTCTGGGATGTGGTAACTGATGTTCACTTGGTACATTCATCCATTATACTACTTATTTCCATGTACCTTCAATTTTCAGCATTCTTCTTTCCTCCAGCCAGGAAAAGATCAATACCTGCATCTTAAATGGCTACTCATGAGCTTTTAAGACTCCAGCTGCTAGTCAACAAAATAGGGATGTTGAAAATTGTCTTTGTGGATTGTTATGCCAATTGGCATTGGTATCTCCAGAGACCATGATCCTGAGTTCCAAGACCAGCAATTCATTACCTCAAGGTATTTATTTATGTCTAAGAAGTTCTGGTAGCATAGTGGTTATGAATCGGGCTGCAAACCTTAAGGTCAGCGGTTCGAAACTACCAGCTGCTCTGTGGGAGAAAGATAAGGCTTTCTACTCCTGTAAAGATTTACACCCTTGGAAACCCTGTACAGGGTCACTATGGGTCGGAACTGACTCAATGGCACTTAACAACAACAACAAGAAGTTTTTATCACTTTGTCCCCATATTCTTCATTGCATTCATAGATATTTTTACAGCAAGGATAAATAAATGTCCATGTACAAATATCCCCTGGAAATCATGTGTATATGTGAGGACCCAAATCTCTTATTCCAATCTCAGGCTAAATGAATGATTACAAATCTTAAATAGTCCCTTCACCCTGCCCAGTAATCTTTCTGTATGCTATAGTTAATACATGCTCTTTTTTTCTGAGATACATCTCCTTTGTACTGAAATTTTCAATATTCTTTATTAGCTCCCTATGGATGCATAATAAATTACCACAAGTTAAGTTGCAAAAAAAATTATGTCATCACAGTTTTTGGTGTCAAAAGCACAGGTGTGGCATGTCTAGATTTTCTTCTCAGGTTCCTACAGAGCTAAAATCAGGTGTTAGTCAGGGCTGTATTTCTCATCTGAGATTCTAAGTACTCTTCCAAGTACATTGATTGCTGGGAGAATTCACTTACTGGCAGTTGTAAGATATTGTTGTTGTTGTTAGTTTCCAGTTGAGTCAATTTCAGTTCATGGGGGTCCCATATGACAGAGTAGAACTTCCTCATAGGTTTTCTTGACTAAAATCTTTATGGAAGCAGACCATCAGATCTTCTCTTGTGGAGTGTCTGAGTGAGTTTTAATCACTGACCTTCTGGTTAGCAAACAAGAGTTTAACCATATGTATCACCAGGGTTTTACCAGTGTGAAGTCAGAATGTTGGCTAGTGCTATGGTTCTCACCTGAGGCTAGAATTCTTCCAAGTGTACTGGCTGTTGGAAGAATTCATTTGCTAGTAGCCATAGGATAAATCAAGCCAAATAGACCTTTGAATCTTAGTCAATTTCCAACTTATAGTGACCTTATATAGGGTTCTAATATTGTAAATCTTTATAGGAGCAGACAGCATCATCTTTCTCCTGCTGGTGGATTTGAATTACCAAATTTTCAGTTAAAAGCCCAACACCTAACTCACAGTACTACGTTGTATGAGATAGGTCTCTGCTTTTCTGTTAGTTCTTGGCCAGGAATCACAATAGGTTCTTAGAGTCCACCTGACATTTCTTGCCATGTAACCCTCATATGCAGCTCAAACATGGATGTTTGCTTTTTTTGAGGCGAGCTGAACACATCCATCATGTGAAACCTAACCAAACATACTGATGTAAAGTTGATTCCAACTCATAGTAACACTGTAGGACACAGTAAAACTGTCCCATAGGGTTCCCAAGAGTTCAAGTCTCTGAAAGTGAAGTGCCACATCTTTCTCCCAGTTCTGTGAGACCAACTGGAAGATATATATGCTAATAAAAGTCTCGTCTGATTAGGCCAACTACCTCCAAGATGATCTTTATTTTGCAAAATAACATAACATAATTACAGAAATGATATTTCATCATATTCACATATTCTTCCTGCACTTAATGGGAAGAGTATGAGGGCCATCTTAAAATTCTGTCTACCATACACCTACTACTTAAATTCAGTTAACAACTTTGCTTCTTAATTTATTAGTAAAACAAAGAAGCCCTCAGAAGAAAACTATATATTTTCACTGGCAAATCTACCAATCTACTTTCAATTAAACCCTATACTATGCCTTTGCTCCTGAAACTATGAATGAATTTCACATTCTCTTTCCTAAGGACATTTATAGCTTCATTCACTAGACCTTGTTCCAGCTCACCTATTCAAGGTCTTTACTTGTCTAATTAGTCCTAATTTCACCTACATTATCTGCTTTATTGTGTTTTACCTAGATTATTTACATCCACATTATGAGGATGGTGCAGGACTGGGCAGTGTTTCGTTCTGTTGTGCATAGGGTCCTTATGAATTAGAACCAACTTGATGGAGCCTAACAACAACAAAAAACAAACCCCAAAAACTTTCTCTTTACTTACATGCCCTTTTGGCTGTGACCACATTTCTTCACTTCCCTTTAGAGCAAAACTATGTCATTTTGTAATATCATTCTCTCTAGAACTTACACAAATCAGGCTTTCATTCCCTTTCCTGGTCAAGGACATTAATGACATCCTTTTGTCAGTTGCAATGATCAAGTCTCAGACCTCATCCTACATGAACCTTCATCAGCATTTGTTTATCATTTTCCCATTCTTGAAATACTTCCATCTCTTTGGTTTCTGGACACCATTTTGTTCTGATTTACCTTAGTCATATACATGTGGATTGCCTGTATCTATCATTCTCCTTTTGGAACCAGTGAGATAGTTTTGATATATCTTTTCATATTAATGACAGAATGTGAGAGCACAAGATATATAGATATATTTTTTCAAGACTCTGTTTACATTACAGTTGCTAGTATGTCATCAATAAGAGCGAGTCTCAGGTGAGTCCAGAATCAGGGAAGAAGCGCCTCAAAAAGTTACATGGCAAAGAGCCTGGGTAGAGAGGGATGAATATTCGAACTTTAAATGCAGTCAATTGATCACATTAAGCCTCAATCTTCATGCCTGTTTTTTATTTATCATTTTTGTTTGTATATATCACCTCTTAGGTGATCTCATCTAATGCTTTAAATACCAATTCTATTGTTGACTCCAAATTTAAATATAAATCTCTGTCCCTGATCTCTTCCTGATAAATTTATATATCTGCTTACTAGCTCACTCCATGTAGCTATCTAATAGGTGTCTTATACATAATTTACCTAATACCAAACACTTAATGTTTCGACCCAAACATGCCATGCTCCTACTTTATCATTTTCCATTCTAAAAATGGAATGATCATTCAGTCATTTGCTCAGGAAAAAAAAAAAAACAATGAACTCATTCTTGACAATGGATCAATCAATCAATCAACAAATACTTTTGGTTCCATTTTCAAAATATACAGCTAATTTGATCCAGGTCCACTGGTACTGCCAGGTCAATAGGCACCATTTAGCTCAAGGCAACTCTTATTAGAATGACACTCACTTCTATCCAAAGGGTCACCCTGCTTCTACCCTTTTGCCTGCCATGGAACTTTTGCCAAATATTACCCAGCATAATGTTTTTAAAGCACAAGTTGTATCATGAAAATAATTCTCCTACTCAAAAATTATCAAATGATTACCTTTCATTCGCACTTAAAATAAGTGATAAAGTCTAGTAAAGTCTACAGAACCCTGCTGGTCTTGCCCTGACTTTTGAACATTATGTCCTATCCTTCTTCCTCTTACAAATTCAATTTATACTATATATTTCATCCAAGCTATAATGACATCTTAAACCATTTCCTAAACCAACTGAATCACTCCACCTTAAGATCTCTGCACTTCTACCAAGAATTCTCTTCCTTGAAACATATGCATGACCTTTTAAGTTTCTGTTCAGATAAAGCCTCTTTAAAGAGGTCTCTCTTACTTATGCTATCTAAACTAAAGCTCCATTATTTCCCATCCTTTTTGTTTTTTGCATTATAATTATCTTCAGTACTATAACTACCTAATGTAATGTTATTTATTTTTGTGCTTAGTGTCTATAATCCCCAGCAGAATGAAGACTCCATAATAGCAGTCACCCTATTTATACTATTAACTCTGTTGATGCAACAACTAAGCACTCAGCTGTTAACCAAAAGTTTGTCAATTCAAAGTCACTCAGCAGTTCCATGGGAGAAAGACCTATCTGCTTTTAGTCAAAAAATCCTATAGAGCATTACTGTTCCATGACATGAGTCACAAATCAACTTGGAAACACCCAACAACAGCTTATCGCATATACATAGAGTATTGCTTAATACATGGGAGGGGAGTACTAGACAGATTTTTACTGAATGTTGAATATGAAATCATTTGATAACATTGAATAAGCTTTTGCAATATGAAGAGGATATCTATAATCTTTAACTCTCACACGACTGGTCTTGTAGGTTATGACAATAGTATGTACATATTAAAGATCAATTATAAATAGTAATATAATTAAGTAATAAAGCTCTTATAAACCAATTTTCATATATTTCTCTTGGCATAGGTATATAAAAATATTTCCCAGAAATAAAATGTATGGGTTATAGGGTTTGTGCATGCTCAGCTTTAGGATAATAACAAATCATTTTCCAAGTGATCAACCATAAATGGATAATTGAAGTCTGTTAGATATTATTAATGCTACATTGTTGTTGATATTAAGTGCTGTCAAATCAGTTCTGTGGTTGTTGTTAAGTTCCATAGAGTCAGAGGCTGGTGAGCTGAAACACTGACCTTGTGCTTCAAACCAACCTTGTGGTCTGTTGCATTAACCCACAGAACCACACTAGCATAAATTAACCCTAGGAAAGTTATGCTAAATGAAAAGACAAACTCCAAAGTAATATACATTGCATTATAATTTATTTATAGAGTTCATAAGGAAAAATGCTAAACAATTTTAATGGCACATAAGTAGGAGGATAAGTAAAAAAAAAAAAATTTTTTTTAAGTATTTCTACTAGGGTTACAGTCCATACATGAATGGAAAGATTCCAAATAAAATGTGTTTAACATGTGATCAGTGGATGACTCTCAGTAATACCCTCATCTTAGTCTACTTAGGGTTCCTTCAAAAAACAGGCCCAGTGGCTCCCAAAAGGATCTGCTGGGAAAGTTAAACTCAAGACCTGGAGATAAGTTCAGAAGTTTAGGGTCACTGCTTTTTAAATTTGGATTCCCAAAAGGTAATCTTGATATATTTTCTTAAAAGACACAGAATAATCATGGGGACTTATTAGAAAGAAGTTTTAAGAAAATTAAAAACTGCATTGGTGAGGTCAAGACCAGGAAAGTTACACTGAAGAGTTTTTGGTTTTGCTTTTCTCTTACAACAATATGCCTCCTCATTTTTTGAGGATATTAAGGGCTATCTTAAGAGACAATTATTGGGAAACCCCATCCATCCTATAGGTCTGATACTGTCCATTCAGATTTCTTTTAGTTTCCCAACTAAAGGGACATTTCAAAAGTACACAATCTGAGTCCTTTGAGGATGCCCAAAATGCCAATTTGATATGATATAAATAGAAGAGCACAGAATTCTTCAGAGATGTTTTGTTGTTGTTGTTGTTAAGTGCCGTTGAGTCGTTTTCGACCCATAGCGACCCAGTACAGGGTTTCCGAGGCTGTAAATCTTTACGGGAGCAGAACGCCTCATCTTTTTCCCACGGAGCAACTGGTAATTTTGAATTGCTGGCCTTAAGGTTTACAGTCAGATTCGTAACCACTATGCTACCAGATACCACCTTAAGAATTACATAGACCTAAATGGAGGTTATGTCAAGAAATAATAGCTTCACATAGCAGTACTTTTGTTTAATAAAGGCTTCTACGGTTTTGCAGCAATACAATTTGATTTGTCCTCATATGTTATAAAAAACAAAAAATAGGTTGAGATGGGATTGAAACAGAGGGATTACCCATTTGACCTAGCTTTGATGGCTTGATGATCAGAAACTTGACTAGAGGAAAACAAAAAAATGTTGATAAATGAAACAAGTGTAAATTGCTACAATTTGAGGAACTCGA
This sequence comes from Chrysochloris asiatica, assembly GCF_000296735.1. NCBI lineage: Eukaryota > Metazoa > Chordata > Mammalia > Afrosoricida > Chrysochloridae > Chrysochloris > Chrysochloris asiatica. Next base: position 5,537,805 of record NW_006408604.1, read on the forward strand.
CCTATAGTTATAGATGTAGTAACTCAAAATACCAACTGAAAGGGAAGGAATCTTCACATCAAGGTTCAATCTTATCCCCTCTTTATACAGGGTTGATGGGGACGGGCAACTTAGACATTGGTTACCTAAAATGGGGTGTGGGGTAAAGGCACAAAGTGACTGGCTTACAAGTTTTCAAGAGGGAGTTTAGTTTCAGAGTGTGCAAAGGAAGGTAGAATACCCACTGAATAGCTTTCATCTTGTCTAGATGGGTCTGGTGAAAGGAGATGGGGATAAGATTCTTATGATTCAATATTGAATAATTGTTATTGTGACTGTGACTGTCACAACTGTAAAGGTAGAAGTTTTGTAACAAAAAGGGGGGAATAGTTAATCTTATAGTACAGGAACAGAGGACCCTAGGACCATAAAGGAAGAAGAGCATGAGTGGAATGTGGAGCCCTACCCAGAAAAGCAGCGACACCAGAGATGGAGGCAGTTATGACGATATGGAGAGATAGAACAACTGAGGACTCCAGACTCATGGAAAGAGAGGGACGGGTGGTCAGGAGGCAGGCTAGCAGATTGTGCCCTTGGGTTGTTTAAATAATGATATATTCTTGAGGGTTTTGTGTATATTCCAAAAAATAAAAAACAAAAACAAAAGCAGAAAAAACAGAGGGAATAGAAGCAAATACTGTTGAATGATGATTATAAGCATTGGAATGAAACAAAATACGATAGAATGAGTGTAAAACTGATGTTCTCCTATGTAAACTGTCACCCAATTCACAAGAAAAACTTAGAAAAATAAAAGAGAGGAATTAGAAGTAAGTGACACATATAACTTTGGTCATATCTTAGCTCATAAGCTATGTGATGGATTGATGAGTATTAATTTTATTTTTGGAGTCCTGGTGAGGTGCTGTAGGACAAATACTGGATCACAAAGTCAAACTCAGCAGCCACTCCTTGGAAATCCTATATGGGATGCTCTAATTATATAAATTAATTAATTAACAACAACAATTTTATTTATGCTGTGTATATTCTTTTGCATGTATTGAGTAAAATGCTTTTTTTAAATATATAATTTCTAGTTATTAAAAGCTTACTTTGAGTCCCTCACTCAACTATATTTACACTTCACCTCATTTTTAAAAACAGGAATCCACAGATATCTTGAGAATGCTAGGTACAAAGCAAACCAATCAGAAAGTAGTTACAAAGCTTTATTTGTAAGGCTGCATAGCATTACTCATATATATTATCATCATGTTAAGTGCAGTGGAGTCAGTTATAACTCATAATAACCTTGTATAGGATTTCCAAGGAACAGCTGACCATGCAATTAGCAGTCCATTGCTAATCCTACAGTGCCACAACAAGAGTCCCATATATAGAATAATAAAAATCTTCAGAAAAGTCTTTGAACAATAAACATTACTACCCCACTCAGCCCGACCTCTTTTTCACTGATAATAATGCTAGGAAAGAGATTCTATATTTTGAAATATTTTCCAAATACTGGTTGTTGTTGTTGTTGTTATGTGCCGTGGAATTGGTTCCGACTCATAGCGACCCTGTACAGGGTTTCCAAAGCTGTAAATCTTTACGGGAGCAGAAAGTCTCATCTTTCTCCCGCGGAACAGCTGGTAGTTTCAAACCGCTGACCTGAAGGTTCACAGCCTGATTCGTAACCACTACGCTACCAATACTGGTAGTGATTGGTATATATTCTTTGAAATCCTAAAAAGAGAAACGATTCTTATGCAATTCATATATACATATACATAGAGAATGGGGTCTATGGTTTCTTTGATTCTCTTCTAGTCTAAAACTTCTATAACTTTGATAGTCCTGGAACCACTATAGCATAAAATTGTGCTGTTTTGGTTTTGTGGGTGCTGACCAGCACGAAAAGTGCTGAAAATGATAGGGAAAGCCAGGCTTGTCTAGATTTCCTTTGTAGTGTGGGAGAACAGTCCATGAATAAGACATTGTCTATTATTATTATACTTGCCATTTCTCAGAATCAGTGATTTAGCTTAAGAAAGTCCTCCAACGTCATTGAAAGGCATGTATTTTGAATCTCAGATTTAGTTGCCACCAACGCTCAGTTGGTTCTGTGCTCTCAGACTCAGAAGTAACTCTGCTATCTAAACCATTTTTACATGTCCCTTGGCAGTGATCATGGAACCACACATACAGTACAGTATAAATTAAACTAAGTGAAAAATTAACTTCCTGGAGAAAAACCGCATGCTGTCCTCCTCCAATATATGTGTTCACCCTGACCTTTTGGAGGCATCAAGACGTCCCAGCCCTTTAACTTCATGAAAATCTTTTTAGATAGCTTACTCCAAGGGCAGATTTATGTCTGGAAAATTTGGAGTTGCTTACCAAAAGGATGAGAGTCATTTATTTTCCTGTTACTGGTCTGCCACATGAATGAGATAACATCAGCTAAAATATTCAGCAGAAGCTATTCCTGGTTTTTTCCCTTTCCCTCTTTGAGACCGGTTACCTATTTAACTCCATCCTGTCAATTAAACCAGAGAAAAAACGCAAAGAACTAATTAGGCAACTGTGTAATTTTAATTAGCTGTTTTGATAATTAAACTAATTAGTTCCCCTGTGTTTCCACAATATGTGGTGGACTGGTTTTGATATCACAGCTTCAGAGTTCCATTCCATTAGTTAATTAGTCACTTTTGCATTAGAAAGCTTTATTAATGGCCTTAATTTGCAGTTGAAATGAGAAATCTGCTGTCAATAATTTGGATAATTGCCTACTGTTTGATTATAAAGTACAAAAGTAGCAGCACACCATTACATATGCAAATCCCAAGGGTTATTTCCTGGATGCTTAGCTTTCTTGATCTACATTTCATCCTCTCTCGCTTTCTGTTTTTTCTTGACCCTGTTAGGGGAAAGAGAATCCAGCTTATTAAGAAAATGAAGGCCTGGTTTTTTTGTTGTTGTTTTTTCTTCCCCTTGTCCTGTACTGCGTGTATGCTTGTGCCTGCAATTGTTAAAGTTATTGCTCGCTTTGTACCTAATTAGTGTCCTTGGAATTAAATGAAAAGCTCTGTATACACCTCTAGCTCCTGCAGCCATGTTTGTGCATTGAATAATTGATTCTACTCTGCTAATCAGATAGGGACATAATGAGCCAGTTTAATTAAATGGGGATCTAACCTGGTGAACACTGGGAAAATATTTGCTCATTTACTTAGTAAAAGGCCACAGTTGCTTTTCATTGGATAGAAAGGAAGGTTATGGAAAGTAAAGTAGGCTCTCAAAGCAGAAACAGTTCAGTGGTTATCTTCCACTACTTGAATAGCAAAAGGGTTTAGTTAGTTTGGGAATGGGAGTGGGGTGGAAAGAGTTTAATCAAAGGGCCTGAAGACGCTGAAACTGCTGACAGGACACCAGCCTCTCCCAAAGGTGTCAGCATCACTGCTCTGCTATACTTTAAGAGGCAGGTTTCTGGTTGTACATGGTGCTTAGTGATTTGCAGAAAGAATTTCAACTCACTTACTGCCAGTTGGTGCCTGTGTAACTGCATAAAGGTAAGATACAGTTGTAGTTTATCTTCTTGGCAAGTGATGGGACTTACTTGCTTTTTGTTTTTGTTTTTCCTCTCCAATGATCATGTGGACTTATTTTGAGGATTACTGCTAGAAACTAATAATCAAATGTGTAACTTGTGTAACCTTACTACTGTGCTCTGAAAATAGAGCAGGGTGGGGAGGGTGAAGACTACATCAAAGCACAGGAGGAGTTTCAAGTGAATTTCAAGTGAGTTCTCAGTGAATTTTGAAAAGGAAACTTAGGGCTTCATGGATAGCAGCTGATCATTTTCAAACTTCAAACTGGAGAAATAATTGCGCTTTAACACAAGTGAAATCTTTGGAATGAAAAGATGATTATGGTCTTTAAATGTAAAAGAGTTCTCACATTTTTAATAACAGCTTAAAGAAACACCACGTTTAATATAATCAGCCCAAACAGCTCCAGTTAACTCCGGATATATACATATCCAGTAATTCTAATTGCACATCAGACTAACTTTACCTGAAGGGAAAAAGTATCGCAAGGCCAATATAGAAACAACATGGTGCTCATCTGCTCTGGTGTCCTAGGATGAAATAGCATATTGACCCTGAATCTATACTCTGAGTAAAAGCAATTGTCATTCTGCCACTGTAACACCTTGTTGCCAGTGGCGATGTAATTAAAGCTGTGAGGACTCATTTTCCATTCTTATCTCTTAAGCTCCTCTAAATCAGAAACTGTTTGTCTCTGGTAACTGAGAAAACCTACTATAAGGCTATATGTTTATGTATGAATTTTTGGTAGTTTTCCTTTTGAGGGGACTGAAGTTATATACATAATTACCCACATTCATCCAAATAATGTGTATATACAAAGGTTGGTATATATGTGCATGCACATAAATGCATATATATATAGTGTGTATATTTATATATGCATACAACATCACACACACACACACACACACACACACACACACACACATATATAAAGTCTAAATTTTACTCGCCCCCTTTTCTCCTCTATTAAAATTCCAAATGGCTAAGAGGATTTTCTCAATTTAGTCATACTTTTAATCTTCACTGAAATGAGTGATGACTTCTTATAATAAAAAGTTGACAGGCTTACATTGCGCACCGGTGGATTAGTTTCCCTTGGTGATGAGGTTTTCTTTTGTGCGCCGTGTGTCTGTTTGATGGAGGTTTAACAGAAAGCATTTTGGCAGAAATTGGATGCAGCAGGGATCATCTGGAGATGGCTGCTGTTCGATAATAACTGCACACAGTAACTTTTTTTTCTCTTCCTTTTTTTTTTTTTTTTTTAATTCTTCAACCAGGTGACAGAGAGAGCTAAAACATTATTTCCTCTTAAAAATGAAGATTTTTTTTTTCTTTTTAAGAAGAATAAAGTATGTGCCTATTCTATACACACTTCAAAATATTTAATGTGCTGAAGCCATTGTTTAATATAAGCATGGTAAAAATATTTCTCTGCAAGGAGATATCAACATAGAAATATCTGGAAAGTATATTTCTAATAAACAAATGTCTTTGATACTCCAGAAATCATCATATAAACAGGAGTCCTTTAAAGATAAAATTAGATGTTTTTTAGAAAATACACATTGGATACTTTCCTAAATTCAAAGAGACTCCTGTGCCATAATTTGCATTATTTACTCCCTATTCTCACCCTCTTCTTATAATTTCATTTTATCACTCATTGGAAGCTTTGAAAGTCTCATAATGGAGACTTTCCAGATGTCAAATGTAGTGGAACATGCTCCAAACATATGTATATATTTATACTTGTGAATATATACACACAGAGCAAGTAAATAACTGAAAGAACAGCATCGTATTCTACAGGAAAGCTCTTATCAGGTATGTGGGAGCTAAATAACGTTTGCTAGCTGTAAACAGGGCTTTGAATAGGTTAATTCCAATCTTTCCCCTTCCTGAGAATTTGTGTTTCCACTTCAGATGTACTGAATCAGAATCTATATTTTAACAAGATCCCTAGGTGATTCTTATGTATTCCTGGGGATTTGCAAAAATCACCTGGGGATCTTGTTAAACTGAATGAACCGGTTTGAAGCCCTGCACTCTAAGCACTATAGCCAGTGTTTCAATGAACATCAATCTATGTTTAATGTAAATACAATAACATTCAATTCTAGAATGCAGAACAAATGAGTATTTACTTTAATAAAGGGATAGTTAAACATGGAGTCCTAGTGTGACACTGTGGGTTAATGCCCTGGATTGCAAAGTTGATTTGAACCACAAGGTCAGTGGTTCAAGCTCATCAGCTGCTCCTCAGAAACCCTATAAAGGGTTGCTATGGGTCAGAACCGACTCGACAGCACTTAACAATAACAATATGCATGTATACAAGGGGGCTTCAAATTTTGTGTAAAAATTTCATTATTTTTTCATTTCTTTTTTCCACAAACTTTCTGAAGCCCCTTCATAATGTATAGGAGCTCTGGTATCATAGTGGGTTATGTGTTGGACTGCCAACCTCAAGGTCAGTAATTTGAACCACCAGTAATTTCACCTCCTTTGGAGAAATAGGAAAGTTTCTGCTCTGGTAAAATTTTACAGCCTTGGAAACCCTATAAAATGAATTAACTTGACAGCACACAACAGAAGCAGTATATATATATATATATATATATATTTGCTATTGTTTTTAAGTGCCAGCAAGTTAATTCTGACTCATAGCGACCTTGTATAAGGTTTCTAAGACTAAATCTTTCCAGAAGCTGAAAACCTTATCTTTCTCCCAAGGAACGGCTGGTGGGTTTGAACTGCTAATTTTGAGGTTAACAGTTCCATGCTTATCCTATAGAGCCACTCCTTGTATATGCTTACTCCTCACTTACTATCTAATTATTCAACATTTTGCATTGATGACAATAAAACATCTATAAACCAACAATTTTTGCATTAACAAGGTGGTGGCCATGTTGCAATAGTTGTGGAGAGTCTCCTCCCTCCAGGAGGATCTCCAGGTGGTCTCTGTGATGTTGCCCCTGCTGTGGCTCAGGGTGGACCTCCTCTATGCCCATGGCCTCCATGTGAATGCACAGAATCAGCGAGTTCCTGCTCTGGGTTCCCAGGTCCCATGCAGCCTGAGACCTAGCAGCTCAGAAATGCTGTGGTGTGGAAAAGCAAGAAAGAGAAAACATCAGAGAGGGTGTTTGGAAGAAGTTGTGCAAGTGTAATAGCATCCTAAAGTGAGCGGAACTGGGCTGAAGACTCCATATCAGTGGAGCCAGGTGTGTGTCCAGGCTCTCTATCCTTGCTTATGTGGCCACTCACAAGAGCTTGCAAGGATGCAAGCAGAGCTATCAAGATGGCTCCAGGAGGGAAGCTCTGACTCAGCACAGGAGGTTAAAGTAGCTAAGCCATGGGTCCTCCAGTCTCACAGCTCAGCTATATCCACCTTTGGCTTCTCCATGACTCCTTCTCCACAGAAGAATAAATCATAAGTGGACTTATCATAGTAATGAACATTTGAGTAAAATCTTAGCTGTTGTTATTTTATGATCATATCTTCCAAATAAAAAAAAATATTGGACAAATGGGCTGTCTGAACAAAGAAAAAAAAATTCATTTTTGCATAACCCCAAATTTTGCATAATGACTTAATTGTTGGAAACTAACCATGTTGGTAAGTGAGGAATGGGTGTATATGAACACATATTGATGTATTTAATACCATATATTTGTAATTTTGTTCAATAGAAAACATTAATTGCTAAATGAATAATATTTATTTGAAAAGTATGAAGATTTAATAATTGCTTTTTTTTTTTAATAATAAAACCTCCAAGTTTGTTCAGAGTGTGACGTTCTTAGATCCTGCCCAAACACTTATGATAGAGATAGGACAAACCTAATCTGTACTTACCTCTGCCTCAGACAGCAGCAGTGACAATCCTGCCTGGCTTGTCAAGTTTCAAGAACTTGCAATCCTTAATTTAAACACTTGAGAGATCTATGGAGCCTGTCAGTCTGGTTAATTAAGCTCTGTCTTTCTTTACTCCTCCTCCCTACCAAAACAAAATCTGGATTTTTTTTTTTTTTTTTTAACCACTTAACACTTTATCTACTGATTAAGCCAACAGTTTCTAACCTAAGAAGTAGAAGTCTTCAGAGGAATAGTTTTTGCTATTAAAGCTAACACACTTCAAAGTCTTCACTTGGATGTGTCACATATGGACTGGCTTTAGTATACTGTTTTCCCATTTCAGAAATTATTAAAGAAAACTATGGATAATTCAAAGCAATAAATAATTCAAAAATAATGTGTATTTTAGAACATAACAAAGTACTTAATTTTTAACAGGGACTTTTTCATATAGGAATATGTACTACTTCCCAGTTGATAGAATCAGTTCTTTCTCAGCCATAAGAATTACATTTCTGAAAATCATTTACTAATAGAATTATGAATGAGGAACTTAGTATCCTATGGGAAAAATGTTATTGTTGTTGTTAGGTGCCATTGAGTTGGTACTCACCCATAGCGACCTTATGCACAGCAGAACGAAACACTGCCTGATACTGGGCCAACCTCACTACTGTTGCCATGCTTCACTTGGTCAATCCATCTCATTGGGGGGCTTCCTCTTTTTCTCTGACCCTCCACCTTACCAAACCAGTGACTGGTGTCTCCTAACAATAAGTTTGAAATATAAGAGATGAAGTTTGGCCATTCTGGCCTCCAAGGAACACTCTAGCTGCACTTCTTCCAACGCAGATCTGTTTGTTCCTTTTAGCAGCCCATGGCACTTTCAGTATTCTCCTCTAACACTGTAACTCAAAAGCATCAATTCTTCTACGATCTTCCTTACTCACTGTCCAGCTTTCACATGCATATGAGGTTATTGAAAATACCATGGTTTGGGTCAAGTGCACCTTAGTCCTCAAGCTGACATCTTTGCTCTTCAACACTTTAAAAAGGTCTTGTGCAACAGATTTGCCTAATGGGAAAAATAGGGTTAGGTAATTAAGGGTAATAAAGTATACTTATGGAAGTCTTGAAATGCTATATATTCACTACTGTCTCACAGTAAAGAAATCACACTTAGAGTTGCAAATTATATCTCCTAAACTAATGTGAGGTTGGCCCAGGATTGGGCAGTGTTTCGTTCTGCTGTGCATAAGGTCGCTATGAGTCAGTACTGATTCGATGGCACCTAACAACAACAACAACAACAATGCTAATAAATACTGCACAATCAATTTCAATCTACCTTCCATTGATGGCTAAATTGGATTTAGGATTGTATTCTCTCTAGTTCAATAATATGCTCATAAATTTTGGGGTTTATTTTAGATAATATTTATAAGAGCGACATTTCAACCATTTTTGTCTTCAACAAATATTTATTGACTCTCTGATTTTACAATCTGAAGGTCATGCTTCCATGTGGTATTGTAGTTTCAGAGACAGTGGCTTGGATATCATTCCCTATTGTTTCAGATTTCTCAATTCTTCCTCCACCCGCAATGATATCCCCTAGCTGAGTAAATTAAAGTGAAAACATATCCTATCAAGCATCTTTAAACATCTGTTTCTCCTAAGTCATATGGGAATATCTGAGTAAACTCTTGCTTGATTACCTTTATTTCAATACTCCACTTTTGAAAGTTTTATTCTTTTCTATTATTTGTCTGATTTATTTTATATTTATTCTTATCTACCATCATTTTATAATTATCATTAACATAAATGAATCATAATTCAGCAAAGGTAAAAAAGAAGTTTATTGACTAGGATTTTACCACAGATACACACATGGAGGTATTTCCTCCTCTTTTTCCCACTCAGCTTCCTCCAAAGGCTAGGCAAACAACCAGGATTTGCTGGGTTCAGAATATAATGTTTAGAATTTTAATGTAGGTATGGTATCATAGTGGTTACGAATAAGGCTGTGAACCTTAAGGTCAGCAGTTTGAAACTACCAGCTATTCTGCAGGAGAAAGATGAGGCTTTCTGCTCCCATAAAGATTTACAGCCTCGTAAACCCTGTACAGGGTTACTATGGGCCAGAATCGACTCAACAGCACTTAACACAACAACACATATTTGTGACAGTTTGAAACACGTTCAAGAGTTGTTCACATAATTCAGATGTTCTTACTGCATTTATAATTTTTCAGTGTGTACAAAGCTATTCTTATTTTGACCTCTTACCTTATTTCACTAGTGTCAGATATTTGTAGTTACTTACTCTTTAGTTAACAGACTTTAATGCTAAGTATCAGTCAATCTTCAATTAATAGGGATCCCACCAAATGTTACAATGGTAGTAATTAGGTACTGTCTGAAGCTAGATCCACCACAACTTAGATTGGTCTAGACAAATCACTGTCTTGAGAAACAGCCACAATAAACTCCTTCCCTTCTGTAAATTTAAGAATGAAACATACTTCAATATTGTCCTCATTTTAATTTCAGAAAGAAAGAGAGTGAATTTTATTAGTAGTACCTAAGTAAGTGCTTGGCTACCAACTGAAATGTGGTGACTTGAACTCACAAAAGGCATCTCACAAGAAAGCCCTAGTTATCTGCTTCCCAAAGCCATGAAACCCCTGTAGAGCATAATTCTAGACTGAAATTCTAGACTGAAACACATGGGGTTGTCAAGAGTCAGAACTGACTCCATAGAAACCAGTTTCATCTAAATTTGTAAACTCATATGACCACTCCTAGGATATGACCCTTGTCCAAATAATTCAAGATGACAACTAGAGTTCCAGCTATTCCATGAAGATGGAAGAACAAATAGCACATCTCCACTTAACTTTTATCATTTAAAGATGTCTTCAGTAGGTTGCCATGACAAAATTACATTTGCATCTTCTTCATTAAGCTTAGTCAAGCAAAGGAAGGTTGGGAACTATAGGTTTTACTCTGGGCTGCCAGAGATAACATTACTTTGTTAAGACAAATACCTTAATATTCTTCATAATTCATGCTGGATTATTCAGGGCAACTCTATTATTGAGTGATTCACTAAAACACATTGATCTGTATTTAGTGCCTTTTGAGGTCATTGTTACATGTTTTTCCTTGACATTGAGATTTCTTTTTTTGCTTGCATTTGACATGAACCCCAAATCTAAAAGCATTAGTGAAATGTGAGTTGGTATTTGAATAACCAAACCCAAACCAAACCCACTGCCTTCTTGCCAAATACACTCATAGCAACTCTATAGGTTGGAGTAGAACTATCCTATAGTTTCCAAGGCTGTACATTTTTGCAGAAGTAGACTACCTACCACAACTTTCTCCCATGGAGCAGCTGGTCCTTGAATTACTCACCTTTTAATTAGCATCCAAGAGCTTTAACCATAGAGATATAGACCAGGAACCCTATCTATATCTGGTGCAGTGTGTTAAGCTTTACACTGCCAGTTTGCAACAGAAGGATGAGGCTGTCTACTGCCGTAAAGATTTAAGGTCTCAGAAACTCTATCGAGCATTTCTATTCCATTTTATAGGGTAGCTATGAGTTGGAATCGAGTCAATGTTAGTGGGTATATATGAATTCAAATAACTTAGAGAAATATTCCATGAATGGAATTAGAAGATCGTTATTTGTCTAATTTTTGCTTAATTAAATCAATTCAAATTAGAATTACTAGATGGATTGGCACAACTCTGGATTGATGTTTAGACCATGATAGAAATCTCCAGATGATGAATTGGAAAAATTATTACGGGGATGTATGGTGTGTGAATGTATTCCTAACTTAGTGATCGTTTTCAGATAAACTCATTAAAGCTGTACTCACTCAAATTTACCACTTGAGATTTGAAATATCCAGTCACAAATCATATGCTCACCTCTAAAATGCTAAGAGCTCTGTAGATGAAAAAAATTCATATTATTATATTCAACTAAATGTGAACTAAGTTGCACTGGATGACTTCTTATTAAATTGATGACTTTCATCATCACTTGCAAAGTGCAGGTAAAGTAGAGAGTTCACTGGAGTTGTTGGTGTTCATTGGGGTATCATATATCACATTAATTTCTAATGAAATAAGCTTCTTTCTACATTTATAAACTGCATTGCCTCTCTTAGTGGATTTAAGCAATCAGAAATTACAAAATATTCCCTAAGCTTTTTTCCTGGAGTAATGACTGATGGTAATTATACACAAATGCATATCTACATAAAAATCATTTCTTTTTTTATTGCTAACTATCCTCATGCTTCAATCAAACTGGGAGATACTTGAACATATTTTCAAAGAAGACCAGGATAGATAGGGAATACCACTTGAGTTGAAAAGGACTATAAATACAATGGATTTAGATTATATCCATCATTTTGCATACCATAAAAGTAAATAATTACAGATGACACAATGAAAACAGAAGATGTAGCTGTGAAATAATAATAACAATAAAGGAGCAGATATGAGAGCACTTATGACTGGAAGCCACTTGAACAGTAGTGGAAGACTAGATGCTATTATAGAGCAGCAGTATGAAAATTCATTAAAGAGTCAACACTAATAATAGCCCAATGATAATCCTTCACTTTAAAGGATTACTTAAATTTTCTTAGTAGAAAAAGTAAAAGTAATGAGAACATACACAGATGTGAATTTATGTATCTAGGTGTCACTATATGCTAACCTACTCCCAAAGTAATATAATAAATTTGTATTTTGCAATCCTATCTTTATCTCTTTTTCACATTCTTTTTAACCGTTAGTTTATAACATTTTGGTTTTTATTTGTTTTTCTTTTTCTACTTTCTTACAACAGAAGCTGAGGGCATTGGTTTAAGATAGATCCAATGTAGGTATTTCAATCTATGTATAAGTTTTCCTCTAAATACTACCTTAGAGGAATCACACAAATTTTGATATGTTGTACTTTCATTTTCATTCAGATTAAAATAGTTTCTAACGTCTACCTATTTTCTACTCATACAGAGGTGCATTGTCTAAATTTATTTAGTCAATTCTCTTTGTAAAAGATTTAAACAGTAAGAGAAAATACTTTATATACTTACCTCCTGCATAGTTGCATTTTTTTTGGTGCTCTTAATTTATTTGTGCAGATCTTTATTTCCTTCAGGTATTATTTTCTTCCTGCCTGAGGTCTTTCTTTCTTTTTCTTTTTTTTTAATGCTATATTCGCTGGGTATAGAATTCTAGTGTGACAAATTGCATTTTTTTTGTTTGTTTGAGATGTTATTTCACTGTCGTCTCCCTTCCATTGCTTTTCACAAGAAACTTTTGCCATCCTTTTCCTTTTCTGTATATGTCATTTTTTTCTGGGTGCTTTTAAGATTTCTCTATTTCTGGTTCTGAGCAATTTGATTTTAATGTTCCTTTGTGCAACTTGCTTGTGTTTGATGTTCATTGAGTCTATGTATCATTGGGTTTATAAATCTAATCAAATTTGGAAAAATGATCATTTTTCATTGTAATTTTTTGTGTTTTTTTTTTTCTTTCCAGAAACTCAATTACATTTACAGTTGTTGTTGCTGTTAAGTGTCGTCAAGTTGGTTCTGATTCATAGTGACTCTGTACAGGGTTTCCAAAGAGCAACTTGTTAAGTTTGAAACGTTGACCTTATGGTTCAAACCAACCTTGCAGTCCAGTGCTTCATCCCACAGTGCCACACCAGGATTCCACATATACAATAGACTGCTTTAAGTTGTCCCTTAACTTATTGACAATCTATTTTATTTTATCTATTTATTATTAATTCTCTTTTGTTTGATTTTGGAAAATATTTCATTATGTTTTCTTGTTGTTGTTGTTGTTGTCAGGTGCCATCGAGTCGGAACCGACTCATAGCGACCCCATGCACAGCAGAACGAAACAATGTCCGATCCTGGACCAACCTCACTACCGCTGCCACACTTGAGTCCATCAATGATGCCACCTGGCTGATCCATCTTGTTGGGGGTCTTCCTCTTTTTCTCTGACCCTCCACCCTACCCAGCATGACATCCTTCTCCAGTGATTGTTTCCTCCGGACAATATGTCCAAAGTATGAGAGCCGAAGCTTAGCCATCCTGGCCTCCAAGGAGCACTCTTGCTGCACTTCTTCCAAAACAGATCTATTGGTTCTTTTGGCAGTCCATGGCACCCTCAGTACTCTCCTCCAACACCACAACTCAAAGGCATCAATTCTTCTACGATCCTCTTTATTCACTGTCCAGCTTTCGCATCCATATGAGGCTATTGAAAACACAATGGCCTGGGTCAGGCGCACCCTAGTCCTCAAGCTGACATCTCTGCTCTTCAACACTTTAAAAAGTTCCTGTGCAGCAGATTTGCCCAGTGCAATACGTCGTCTGATCTCTTGACTGCTACTTCCGCGAGTGTTGATAGTTGATCCAAGAAGAATGAAGTCCTTGACAACTTCAATCTTTTCTCCATTGATAAGAATGTTGTTTATTGGTCCAGTGGTGAGGATTTTTGTTTTCTTGACATTGAGACGTAATCCATATCGAAGGCTGTGCTCTTTAATCTTCATAAGTAAATGTTTCAAGTCCTCTTCACTTTCAGCGATCAAGGTTGTGTCATCTGCATATTGCAGGTTGTTAATGAGTCTTCCTCCAATCCTGATGCCACGTTTTTCTTCATAGAACCCAGCTTCTCGTATTATTTGCTCAGCATACAGGTTGAATAAGTATGGTGAAAGAATACAACCCTGTCTCACACCTTTCCCAATTTTAAAACATTCAGTGTTCCCATGTTCTGTTCGAACAACTGCTTCTTGGTCTAGGAACAGATTTCTTAGAAGTACAATTAAGTGTTCTGGAATACTCATACTTCTCAATGTTGTCCATAGCTTGTCATGATCCACACAATTGAAAGCCTTTGCATAGTCAATAAAGCACAGGTAAACATCCTTCTGATATTCTCTGCTTTCAGCCAAGATCCATCGGACATCAGCAATGATATCTCTCGTTCCACGGCCTCTTCTGAATCCAGCTTGAACCTCTGGAAGTTTTCTGTCAATGTATGATTGTAGCTGTTTCTGTATTACCTTTAGCAAAACTTTGCTCGCTTGAGATATCAAAGAGATTGTCCGATGATTTCCGCATTCTGTTGGGTCACTTCTCTTTGGAATGGGCATAAACATTGATCTCTTCCAATCAGTCGGCCAGACAGTTGTCTTCCAAATTTCTTGGAAGAGATGAGTGAGTGCCTCCTGTGCCGCCTCACTTTCCTGAAAGATTTCAATTTTTATTCCATCAATTCATGGTGCCTTGTTCTTTGCCACTTCTTTCAATGCACTTTGGACTTCCTCTCTGAGTATCATTGGCTCTTGTTCATATGGTATCTCTTGAAATGGTTGAACATTAACCATTTCCTTTTGGTACAATGACTCTGTGTATTCCTTCCATCTTTTCTTGATGCATTCTGCATCATTCAATAATTTGCCCAGTGAATCTTTCAATAATGAAAATTGAGGCTTGAATTTTTTCTTCAGTTCCCCCAGCTTGAGAAATACTGACCGTGTTCTTCCCTTTTGGTTTTCTAACTCTAAATCTTTGCATAGTTTATTATAGTATTTGGCTTTATCTTCTCGAGTTGATCTTTGAAATTTCCTGTTCAGCTCTTGCACCTCTTCAATTTTTCCATTTGCTTTGGCTTCTCTACGTTGGAGAGCAAGTTTCAGAGTCTCTTCTGACATCCATCTTGATCTTTTCCTTCTTTCTTGTCTTCTTAATGACTTTTTGCTCTCTTCATGTATGATATTCTAGTACATTATTATTTCCTTCTGCAGTTTTCAGTCTGTTGTTAATTCTATTCACTTTATTTTTCATCTCAAATATTTTAATGTTCATCTTTAGTAGTTTGATTTCCCTATCTCTATTTAACTTTTTGAACATGTGGAAATCAGCTATAATGATGAATTTAAAATTAATGCTAAATCTGAATTATTTCTGGATCGCTTTTGATTGATTTTACTACATGTTATGGATTCATGGATTATGCTTTTCCAATTTGCTGCATGTATGTTGACTTTTGATTGGTTTCCATATATGATATTCAAATTTTTGAGTGATGGCTATTTCTATTCTTGTAAGTATTCTTGAACCTTCTCTGGGATGTAGTTAAGCTACTTAGAAACTGTTTTGCTTTTGAAATTTTTTGGTGGGATAGAAGCAATGTTTAGCTTGGGGCTAGTAAAGTCTTTCAACAGAGGTAAGACTTTTATGAGTACTCTCACCATTGTCTCAGGCATTGTTATGAGTTTTTTCCCAATCTGCTGATTGCAACAGACCCTATTCCCAGTCCTATGTGAGCACTATATACTATTCTCTCTCATGTTTTGGGGTGGTTCTTTTCTTTGGTCTTCACAGTAATTATTTTATTTTTTTTTAATTAGTCTGTCTTGTTCAAAAATATTAAGAAGGCAACTTTATTTTAACAAGTGATATAAAGAGTCTCAAATCTATTACTAGTCTAACTTCTAACATTTGTGAAGACCACACAAGAGGGCTTCATTGTCTTCTAATTCCATTTTTCCACAAACTTTTTTGAAACCACCTCATATACTACCTAGCTAAATATTTAAAGGGTTTATATAAGTCTAAGAAATTCTCACATATACTTAAATGCACTGTGTTTCTATCCATCTATCTTGACAACTTTGAATTAAGACAATTTCAAACATCTTAGGATTCGTTTGTAAGGACATGGTAGCAGAGTGAGAAGGACCAACTCTCAGTCACTTGCCTCAAGACAATTGCTCCCCTCACTTTTCTGTCAACTATACATATTGTCCATACATTGTCCATACCCGAGTCCTTATATAAACTCTGCACATCCCCTGCAAGTAGTAATCCCTTACCTACTCATCAAGTTTAGAGGTACATGTACCAGGAGTGCCATCCATCAGAATGTTGGGACCAGGAAGGCCCTGGGAATCATCTCATAGCCATTTGAGCAGGAAATTTCAGGGGTTCCGATCATGATATACAAGGATATTTCAGATGGACATATCAACTTGGTCCTGAAGATAGTTCATTTTCCATCCGATATTGGGATCTTCTTTCTTGTATGTAAAAGCATTCATGACAGGATCAGTGCAGAAATAGCTTATATTTGTGTTTTGAGATTTATATTTCTCTGCATAATTCAGTAAAACTTATAGTTCCTTGTATAGCAAATGTTTTCATGATAATTTTGTAAAATTAACAATGTGTGTAACCACCAAATCAACATTTTTTTTCTTTTTTCCTTTAATCTTTTTTTTAAAACTTTTATTGTGAATTAAGTGATAGTTTACATGCAAGAACATCAGTTTTGCATTCATCCTATTGTATCTTGTTTCATTGCAATTATTACAATCCCCTCCATGCATCATCATTTAACAGTATTTTCTTCTATTCCCTATGTTTTGTTTTGTTTTGGTTTTGATGTACACAAAAACAGTCAGAAATATATAGTCATTTAGACAACCACAAAGTACATTCTGCAAGCCTGCCTGCTGGCTGCCAGAACACAGCCTTTCTTCTTCCATGAGTCTAGAGTCCTCGGCTGCTTTATTTCTCCATACCATCATCTCTTCCTCCATCTCTGGTGTCACTGCTTCTCTGGATAGGGTCCCATATTTTGCTCATGCTCTTCTTCCTTGATGGTCCTCGCGTCCTCTGTTTCTGGAATGTAAGATTAACTACTCCCCCTTTATGTTATCTTTATAGTTGTGACAATCAGAATTAGTCATGTTAACAATTACTCACTATTGAATCAAAAGAATCTTGTCCCCATCTCCTTTCACCAGACCCATCCAGACAAAATGAAAACTATTCAGTGGGGATTATACCTTCCTCCGCACGTTCTGAAACTAAACGCCCTCTTGAAAACTTGTAAACCAGCCACTTTGTGCCTTTATATAGCCTCCCCACCCCCATTTTAGATCGTCAATGTCTAAGTTGCCCGTCTCTATCAACCCTGTATACCAAGGGGATAGGCTTGAATCTTGATGTGAAGACTCCTTCCCTCTTGGTTGGTATTTTGTACTACATCGGTAGGTATAGGTCAAGTTCATCAATTGTAGCAATTTACACTTACTTCCTTTAACAAATTTCTTTATCTTACTCTAGGTGAGGTCTGGTCATCAAGCCATCAAAGCTAGGTCAAATGGGTACTATCTGCAAGTTTGGGTGTTCTTGTATGTCTCCCCATACTTAAATCAGCTTGATGCCTCACTCTCAAATATTTTCTGCACATTTTATCAAATCAGCTACAGAGTCAATCCAAATCAGTGTTTTTCTCTCTGCTCCCCAAAATATGAAGAAGGGTGAGTAAAACAGGAGTCCACAATTATAGATTAATGTTGGTGTGTTATTTATCAGGACCAAGAAAAGCTGACAGTGATGAAAGACGAAACTAGACACAGGATAGTCAAAGACAGAGGGGAGGGGAATGTCTGTTTTTGTCTTGGTGCACCATTCCAGTATAAAAACCAATTCCTAAGACACAAGCCTTCAGTAATTTTTCTACTTAGAAACATCTGGAGATTTTCCCACTTTTCCTCTTCTGACTCTGAGACCCTAGGATGCACTTAAGTTAAACAACTACCATATGGAAGACAGGAATCATTCCTACCACTTCAGAGCCCAAGGTATAGATTCATAGATGTTAAGAAATGTTTTCCCATCTGGTCCCCTGCTGGTAGGTACCAAGCACTTGAGGCAAGTCATTCTACCAGTCAGAGCCTTAAGATCTCCATACGGGAAAAAAAAAGGTCTTCCCCTCCAGCTCTAAAATTCTAAGAATCTGTGATTCTCCAAGTGGAGTAACTGTTTTCAGTCCAGAATTCCGTTGTTCTTTCAAAAACACATGCTTAGGTTTCATGCTGAAAACCAATCATTTCTTTCTAACCTATCTGTTTAATTATCACATTCATATGCCAGTTATGATTGCAATCTTAAACATATGTAATTTCTGTTTTCAAGAGTGATTGGTTGAGAGAATTTTTACTTTTAAAGAATGTAATTATAAAAGTTTCATCTTGATGATACATGGATTTTAGGGGCCCATTTCTATTGTTGTTGTTAAGTGCCATAGAGTCAATTCTGATCCATAGCAACCCTGTATAGGGTTTCCAAGGAGTAGCTGGTGAGCTTGAACTACCTACCTTGATACATGGATTTTAGGGGCCCATTTCTGTTGTTGTTGTTAAGTGCCATCGAGTCAATTCCAACCCATAGCAACCCTGTAGAGGGTTTCCAAGGAGTAGCTGGTGAGCTTGAACCACCGACCTTGTAGTTCAAACGGCTTTGCAGTCCAGCACATTAACCCACAGTGCCACACTGGGACTCTTAGCTACCACTAAATCCAGTGAATGCAAGGGTGATGGAAGAAAGAGACACTTTAAGTTTTCTCCATAAGGGAAGCAAATTGGGGGGTGTAAAAGTTTAAACAAGGCATATTCTCAGCTATGTCTAGGCCCATTTCTCTTCTTGCCCCAGTCCATCTCTTTTTCCCTTGCTGTGTGTCTCACTTCTTTCTCTGGTCCTCTCCCACTCTTCTGACAGTACCTGCCCTGAGCTGTGCCTCACCCCAACAAACTGAAGTTGTTTGTGAGTTCCTTGAAGACCTAATCCATGTCTGCTTGATCTTTGGTCTCCAGCTCCTGCTCTAAAGTAGGGGTTCACTCAGACGTGCTGACAGTGTATGGATGACCAGATGGATGAAATTATTGGAAGTAGAGAGAGGGGAGAATCAGAATGGAAATCATGGAACTCCTCAGGCAAGTGTCTACATTTTTACCAACTGCTCCCACAAAGATTACAGTCTTGGAAACCCATTTACAGAGTTGATATGAGTTGAAACCAACTCCATGGCACATAACAACAACAACAGAAGCAACACATTATTGGACAGTATAATGCCATGTACCCCCTAAGGTAATGTACTGAGGATACATCACCCAACAATATTCTTGCAGAAAACTATTAGAGTGAATCTAATCAAACAAATCCAGAATGTGGAACATTTACAAGAGGAGTGGTCAGGGCTGTCAAAATTGACAATCTCATAAAAGACTTCTTAAATGTTATGGGGGTGGTAGAGATTGCTTCAGATTAAAAGGAAACTACTAAAGAAACATTTTTTTTTTTTAAAGACATTTAATATTTGTTTATGTTTAGTTTTGTTCTGGATCTAACCTCCCACTGAAACTTATTTTAGAGATTTGTCTTGTGTTTTATGCTAAGATTTTTCACCCTTTTGTTTCCTGAATGCCAAAGTATCATCTTGCTGTGTCTTTTAACAACTATGCATTAGTGACATTAGATAACCTGTTCAGAGCAGCAAGCACATGCTGTTTTTCTCCTTTCCTTTGATTAGTCAGAAACCTTACTATATAAACTTCAGGTTTCTCCTCCTCTGCTCCTCAGAAAGGTAGCCTAAATTGGGGGGGTGAGGGGGGAAGGAAGAAACTATGGTAGTTTTTATTTAAGTAATTTGTGGTTTAGAGTTTAGCTTTCTGGCCTCTTTATTTATCACTTCTGAACTCCGTTCTTCTTATTGCTAGGAAGGTTCCCTAATGTTTCATTTCTCCATCTTTCTTAAAAATAACAACATTGCTTCTATAAAGCAGCTAATGTTCTCACTGGGCAAATGGAAAGAATCCCACATCACCTCAAAACACATTCTTCCCAATAGAAAGTATATAAATGGACTCTAAGCAATGTTATACTTTTTCCGATGAGTGATTTCCTTTAAATGTAGTCTACCTTCTTTCATATAGCCACCTGCCATTTTTGCTTTATTGTGGCCAGAAGGTTTAAAGGCATTGCTTTTAAATATCTTGAAAGTTTTCCATTGATAAGAAAAGGTAGTAAAAGCACTTTTAAGTGAACAGTAGCATACACATCACAAATCAGACATTTTGATATCATCTAGGTTCACACCATGTGGTGTAAGGAACTCCAGTGATTGTGATTTAGCTGGGATTCTAAGCTGTGTATAAGGAATGTGATGGAAATTCAGTGTTGAAGTTATTTAACAGGTCATGGGCTGTGTTCTGTGTATATGCTCATAAATGGTACATTTGTATGTGTGTGTGAGAGAGAGACTGGAGATTGATTTAAAAACAATATTGTTATTACAATATTATATGAAGAAATCAACCAGAAAAATATTTGCAAATGTTTAGCTAATTAAAGAATATTTTTCTTTTTCTAGGAATGACACTTTACTAGCTATTCTGTATATTATTGAAAGAGGTAAGTTAATCTTTTAAGGCTCTTTTAAGGCTCTACAGGACGTCGGTGGTTCAAACTCACAGGTCACTCCTCAGAAACCCTATACTGGGTCGCTATGAGTCGGAATCAACTCAACAGCACTTAACAACAACAAAAGGCCACAGAAGTAGATAGCAATAAGATCTAAATCTAGGCACAAACAACAGCAAAGAGATATGGTCTGAGGATATAAAAGGGGAGCACTAACTTTGAATTCAAAGGCTGACCATTGACCAAGTCTTTATTAGTCTAGGAGAAGGCTTTACAAACATCTCATTTTTTCTCTAAGTCTGAATGCAGCATGAGCTAACATGAAATGATGCTAGATTCAGTGGGTGGAGAAGTATACTGTCTATATCATTTCTTAGAGTTAACTATGCATATGACCTCTGCTGCTTAGTTCTTTCCACCAATGGAAGAAAGAAGAGTCTAGAATTGTTGGTCATGTGAGTTTGAGAT
Organism: Chrysochloris asiatica; assembly: GCF_000296735.1. Lineage (NCBI taxonomy): Eukaryota > Metazoa > Chordata > Mammalia > Afrosoricida > Chrysochloridae > Chrysochloris > Chrysochloris asiatica. Next base: position 5,559,068 of record NW_006408604.1, read on the forward strand.
CTTCAAGGTAAATTTTCATCATGGTTCCCATGATCCTGAGCAGTAATAGATGTACTATCAAGAAACACTTTAAAATAAAAAACAAGGTTGGAAAATACATGTGGATTTAGTGATACTGATTACATCTGACTTCAGATGTAAAATAACAAAACTAAACCTACTGCCATCAGGTAGATTCTGACTCCTAGTGGCTGAATAGGGCATGGTAGAACTGCCCCAAATGGTTTCCAATCTTTACTGAATCACATTGCCACATCTTTCTCCCAAAGAACAACTGGAGTGTTCAAACTACTGACCTTTTGTTTAGCAGCTGGGAGAGTGTAACCACTGCACCACTGAGGTTCCTCTCACATGGAAAGGCCAATTGTTTAAATTGTTTTTCATTCCCTTTTCTCCGTTTTTATTTTCTTTTCAGAGTAGTATATGTGAATATGTAACAATTTCTGTATGTGGATATGTAACAATTTGGGAGGATGTGAGGAAGAAATTAAAATCCATTTTTAAAGTATGCAATATATACTAAATGGTGAGACTAGGTTAGTATTACGCTGTGAGTTAATGTGTTGGACTTCAAGGTCGGTTTGAGCTACAAGGTTGGCAGTTCAAACTCACCTGTCGCTCCTCGGAAACCCTATACAAGGCCACTATTAGCCAGAACCAACTCGATAGTACTTAACAGCAACAAGTAGGTGCTGTGGAGTCCTGGTGTGGCACTGTGAGATCAAGCAGTGAACTTCAAGGTCAGTTTGAACCACAAGGTCAGCTTCTCCTCGGAGACCCTCTACAGGGTTGCTCTGAGTTGTAACCTTCTTGATGGTACTGGCGACAATAACAGCAACAAAGTAGGAGCTATGGAATAAGCACCGGACTGCTAACTTTAAGGTCAGCGTTCAAATCCACCAAATGCTTCTCAGAAACCCTATATGGGGTTGCTATGAGTAGGAACCAACTCCATGACACTTAACAACAAGTAGGCACAATTTGAATTGAATAGATTTTCCATAGCTACAAAATAATATCCTTGTTGATTTTGAAAGACAGATTTTCTTGATACTGAATCAAATCCTTACCATTATATAACTATATAATCAAGATTATCTTGGCCAATAATATAATGCAGGGAGATGGGTTATTTATTAAAGAATGAAATTTGGGGAGAAATAAAAGTTCCTGAAACAAAATGTGATCATATACATATCAAGTGCTTTACTCTACCTTATACTCGATGGGCTAATGGGGAAAATAATGTCATAGGCAGTCAGAGCACAGTGATATGGAAAGAACGAGTTATATTTTAATCTAAGGCAAAGGGGCATTAATCTTTATTTTTAAAATGTTGTGTTGGTAAGTTTATATTTTTCCCTAGAATGTTTAGAGGAAAAGAGAGTATCAACCACATTCTTTAAACACAGCCATAGGCCAGCTCTGCAAATGAGCAGCTCCAATGTGAAAACCCTCTCAAAGTTCTAAATGAGTTCTCCCTGAGGTAATAAAGAGGGGACATTTTACAGTATGACAGTATGTAAGACAGCATTGTCAGCTGTAGTTTATTTAAAGCATGAGGGCTGTAACAGGAAAATAATGACTTTAATAAAATTTACTATTGACTTTGTAGGCTAAAATCTTTCTGTCATCAGGAATACAGAAAAACAACCTCTCTGAAAACCCTTCAGTTAAATATATTCCTTTAATATTTCAAAGCAACTTGATTTTTTTTTTTACTACACATGCTACTTCAAAAGACACTATAGTAGGATGGAAATTAGTATTTTTAATAGAAAGTCACTATTGCTTACATAAGGAAAATATCGGTAATGACCTATGACACTCTAAACTGAAAGCAACATTTGAGGTAACTGCAAAAGAAGTTAATGCAGTTCCTTGAAATACTGTATAAAGCTGTGTCACAAGTGAATGATTTGTAAATTACTCAATGTTATATTCATCCAAAGGATACCTTTTCATCATTCAGTATAGTTTCTTGGTAAGAACGCCAAAGAGCTTGTTGGCTATACATGAGAATCTGTAGCTTGTTAATGAGGTTGGCGTCATTTCTGAAAATTGGGGAAAATGGAAAAACATATAGCCCAATTTTACTCTCCAGCCAATTTGATTAAATGTGGTATAGATTGCTTCTACTGTGTAAGAAAGGTCATGCCCGTTCTATGAAAAGCTGAAGAAATTCCATTTCTTTAATGTTTTGCATAGTTAAAATAAACTGTGGTAAAAAGTTTCCCAACAGTGTATGACAGCTCAATTTAGAGGTGAAGCCTTTTAATAAAACCTCATGAAATGAATACTTTGGTTTATGCACTCTGTTTGTGTTTCCCACTGGAGTGCTTAGCATTATGAAGCTGTGGCTACTTGCTTTACTACTGCAGAATAACATCATGAAAGGAGAGACCAAAGCTTTGTATCAGAAAATACCCAGAGTGAGTAGAAATGCTGATGGAGGAATCTTAATTTAAAGCTCAACCGCTTTCCTATTTGCCTTTAACATGCTATTGTAAAGTATATTGGCTTGAATTATAGGATATTATTTAAACAAAGGGGAAAATCTACAGGGGTTTTAACACATTAACCCATAGCTTACTTAAAGGGAAATTATGAACTTCAGAGTCATATGCTAGTAATTTTTTCCAAGCTTTAATAAAAATAGAACTTGAAACCAAAGTAGGGCTTTATAAATTAAGTATATATGTTGGTAGCATTTGGAAAAGGGAGAATGCAAAAAAAGAATAAAAAGAGATTCATTTGTATAAAGATTCTGGCACCAACATAACATGTGGAGACAGTATTCTACCTCAATAATATTTAAATCTTGAAAACAATTCTATGGGGACTTAATATGGTACCTTAAACCAATTAAAGGTTCAATGCACAAGCATTACCAGGCCTACTGTTTTCAATTGCAATATGCATTTTGATCCTTTGTCTTTCTAGTTGAACTCTCTGACTTACTTTGGAACTACCCTAATACAAGGAAGGAGATGAGACAAAATCTGTAATTCCAGTGACCATTACAACCCTAACATCTTCCCACATTCTTGAGTATCTGGTCTAACTACAACTAGTTAGACTTAATTCAATATTTTGCTTTATATATGTGGTTATCTGATTTACCTAGTGCTGCTATAATAGAAATACCACAACTAGGTGCCTTTAACAAATGCAAATTTATTTTCTTACAGGTTAGAAAATTAAAGTCTGAATTCAGGACAAAGTCTTAGGAAGATGGATTTAGCTTATTCAGCTGTGAGGGAAGGTTTTTATTTATTTTCACCTTCTAATCTTTATTCCTTAGTGACCTTCATGTGGCTTGCCACCTATCTTCCCCATCTTCACTTGCTTCATCTGCACTGTTTTTATATCAAAAGAGAATGACTCAAGATCCTGTACACTAATATTTCTCATTAACATAAGGAAGAAAACCCATTCCCAAATGGGAATTTAGCCAGAGGAATAGGGGTTAGGGCTTAAAACCAAGGTTTTGAACCAGTTCAGTCATGGCTGACAAAGGGAAGAGAAACAGATCTGAATTTGTAAAATGTCGGTATACCAGAATGCTAACTGGAAAGGAAAAAAATTATAGGTCAGTGCCCTGTTACAAATTTAACCTCCCTCTTAGAAAACAAGGGTAACGAGAATGCTGCATAGACACCAAATCTCTTCACCAGCAGAATCTGAAACAACTGTGTCCAACTTAAACATGGCAGCATTCAGAAAGCACGTCCCTATCTACAGCCCTGACAATAGTCCAAGCTCCTCTATCAGGCTCATAAAGGGTTCACTACATCTCTCTGAGTCTCCTATTTCAGTACATTGACCCATAATTTTTCTTATTCTGGCTATTGTTCTGGCATTCCCATATTTTACAAATTTGGGTATTTCCATTTTGCTGTATCAGCCATGATTGAACTAGTTCAAACCTATTTAAAACCCCATTTGTAATGCATAATTAAGGGAGATGTAATTCAACCCACAACAGTTTATATCAGAAAAGTTTTAAATATGTGTGCAAATATTTATAAATTATCATGGATTTGTATGCAAATATGAATCCCCAGACATACAGGGGAAATATGAACACCTTACAATTTGTGTCAGTTGATTATGACCATATATGTTGTAATTGGTAAGGTACCATATGTCCAGGGAGGTACAACTTCTGTTCTTTTCATTTACTGACTTCCCAATTGTTCTATATGGGAACTAGTGTTTATGATAGTCTATGACTTGGGAATATAATTGATACCCAAACTGTTCACTGAGAAAAACAACCTATTTCTTAGCTACTCTGGGAAATGGCAGGTAGACTGGTTCTTATCTAGGCCAATTTTACCAGCAGAGATGTAGGTAGTATATGAGAGTGGTGTTTTGGTCAGAAATAAGTTTGGCATTATCATTGAAGAAAGTTGTATGATGGGAATATACATGTGAATTCAGGAAGTCTCTAAGTTATAAACATCCAAAATATGAGCAACTCCAATTTGCCAACTAAGTGAAGCAGGAATAGAATGGAATTTTTGCAGGTTGAGATATTCATCACAGTAAACAGAAAAGGAAAAAGTATGAAAGGAATGGGAGAGTTGGAAGAGGTGTGCTGAGCCCTGTCAAGACACTAAAGTGTGAGACTGAATTACTGGCATGACTATGGAAATCCATATGTATTTAAAACAGCAGACTCTGCCACCATCTTTGAGTGAGACACTGTCATCTTTGAGTAAGTTCCCACCTTTGAAGTCCTACTTTAAAGGGAGTTAAATTTGCCTTCACTTTGAAATGATTGAACCAGTCTAATAGTAGTGGTTAAGTGTCATGGAGTCATGCCCGCCTCATAGTGAGCCTCTATTGGGTTTCTGAGGATGTAAATCTTTATAGGATTTACGTCTTTCTTCTCAAAAGCAGCTGGTAGATTTGAACTGCTGACCTTGCGGTTGAACCAACTCCTACTCACAATGAAGTCTTCATCACAATCACCTTCATCTGCTGCAGATGCAGCTTTTAAATCATTGAAATGTCTTTAAGTCTTTTCTTGCACTGAAGTTAAGTTAAATAAGAACCATATGCATCTATTCTGACAAATCTATAATTCTTAAAGACACAGCTAGGAATTAATCTTATTCATAACCTGGGGGTCTAGCTGTATGTTGGTTTTCTAGGAGTTTGTTGGTTCTCACTCATAGTGGCCTTGTATAGGGTTTTGGAGGAGCGGCTGCTGAGTTTGCTAAACTTGCAATTAGCAGTCCAGTGCTTATCCTACAGCCCCAGACCAGTATTCCTTCTATAAAATTTCAATGGATCATTTTAATTTGGCTTCCCAAGAATCCTTACTTCATAACAGAATTCAGTAACAAACTTCTATTTATTATCATTTGCTCCACTCTTATTTAAGTATAATTTTAGACTGGCCTACTTGAGGCAACAACAAAAATATCATACATCTATTATATTAGTATGGGATCACAGTGACTCCATAGGATAAGCACAGAACTACATATCACAAGGTCAGTGGTTCAAACCCACCAGCCACTCATTGGGAGAAAGACAAGGCTTTCTGCTCCCACAAAGATTTTAAAAGTCTAGGAAATCCTAGGAAATCCTATACAGTATCATTATGAGTAGGAACCAATTCAACAAGATTTTATGACAACATTATAATAGAGGCAAAGGAACACTTTTGCATTGTTTATTGGTTGTAGAAATACCAATTGATTGTGCTCTACTTCTCAGGCACTATTCTGCATGCTGCTGTTGGTAGTGATGTGCCGTGGAGTCAGTTCTGACTCATAGTGACCTGGCATATGGTTTCCAAGGCTGTAAATCTTTATGGGAACAGAACTTTCGAATTACTGACCTTGAGGTTAGCAGCCCGACTCCTAACCACTATGCTATCAGAGCTCCTTGTTCTCCATGCTAGGGTTAAGGTGATGTTCAAAGCTAAGCCCCTACTCTAGAAGGGCTATTTTCTGTTGAAGAGACAGACAGTAAACAGTTAAACAAGTAAGCTTGTGTTTCCAAGTGATAAATGAGCTATAAAAAAATAAATAAAACAGAATAAAGAGAATAGGGCTTATGAGGTGGAGGGCAGGAAGGGCAGAGAGCAAGTAAAAATTAAGAAGAAAAGCAGAGGAAATTAGGAATAGTTCACATATGCTGCTTATCATACAGTGTGATAGAAGGGGGCGGGGAGAACATAGCTACCGTCTGAGCCAACAGATTTTTCATTTGGTCAAACAAAGAGACTAATAAGTCCATTATCTTTTCAATAACCCAATTTTGTAGTTAAATCCTAAACCTGTCAGGAGACCAGTCAGAGTAAAAACAGCTTTGTTCCAATTAGCATTTAAACCTAACTGTTAATTTGGGTTACATTGTTCTCAATCTAATTTACCCATCCCATAAAGTTATAGGGTTTGAGGGTTAATGGCACATCAAAAAATATGTAGGAGCTTCAAAAAGTTTGTGGAAAAGCAGGTAATGAAATTTTTGCCATGAATTTTTGAAGTACTCCTACCCTCCATGCTGTAGGTTTCTTAATAGGCAAGGGCTTCAAAAGTTTGTGGGAAAATAAAATTAGAAAAGAATAGTACATTCCACAAATTTTTGAAGGCCCCCTCAGACATATGTAGTACTGAATATTACAGATAAAAGGCAAAATAACCAAATATTATTGCAGTAGGTTTTGTTAATGACAATACATTGCTAACCATATTACTAATCCATAGGATTTAAATATCAAACTATTGAAAGGCAACAGCTGTACAGTGAATGAAGGATAATACTTCAATCTGAAATTGATCAAACATGCAGTCAAGATGTATTGATCATTACTGGTGATTGGAATGCAATGGTTGGGAACAAAGAGCAAGGATCAATAGTTGGAAAATCTGGCGTTGGTGATAGAAATGATGCTGGAGATTGCATGACAGAATTCTGCAAAATTAATGATTTGTTCATTTCTAATACCTTCTTTAGACAGCATAAGAGATGATTATACACATGGACCTCGCCACTTGGAATACACAGAAACCAAATTGATTACATCTGCCGAAAGGGACGATGGACTAGCTCTACATCATCAGTCAAAACAAGGCCAGGAGCAGGTTGAGGAACAGACTATCAATTGCTTGTATGCAAATTCAAACTAAAGCTGAAGAAAATGAAAACAAGTCCATGAGAGCCAAAATATGACCTTGAATATATCCCACCTGAATTTAGAGATCATCTGAAGAACAGATTTGATACATTAAACACTAAAGACTGAAGACCAGAAGAGTTATGGGATGACATCAAGAACACCATAAAGAAAGAAAGCAAAAAGTCATTAAGAAGACAAGAAAGAAAGAAAAGATCAAAATGGATGTCAGAGAGACACTGAAACTTGCTCTCTAGCATAGAGATGTTAAAGCAAATGGAAGAAATGAGGAGGTACAAGAGCTGAACAAATATTACAACACAATGTGCAAAGATCTGGAGTCAGAAAACCAAACAGGAAGAACACGCTCAGCATTTCTCAACCTGGGAGAACTGAAGAAAAAATTCAAGCCCTGGCTTTCACACAGAGTCACAGTACCAAAAGGAAATGTTGATGTTCAACCATTTCAAGAGGTACCATATAATGAAGAGCCAATGATACTTAAGGAAGAAGTCCAAGGTGGTTGAAGGAATTGGCAAATAACAAGACTCCAGGAATTGAGGGAATAAAAATTGAAATCTTTCAAGAAAGTGAGGCAGCACTGCAGCCACTCACTCATCTATGCCAAGAAATTTGGAGGAAAACTATCAACTGATTGGAAGAGATCCATATTTGTGCCCATTCTAAAGAGAGGTGACCCAATAGAATACAGAAATCACTGGACAATATCTTTGATATCCCATGCAAGTAAAGTTTTACTAAAGGTAACACAGAAATGGCTACAAGCATACATTGACAGAGAATTTCCAGAGGTTCAAGCTGGATTCAGAAGAGGATGTAGAATGAGGGATATGATTGCTGATGTTTGATGGATCTTGGCTGAAAGCAGAGAATACCAGAAAGATGTTCTCCTGTGTTTTATTAACTGCACAAAGGCTTTTGATTGTGCAGATCATGACAAGCTATGGACAACATTGAGAAGTATGAGTATTCCTGAACACTTAATTGTGCTCATGAGGAATCTGTACCTGGACCAAGAGGCAGTAGTTCAAACAGAACATGGGAACACTGAATGGTTTAAAATTACGAAAGGTGTGCAATAGGTTTGTGTTCTTTCACCATACTTATTAAACCTGTATACTGAGCAGATAGTCCAAGAAGCTGAGTTATATGGAAAAAAAAAAAAGTGGCATCAGGATTGGAGGAAGACTCATTAACAACCTGCAAAATGCAGATGATACAACCTTACTTGCTGAAAGTGAAGAAAACTTAAACTATTTACTGATGAAGATCAAAGAACACAGCCTTCAGTATGGATTGCATCACAATGTAAAGAAAATGAAAATCCTCACCACTGGACCAATAAAGCATTCTAATCAATGGAGAAAAGATTGAAGTTGTCAAGGACTTCATTCTTCTTGGATCAACTCTTAACACTCACGGAAGCAGCAGTCAAGAAATCAGATGATGTATTGCATTGGGCAAATCTGCTGCACAAGACCTTTTTAAAGTGTTAAAGAGCAAAGATGTCAGCTTGAGGAGTAAGGTATGCTTGACCCAAGCCATGATATTTTCAATAACCTCATATGCATGCAAAATCTGAACAGTGAATAAGGAAAAGTATAGAAGAATTGATGCTTTTGAGTTATGGTGTTGGAGGAGAATATTGAAAGTGCCATAGGCTGCCAAAAGAACCAACAGATCTGTGTTGGAAGAAGTGCAGCCAGAGTGCTCCCTGGAGGCCAAGATGGCCAAACTTCATCTCTCATACTTCAAACATATTGTCAGGAGGGACCAGTCACTGGAGAAGGATATCATGTTTGGTAAGGTGGAGGGTCAGAGAAAAAGAGGAAGACCCCCAGCAAGATGGATTGGCAAAGTGGCAGTATCAACGGGCTCAAGCGTTATCAACAATTGTGAGGTGGGCCCAGGACCAGGCAATGTTTTGTTCTGTTATACATAGGTTTGCTATGAGTCAGTACCAACTTGATGGCACCTAACAACAACAACTGGGAGAAAGAAGACATATGTGTATATAAAAACTCTCATTGGGAAATTCATTTATTTCTCTATAATTAGCTTCCAAATGATTGTATACTGTGAAAAAATCTTCAGATAGTGTGTAATAAAGAATAAGCAAGCTTAGATCCACATGTTGTAAATGGTCTACATCTTATCCCTGGGAGCATTTATAATTTGAGTTGCTAGATTGCTTAAGTTCAGTTTAGGTGATTGGGATATTTAAAATAGAGAACTCAGTCTCTCTGAATGCTCATTAACCAATTACTATGCTACCTGAGACCATATAAATTAGTAAATTAGCATGAACATTTCCAGACTAAAATTTCCTACATTCTCTGGCAATAAACTTGGATTTTCATGAGTGAGCAAATGTCCTATTAATCCATATTCAAAGAAAATGATAATCATATTTATTTTAGTCTAACCATAAATATCTTGGCTAGAAGATATGCCTACATAATTTAACACTAAAATATATATTAAAAAAGAAAAAACAGAAGTTGTCTAGCCTAGTTTTCTTTGTGGAGATAATACCTCCTCCTAAAGAGACTTGCTTGGGTGATATATCACAGTGGTTAGAAAAGTGGTACTACTGACATTTAATGAGTGGGGACAGTACTGAACAACAACAACAATAACACGTAAATGTTTCAGAAGGTAACATATGATCAAGAACCTTTGGTACTGAAGAAAGAAATCCAAGCTATACTGAAAATGTTAGTGAAGAACAAGGTCTTAGGAATTGACAAAATACCATTTGAAACATTTCAACTGATACAGTACTAGAAGCAGTTACTAGTCTATGCCAAGTTATTTGGAAAATAGCTACCTGGTCAACCAACTGGAAGATATCAAAATTTCTGCCGATTCCAAAGAAAGGTGACCCAATGGAATGCACAAAGTATCGAACAATATCATTAAAATCACACCCCACTAAAATTTTGCTGAATTCAAAAATGGGAATTATCTTCTGTCAGAGAGCTATCAGAAATCCAAACCAAGTTCAGAAGAGAATGTGGACAAGGGATATCATTGCTGACTTCAGATAAAGTTTGGCTGAAAGTAGAGAATCTAAGAAAGATGGGTATCCATGTTTATTAACCATGCAAAAGCATTCAACTGTATGGATCACCACAAATTTTGGCTATCACTGTGAAGGATGGGCATTTCAGAACACTTGATTGTGCTCAGGAGTAACCTGGTTTAAAATGAGGAAAGGTGTGTGTCAGGGTCATATCTTTTCACTATACTTATTCAATCTGTATGTTACACAAATAATCTGAGAAGCTGGCCTAAAAAAGAAGAACAGGGCATCAGGATTGGAGGAAAGCTCATTAATGCACATGACACAACCTTACTTGCTAGAAACGAAGATGACTTGAAACATTTGCTGATAAAGATGAAATAACACAACCTTTAGTATGAATTACAACTTAATGTAAAGAAAAAAAAAAAATCCTTACAACTGGATGAGTAAACAACATCATGTAAATGGAGAAAAGCTTAAAGATTTCATATCAATTGGATCCACCATTAGTGCTCATTGAAGCAGCTGTCAGCAAATGAATTGACATATTGCACTGGACAAATCTGCTGCAAAAGACCTCTTTAGAGTGTTAAAAAATAAAGATGTCACTTTGAGGACAAAGGTGTGCCTATTTTGGCCATACTGTCACAAGCAACTAGTCCCTGGAAAAGGACAAAATGCTTGCAAAAGTAGCAGGTCATTAAACAAGAGTATTGACACAGTGGCTGGAGCAACACTGGCTGAAATCTAAGGATTGTAAGGATAGGGCAGGACCAGGGATGTTTCATTCTGTTGTGCATAGGTCACTGAGAGTCAAAATTAGACAATGCCTAACAACAACAACATAACATCTTGACATGTAGATGGTAGAAAGTAGAAATTATGTTTTGTATGGTTTTCCAGTATTATTTGATTCCATGTTATGATACAGAGAATCATTTTATAAGAATACCATAATTTTTATTTTGGGGAATTTATCCCTACATCAATGGGATCTTTGATGGTTCAATGGTAGAATTCTCACCTTCCATGTGAAATGTGGATCATAACTAACTATGGATAACAGAAGTATTTCTATTTCTGCTTAATGCATCTTATATGCATCCAATTCCTGGCTGCCAGTGAAGGTTTGCATATTGCTGCTATTACACTGAACAAGTTTTGGAGATGTTCTACACCTGGATGGAGAAGAGAGAAAAGTCTCATAATCTACTGCTGAAAATCAACAAATAAAAATCCTATGAATCAAATACTGTGGCCTTATGATACATGGAGTGGATTATAATCATTGCAAAGAAACAAAATATGATTTATTGAATGTAAAACTGATAATCTGCCCTGTAAACTTTCACTCAATTCACAATAAAAACATTTTTTTAAAACACTATGGATCACAACAGTGTGATCCAAAATCCATTGTGGGGATGGCCCAGGATTAGGGTTGCCATGTGTCAGGGGCATGCACAATGTAGACAACAGCGATGTACATGCTTTAAGATAAGTTCCCATTTCTTCTTAACATATACAACTCTAACCCAACCAATTCATTGTCATTGAATCAATTTGAGCTCATAACTACCCTATGTAGGATTTCCAGACTGTAAATCTTGAGGGAAGCAGACAGCCTCATTTTTATCTTGTGGTGTAACTGGTGGGTTTGAACTTCAGCCCAATGCTTGTCCCATAGCACCACTAGGACTCCATACAACTAGATATATGCTGTTTTTTAGTGCTTGTTCTAGCTAGTTTTTTTCTCCTAAGGTCAACATAGACATTTTACATTTTTATTTTCCTATGCTTCCTGTCTGTAATTATATTTTTAAATTATTTGTCATTAGAAGAAGATATTAATTTAAATAAGTTTGAGCCATTAAGCTAGACTGAAAATGTAAAACAAAATGAGTAGTTAATATTTCAGAGTGGTGTCACAGGTTAATTCACTGGACTGCAAAGTTGGTTTGATCCACAAGATCAGTGGTTCAAGCTCACCAGTTGCTCCTTGGAAACCCTATCAGGGCAGCTATGAGTCAGAACTGACTCCATGGCACTTCACAACAAGAAAAATTATAAAGAAGTCTTTCTGGGCATATTTATTTATCTATTTAAACTATTGGTGTAAATAAATGAATGCTTCATAGGTGCCTTGTTAATAGAATTCATCATCAATTATGTAGAGTACATTATTTATGTCTTTTTTTCTATTATTTGAATATTGAAATGATAATTGTAAGATATGTTAACAATTGCATAACCAATGGCACTTACAAAGATTCAGATCTGGTTTTTATGTTTTCCTGTGATAGATGCATATATGGAAATAATAACCTTCTTTTTAAAAATCAGATACTTGAGATATAAAATGGAGAAGTATAGCAGTTTTTTTCCCTCAAAGTTTGGAATAGCTCTATTAAAACAGATGTAACTTTAAAAATGGAAAAGCGAATATAGTATGCAATTTTCAACATATAGCTGAGCCTGCATTAATCTATTTAAATATATTTTCCTTTTATCAATCTATGAGATTCTAGAAACTGGTTATCACTTCAAACCGATAAAATTTGGATGGTACTATTTGAGCAGTCTCAAATCTTTGACCCTGGCTTGGCATGCAGTTGCAGGATAAAGTTAGCTTTACTTTCCTTAAATGAACAGGAGAAGCTTTTTTTTCAATCCCTGCTCATTACTCCTAGAATCATTTTGAGCCAATTCATAGCCAGTGCTTCGCTGTATATCACTCTAAATCATGGATATAAAAAATAGTTTGGAGGGAAATTTTTTTAAACGGTAGCAAAATGTCAGTTTCAAGGGGTGTTAAAAGGAAATTTAATCAACTTTCAACACATTGAACACCACCTTGGCATTAGACATCATAGATTTCCTTCTTACCTCCCAACTTCTGAGGCTTATTATTAAATACTTTCACAGCAGCAAGATCACAAAAACATTAGACTGCTTGCTTACAGGTATATCCGACTTAGTAAACTTAAAGGGACACTGCCAATGCTGGTAAAGCTGAAATTAGACCTATCGGCTTTATTCTGAAGCTTGGGCGTGCACAGTACGCTATCTGATTCACTTTGCCTGCCAGCTTTGTTCTCTTGAGCCAGCAGGAGGGATTGACACTTAGGAGAATCTCTCTCTTTCAACCCGTGTGCTGCTCCTGACAGCTAAGCTGGGCAAGTGGAGCCCGGCAGACAGGACCCTAGGTTTGTTGTTCATGGGTAGCTGTTTAGAAATTGGAATTTTAGCTGGAAATTGGCATTTTAGCCAGGTACTCCCTGACAATTTCTTCAAAATCTTGAGACTTACTTAAACTATATACAGGATTGGCTACAAAAATTGTAGAGACCAGTGAAACATGAAAATTTGAGGAACCTTTTTAAAAATTATTAAGACTTACAAGATAGCAACAATAATCTATTAGACCAAATGAAGAACTTTCTAAATATAGGGCCCTGGGCGACTAAACAGGTTGCATGCCCATGAAACTGGTCCTGATTATGTATTTCCCATGTCACTAATACACACATATTTGCAGCTGAAAACACATAAATATGGCTATAATAAAGTTTAAAAATCATATGTAAACTAGATGCTAGGCTAATATAAATAGGCCTACGGCAAGGATAAGAAGCTTGGGGAAACAAAACTTTTTCTTTTATTTTAAAATATCAGTTCCTATCTTTTATTTTAAAATATCAAGGACAGTTTCATATTTGACTAACATGAAGTTATATGTTAGTCTATCAAGCATTAAGATTCTGAAAGTCCTGTATAATGCAATGTTAATTCATTTAGAATTAATATTCTGAAATTTTTTAATGAATGATAAAAATCTTTATAAATGTTTTATCTGAATGTTTAAAAAAGAAGGGCAATCTTTTTTTCCTATTTGTGAGATATTTTGAATCCATACCCAACAAAAGAATTGTAACAAATGAGGGACTTTTTTAAGCATGGCATGTAATGGTTAGGGTTTTGTGTCAATTTGACTAGACCAGGATTTCCAGAGGTTTAGCAACTGGAATGTGCTTAATCCCATGGTAGTGAAACCTAATACAGGCATAGTTAGCTCTCTATGAGTGGCTATGAGCAGCCAGTCAATTGAAGGAATGCTTCCTTGTGAGTGTGGCCTGCTCCCAATATAATGGACACATTAGAAGGATTCTCTCTCTCTTCCACTGAGGACCTGGGACTCTACAATTGTGATTTCCTTATAATAAACTTCTCTCTCTCGCTCGCTATATATATATATATATATATATATATATATATATATATATATATATATATATATATATATATTAACTGGTTTATAGTTATAAATATAGTATATATACATATATATATGTATGTATAGATAGATAGATAGATAGATAGATAGATAGATAGATAGATAGATAGATAAAGATATACAAATTTAACTGGTTTTGCTTCTCCTAAAAACCCAGCCTAAGACATGCGGTACCAAGACTGGTGTTCTCGAAAAACAAAATCACAAGGATAAGTTTTCTAAATTGGTTCTCTACTCTGACTAATTTTAAAGGCATTGATAATAGGGTAGAGGCATGTCTGCCCTCTACTTTATAGGAATTGGCCTTGGGCTGATTTTTAATTTGGTCCTCTTTCCCTGTTGTTGAGTCAGAGGAAGTGAGGCATGGTTCCCACTTGGTTTAGGCAGATAGTGCTGAGAGCAGGATTTACTGCAATGGCTCCAAACCAATGGTATTATAAGGTTTTGTAAGATAAAGAACAAAGAGGCACGGGTAAAATATTTCAGCAGAAGGTAGAGTGGCTGATTCTGAAGTTGCCTGGAGCTGATAACATGCTGGCTAAACAGAGCTGATGATTGTCCAGGACCTACTGTAATCCACCCTGCCAGAGTCCCAAGATAATATGCATAAGAAAGGGGTTAGTCCAAGGGAGAATAAAAGTTTGAACTTGAGTGTTTTAAAAGGTTTATACTTTGGGCTGCATTATGGATATTGGTTTATCTTGCTTATTATTATAAAATAGACACACGTGTGTGATGGGAATATTGGGAATCTTGATTACAGAGAGTTTGCAATCCCACATTTGCCAAAAGATGAGTTAGAAGTTGGAAGTTGACAGGAAAAAAAATAGGCTTCTTGCTTTAAGCCTTTGTAGAGTATGGGGCCTTAGGTAGAATCCTGAGCTCCATCCAGAACCTTCATAGTTGGGAAATGTGCATTTGAAAAGATATGCAGACCAACCCAGAACTGCTGGGAGAACAGGAGATTCAACAAGAAAGAAAAAGCAGAGAGTTTGGCATGTTGAATTTCAGAAGCAACAAGGCAAGGAAAGGAAGGGACTTGCCAGCTCCCTTCTAAAACTGAAAGTTAAAAGAAGCTGGCAAGCCATATTAGGGGAAATGCAGCAATGAAGACCCTGACTGAGATTTGACATGTTATGTTGGCACTCACTGATGTTGAGATCAGACAAGAGGGAACTGACTGGTCTGAAGTTTGGGAGTTGTTTGAACTCCTGATCTCATGGGCACTGACCTATACTGGAGTCAGGACTGAGATTGAAGGGGCCAGCTGATGTGCAGGCAGGTATGTGTGAACTCCCAAACTTGTAGCTGGTACTCATGTGACCTAGCTTGCATTGCTAGGGCTGAGCTGACCAGAACCTGATCAGATGAAGATAAAGATGTTTAATACTCTGAGAAAGTGTCAATTGCTACATTTTGATGAACTAAAATTTTGCTTCTGGATGCAATTGCTCAAAATTCCAATCAGAATGGAAGATTCTTCAGATCCTGGAGCATGCTATCCTCTCGGTGTACTGGATGGCTAGCCAAGCTCTTAGTTTATTCATTCAGCGTTTATTGATTATTGGCTATTTAAGGCACTGCAACTATATATTTTAGTAGCCAATTTCTGTAAAAATAAAAACTATATTTCAGAGGAACTTCTTTAATTACAAGGACCTAAAGTTTTGAAGGTCAGAGGGGAAGGCTGATGTTGAAAGAAAGTATATGCTCCTACTCAGAGTCTAATTAAATTATGAATTCCATTTCTCTTTAAATCTTCCTACTAACTTGTGTCCTTAATTGCTATTGGCTAAAATGTAGGAATTACTATAGTTGAAGGCTAAGATAACTTTTTCCTAAATGATTAAAAAAAATATTTTCTTGTCATTCAATAAAGAAAGCATTGAACACCAGATATGCATTGAAATGTAGGTAAATAACACAGAACATGATTAACTGAGATTAAGTTTCTGTGAAAGAATAAGAATATACAGATCAGTGGGGTCATTGGGAATAGTATAATTTAATGTGAAAAGTGCTCTGATAAAGAGACAGACAGGGTTCTGTGTGGCCATGAAGGTTTAGTTGATACTGAAGCATAACAAAAAGCTTTACGGTAATACTCACCTGAGTTTAGAACTAAGTCTTGAAGTATGAGCTTCCATTAGCCTTGGAGAAAATGTAGGGTAAACATCCAGACAGATAGAAAGAACAAATATCAACAACAGTTGGCTTGAATCAATTACAATTCATAGCAAACCCATGTGTGTTATAAAAATATGACTGTACACCATAGGATTTTTAGTAGCTGATTTTTTCAGAAGCAGATCATCATATCTTTCTTTTGAGGCACCTCTGGGTGTCTCAATATTTTGGTTAGCAGCTAAACATATTAACTATTTGCACTACCAAGTACTCTACAGATAGAGCAGGTGGGAAAGACACATGTGAACAAGAGCCTCTTCTTTGAGGCCTGTGAGAGTGTGGAAGAGTTAAGACTGGAGAAATGATCACAAAGCAGAACACGGAAGAGTTTTGTGCCCTCTTAAGCCACTTGAACTTTACCTTTGAAAGCTAGAGGGAGTTGCTAATGGATTTATTTAATTTATTTTCTCATGATTATAAAATCAATATATGCTATTTGAGAAAATTTGGAAATACTACAAAGCAAATACCACTTCTAAATTTTAAACAGGAAATTGGCCTGTTCATATTTGTCTTATAGAAATAGCACACTCATTTAAAAATGTGAGGTATTTAATGGAGCAAGACTATAGTTAGGGAAATTAATCTTAGGGCTTTTTAGGGGACAGTCTAGTGTTCTAGAAGACCCTAAAATACAATGTTTAAAACTGCATGTTGTTGTTGTTGTTGTCAGGTGCCATCAAATATGAGAAGCACTGGTGCTGCTGTGGTATAAACAAACCCACGGTTTACGTGGCAATTCAAACCCACTAACCTCTGCATGGGAAAGAGATGAGGCATTCTGCTCTTGTTAATATTTACAGCCTTGGAGACCCTATAGAGGGTTTCTATGAGTCGGATCTGTCTCAACAGCAACTAAGAACTATTAACAAAATGGGCAATATACTGAATGATGAATGAATCATCAAAAGAAGATGAAAGGAAAACACAATCATTATACTACAAGGAACTGGCTGATGTTCAACCGTATCAGGAGGTGACACATAATCAAGAAAGGGTGGTAATGAAGCAAGAATTCCAAGCTGCACTGAAGATATTGGCAAAAAATAAGGATCCAGGAATTGATGGAAAATCAACTGAAATGATTCAACAAACTAATGTAGTGCTGGAGGTCCTCACTCACATATACCAAGAAATTTGGAAGACAAAGCTACCTGGCTAACCAATTGAAACAGATCTATATTTGTGTCCGTTCTAAAGAAAGATGACCCAACTGAATGTGGACATCATTAAACAATATCATTAATATCACAGGAAAATAAATTTTTGTTGAAAATAATTCAATAGCAGTTGTAGCAATACATCAACAGGAGGCTGACAGAAATTCAAAATGGATTCAGAAGAGAATATAGAACAAGGGATATCATTGCTGATATTCATTTCCACATGAATTTTGGCTGAAAGCAGAGAACGCTAGAAAGATGTTTACTTATGCTTTATTGTCTATATAAAATTATATGACTCTGTGGACCAGAACAAACTATGGATAACGTTGAGAAGAATGGGTACATTAAGAACATTTATTTGTGCTCCTGAGGAATTTATGCAGTCATTTGAACACAACAAGGAATATGGAATAGTTTAAAATCAGGAAAGGTGTTATATCCTCTCGCCATACTTATTTAATCTATATGCTGAGTAAATAATCTGAAAATATGGAATATATGAAGTAAAATGTAGTGTCAGGATAGGAGGAAGACTCATTAACAACCCAGACTGCAAAGCCATTTGAACTGCAAGGTTGGCAGTTCAATCTCACCAGCCACTCCTTGTAACCTTATATAGGGTCGCTATGGGTTGGAACCGACTCAACGGCACTTAACAACAACAACATCCTGGTGTGGGATTGTAGGATAAAGCACTAGACTTCTAACCATTTGCAGTTCAAACCCACCAACCCTTCCTAAGAAACCCATACAGGGTCGCTATGAGTGGTAATCAACTCCATGGCACTTATCAACAACAAAAATATGCACATGATTCTTGGAGTGGCTATGTAGGATGACCACTGGACTACAGTTCAGTTGTTCAAACACACCAGCACTCCTCAGAAACCTGTAAAGGGTCACTATGAAAGTGATGACACTTAACAACACAAAAATATCCAGATGATTCTTGATGTGACACTGTAAGATAAACACTGCACTACTAACTGCAAGGTAAAGTTGTTCAAATCCACCAGCCACTCCTTAGAAACCCTAAACAGGGTCACTATGATTCAGAATCAACTAGATGACACTTAAAAACACCACCATATGCAGATGGCACAATCCTGCTTGCCCTCAGTATGGACTGCATCCCAATGCCAAGAAAACAAAAATTCTCACAACTAGAACAATAACTAATATCATGATAAATAGAGAAATGATTGCTGTTGCCAATGACTTCATTTTGTTTGGATCCACATTACCATTATGTGCCATTGAGTCAGTTTCAACTCACAGAGAGTCTGTACAGGGTTTCTGAAGTTGGATATATTTTTTTAATGCTTTGTAATCAGTATATTAAGGAAAAATTCAAACATTTCAAGAATTGCCTAAATTCTGATATCCAGATTTAAGCATGTGAACACATGGTGACTTTAACACATACAATGAAAGTTATTCATCATAATTTGCTATACTACCACTATTACAGTTACTTCAGAACATAAATTAAATGGTTTAAAGTAAACCTGTAATATATCTAAGGAACACCTTCCTGTCTCATACATGCAAGTTACTTCTTCTCCATGGGAAGGGTCAAAGTCTTCCCTTTGACTTCTACATAACCCAGCTTCCAAAGTCCCTACTAGGGCTTCTTATGGTCCAAAGAGAAGGGATTCACAAACAGAAAATAGGACTGATCAATGTATTTATATATATGGATTTTAAAATTGCCATCACTGATACCAAAGTGCTTCCATCGACTAACAGGTGAGGCAATAGAATAATTGCACAGGCATCACAAGGACTCCCACGTAACACAAATAATTATGCAAACCTATACTTCTCTACAAACTACGATTTTCTTCTGGTTGTCAGTTAAATGGAATTTTAATTTCATAGCTTAACAATTAAGGGTCATGCACTGAAGTCAGTACATATACCTAGCATTTCAGTCTAAGATAGTCCATGTACACTGCCACAAACACTTACACGGCATGGCCCAACAAATACCGTTGTTGTTGTTAAGTGCTGTCGAGTCAGTCCTAACCCATAGTGACCCTGTATAGGGTTTCCAAGGAGAAACTGGTGAGCCTGAATCACCAGCCCTGCAGTTTAAATGGATTTGCAGTCTGGCGCATTAACCCACAGTGCCACACCAGGACTCTGTGTTATTCACTAGCCCCGATATTAAGAGGTCTGACACTGAACCCCACCTCAGGGGTGATGGTCATCATCCTCATACACTTCTCCATTGTAATGGTGCCGTTTTTCCTGGTTAGGATCAAAGTCCACCAGTTCTACCTGATCCATGTCATCAATCTTTTCTACTTCCTTTCTCTCAGGTAGGAGTTTTTCCAGCAAAGACAGTTTATCAGGACACAGAAAACCATTCTCAGGAAAGTTTACCTTAAATTCGATGATTAAGCACCCCTTTTCATACGGTCTACTACAAATTGGCATACCTTCATTTAGCACACATTTGATATCTTCATGCTTGACAATCTGACCTGGATGAGAGGTGGTGACTATGGTTCGGTTGGCAAGAGTGGATGTCAGCTTTTGGAAGCCACACAATGCTTCACCTAGCTGTATGTCCATACATATGAAAAGGTCTTCACCCCATCTAGTAAAAACAGTATGGTCCTTCTGATCTAAAACAATAATTATTTCATCTGACTCCAGTCCTGGCTCTTGGTCTCCTTCACCA
Source organism: Chrysochloris asiatica (assembly GCF_000296735.1). NCBI lineage: Eukaryota > Metazoa > Chordata > Mammalia > Afrosoricida > Chrysochloridae > Chrysochloris > Chrysochloris asiatica. Next base: position 5,579,591 of record NW_006408604.1, read on the forward strand.
TGGAATGTTATCTTCTGGCCATCTTTCATCCCTTTGTCAATATGAACATCTAGAATCTTCTTTCAAACCATCTTCCTTCCATCGCAATTTTTACATCTGTCTTTAGGGCTGATATGTTCCTCAGGGCCACAACACTCCATGCACAGAATGCATTTGCTGGACCATTCAAGGCCTTATCTGATGAATTGGTATTTGCATCCCACTACCTCGGCAATAAAGAAAGCACTCTACTGCTCCTTTCTTACCACCTCGGCCTTCATATTTGTCACAAATCATATTCTTTTGCAGAGCTAGTTTTCTTGTTGCACCATTATATAAATCTTCTAATGTTACTGAGAGTTGATGCACAAAGTTTTCCCCTCTCCTTTCCCTCTGCATCCTTCTACCACCTCCAAAAAACATATCAAAGATATCCATGGGGAAACCAAAACCACCACCTGATCCGCCATCTTTGATGATCTGTTCTCCTCCTTTGTCATATAATTCTCTTTTCTTTGCATCAGAGAGCACTTCATAAGCTTGAGAAATCTGTTTAAACTTCTCGTTTTCATTAGGATTCTTATCAAGGTGGTACTTCAAAGCCAGTTTCCTGTGAGCTTTTTTCAACTCTTCCTGGGTGGCACTGGGTTTGACCCCCAATACATCATAGTAATCCAATACGTCATAGTAATTAGTTTCTTTCACCATTTTCTACAACCCTTGAGTAGGCCGAGGCTGGTATGTGGGAGCGGGAAGAAGCGCGTAGCTGTGCGCAGTTCAGGCAGCTGCTGCTCCTTTGCCTATCACGAAGTGTTCTGGAAAGTTGAAGCTGGATGTTTTTAAAGGAGCAGAAAGCCTTATTTCTCTCCTGTGTAGCAGCTGGTAAATTCAAACTGCTGACCTTGCGGTTAGCAGACCAGCTCATAATCCACTATGCTAATAGGGCTCCTTGCTCATGGACGATGTTGTTGTTGTTGTTAAGTGCTGTCGAGTCCTTTCCGACCCATAGCGACCCTTTACAGGGTTTCCGAGGATGTAAATCTTTACGGGAGTAGAAAGCCTTATCTTTCTCCCGTGGAGTGGCTGGTGGTTTTGAACCGCTGACCTTAAGGTTCGCAGCCCAGTTCGTAACCACTAGGCTACCAGAGCTCCTTGCTCATGGACGTAGCAGTCAAGAAATCAAAAGATGCATTATTGCATTAGGCAAATCTGCTTCACAGTTTGAAGATTAAGGTTGTCTGACTCAAGGTATGATATTTTCAGTTGAGTCCTGGTGTGGCACTGTGGTCAATGATTTATGATCACTGGGCACTCCACAGAAACCCTATAGATGGTCACTGTGAGTCGGAATCAACTCGACGACACTTAACAACAACAGCATATGCATGTGAAAATTGAACAATGAGTAAGGGAGAATATGAAAGAGTTGATGCATGTGAATTATGATGTTGGTAAAGAATATCTAAGTATCATTGATGGCCAGAAGAACAAACAAGTCTGTCTTGGAAGAAGTACAACCAGAATGTTCCTTAGAAACTAGGACAGTAAGACTTTGGCTTTTGTACTTTGGATATGTTGTCAAAAAGGACCAGTCCCTGGAGAAGGACATCATGTTAGGTAAAGTAAAGAGTCCACAGAAAAACAGGAAGACCTTCAACGAGATGAAGTGATACAATGGCAGAAACAGTGGGCTCAAACATAACAATACTTGTGAGTATGGCACAGAATAGGACAATGTTTTGTCCTGTTTTGTATGTGGTTCTTCTGCATTGGAATCTACTCAACAGCACCTAAGAACATTAATGAAAAATGTCCTGTAGTTTCCAACATTTCAGTTAGCGGTGGAACACATTGACCACTTATGCCTCTCAGGGACTCTTTTAAATTGGGTTGTTGTTAAGTACCGTGAAGTCAGTTCTGACTCATAGTGACCCTGTACAGGGTTTCTAAGGCTGTAAATCTTTATGGGAACAGAAAACCTTATCCTTCTCTCACGGAGCAGCTGGTAGTTTCAAACTGCTGACTGTGAGATTAGCAGCCCAATTCATAACCACTATGCTACAAGAGCTCCTTGGTAATACAGATTACTGTGGGAGAAGTAAGTGGTGGACTTATAAGGCCACTGAAAATATAAAAAGAGAAATAGTCTGACTAAGAAGAAAGGAAAGACATTTCTCGATTATATAGGGATTATTCTCAAGGCTAGGTAGTACGTTGTTGTTGTTGTTGTTGTTGTTGTGTTGTTGTTAGGTACCATCGAGTTGGTACCAACTTATAGCGACCCTATGCACAGCAGAATGAAACACTGCCTGATCCTGGGCCAACCGCACTACTATTGTCACGCTTGAGTCCATCGATGCTGCACTCAGCCAATCTATCTCACTGGGGGTCTCTCTCTTTTTCTCTGATCCTCCACCTCACCAAACATGATGTCCTTCTCCAGAGACTGGCCCCTTCTGACAATATGTCCAAAGTACGAGAGACAAAGTTTGGCCATCTTAGCTTCCAAGGAGCACTCTGGCTGCACTTCTTCCAAAACAGATCTATTGGTTCTTTTTGGCAGCCCAAGGCACTTTCAA
>NW_006408604.1:5582267-5605544 GCF_000296735.1 Chrysochloris asiatica
ACACTTTAAAATGGTCTTGGGAAGCAGATTTGCCTAATGCAATACATCACCCGATTTCTTGACTGCGGCTTCCATGAGTGTTGATCATTGATCCAAGAAGAATGAAGTCCTTGACAACTTCAATCTTTTCTCCGTTGATTAGATGGTTTTTTGATTTTCCAGTGGTGAGGATTTTTGTTTTCTTTACATTGAGATGCAATCCATACTGAAAGCTGTGCTCTTTGATCTTCATCAGTAATTATTTTAAGTCCTTTTCACTTTCAGCAAGCAAGGCTGTATCAACTGCGTATCACAGGTTGTTAATGAGTCTTCCTCCAATCCTGATGCAATGTTTTTCTTCATAGAACCCAGCTTCTTGGATTATTTGCTCAGTGTACAGGTTGAATAAGTATGGCAAAAGAATACAACCCTATCGCACACCTTTCTTAATTTTAAACCATTCAGTGTTCCCATGGTCTGTTTGAACAACTGCCTCTTGGTCCATGTACAGATATCTCATGAGCACAATTATGTTACGGAATACCCATACTTCACAATGTTGTCCATAGTTTGTTATGATCCACACAATCAAAAGACTTTGATTGTGTAGTCAATAAAGCACAAACTGACCATTTGTTTGTCAGTTTGTCATACTGTGGTGGTTTTTGAGTTGCTGTGATTCTGAAAACTATGCCACCAGTATTTTAAATACCAGCAGGTCACCCATGGTTGACAGGTTTCAGATGAGCTTCCAGACAAAGACAGACTAGGAAGAAAGAGTGATGAACTACTTCTGAATATTTAGTCACTGAAAAACTTATGAATAGCAGAGAAACACTGTCTGATATAGTGCCAGAAAATGAGCCCCTCAGGTTGGAAGGCACTCAAGATGTAACTGGGGAAGAGCTGCCTCCTCAAAGTAGAGTTGACCATGATGACATGAATGGAGTAAAGCCAGTGGAAGAAATGGCCACAGGACCTACATTTGCTGATGGGGCACAACTCAAAATGAAAAGAAACAGCTGTAAATATCCATTAATTATCAGAACATGGAATGTACGAAGTATGAATCTAGGAAAATTAGAAGTTGTCAAAATGAAATGGAATGCATAAACATCGATATGTTAGGCATTAGTGAGCTGAAATGGACTGTTATTGGCCATTTTGAATCTGACAACCACATGGTTTACTATGCTGGAAATGTCAAATTGAAGAGGGATGGTGTTCATTGTCAAAAAGAACATCTCCAGATCAGTGATGAGGTACAACACCATCTGTAATAGAGTAATATCCATGCGCCTACAGGGAAGCCCACTAGTATTCAAATTTACACACCAACCACTAAAGCCAGTAAGGATGAAATAGGAGAATTCTACCAACTTCTTCAATCTGAAATTGATCAAACATGCAATCAAGATGTATTATTGATCATTACTGGTAATTGGACTGCAAAGATTGGGAACAAAAGGGGAGGATCAGTAGTTGGAAAACATGGCCTTGGTGATAGAAATGATGCTGGAGCTCACTTGATAGAATTCTGCAAAATCAATGATTTTTTCATTAATCGGTAGTATGTAGTAGAGTCTATTTACCAGTGGAAGCTAATTCAATCATAGGTAAGTTGATATGAATTGATGTGTTAAATAAAGATGTCACATTTTGGATATAGAAATCTGGGACCTAAAAGAGAAGCTAGGTATAGAGATAAAATTAGAGAGTTATCAGACTCTAGGTGATGACTGGTGCCAGAGATCTTGATGAAGTGTCTTAATGAGTAAAATGAACAGAAACCAAGACCAGATCCTGTATAAGCACCAATGGTTTGAAAAGATGAAGAAGAAGAAGAAGAAAAAAAAAAAGGTCTACATAAAAGAATGATAGGACAGGAGTAGAGAAGAAGGTAAAAGCAAGTATATCTAAATGCACCAATGTTAAATAAAAGAAGCAGTACAATAGTGATAAAGATGTTACTCTTGAGTAATAAAGCTCTAGTTTAGAACCCTTCCTCCACCACTTTAGTAGTATGTCATTTTAAGTATATTTTTAATTTATTTCATTTATTATCAGAAGTAATATATTACTTCTGTATGTTGAAAATTCTGTAAGTCTTTAGGGATGAAATGATTGAAAAAAACAAAAAACATTGCCTATAACCTTTTGAAATTCATAGATTCATGGTCAGACAAAAGTTTAACAAATAAGCACTAAAGTTATATAGATAAGAAAATATATGTAGTATAGGTGAAAAGGCAAAGGTACAAGATGTTATGAGAAATTACAAATGTAATTCCCAAAAAGTTGGGGTAATCATAGTGTTCATATCATAAAGTACTATAATAATTAAATGAGAATTGCATAAAGAGTGTTTAACACAATGCCTAACTCATAGTAGCTCAGTAGTTGACATTAAATCAGACTTGTTTATGAGTCCAAAATACCTCCTATAAAAATTATATTTAAGTTACACTCTCAGATATATCACACTGTAAAACAGGTAGCACTACTTATCACCTTTCAATTGCAACAATGGGAACAGAAAGACGTGTTAGTTTAATATTTATTCTATCTCTTCTTGGAGTCTTGGTGTGGCACTTTGGGATTATGCATTGGACCACAAGTTCAGTTTTTAACTGCTTGCAGTTTGGTTAGTAGTTCAAATTCACCAGTAACTCCTTGGAAACCCTATGCATGGTAGCTATGAGTTGGAACTGATTCAATGGCACTTAATAACATGAACAACATATATATACATAATTATTGGTTGGTGGATGCCGTGGAGTCAGTTCCAACTCATAGCGACCCTACACAGTGTTTCTGAGGCTATAAATCTGTAGGGACGCAAAAAGCCTTGTCTTTCTCCTGCGGAATCACTGATAGTTTCAAACTGCTGACCTTGAGGTTTGGACTGCCAACCAAAAGATCAGCTGTTCAAACCCACAAGCTGTTCCTTGGAAACTATATAGGGTTGCTGTTAGTTGGAACTGACTCAATGTCACTTAACAACAACAAATAAATGCAAAGACACACCATGTTTATGAACTGAAAGATTATTATTATTAGATGTCAATACTATCCAAAGTGATCTACAGAGTCACTACAATCCCTATAAAAATTCTAAAACTCTTTTTGCAGTAATAGTAAAGCTAATCTTTAAGCTTGTATGGAATTGTAAGAAGCCCAAATATCTTAAACAATCTTAAAAAAAGGAAAAAAAAAAAAGTGAGGACTCACAGTTCCAAATTTTACAATGTATAATACTGATTAATACTGATATATGGATAGACATAAGACCCAAATGCACAAAACCCTTATAAGGAGTAAATCTTCAGAACTTTGTATTTTACAATAAATTCTAAGATATGACACCAAAAGCATAGTCAACAGGAGTCAAAATAAATAGGACTTCATCAAAATTAAAACTTTTGCCTATTAAAACAAAGTGAAGAAACAATCTAAAGAACGGGAGAAGATAAACATGTATCTGATAAGGGTTTAATATCCATGCTGTATACTGAACTCTCACAACTCAAAAGACAACCCAATTAAAACATTGGCAAAGGACATTTTTTAATGTATATTTCCAAAGAAGATAAGCACATGAAGAGACTCTAAATCTTACTATTATTATTGTTAGTGTCATCAAGTCAGTTCCAACTCAGAGCAACCTTATATAGGGTTTCAGAGTAGTGGATGGTGGAATTGAACAACAGACCTTGCAGTTAGTGGTCCAGTGCTTATCCTACTGTGCCACACCATTAGTTGTTCCAAAAACTCCATGCTATTAAGTTTATTTTGAGTCATAGCAATTCTATAAGACAGAGCAGAATTGCCCCATGAGGTTTGCAAAGCTGTAAATGTGTTCAGAAGAAGACTGCCACATTTTTTTTTTCTTGCTGAGCTACTGGTGGGCTCATTAATTATTAGTAAAATATAAATTTACATAAACCAATGAAATGTTTAAGCCTAAGTTTATGACTATTTTTCAGATCAATGTAGTGGTTATTGTAAAGTGTCATCTAGTTGAGACTGTAAATCTTTGCTGGAGCAAAAAGTTTCATCTTTCTAATATAGAGTGGCAGGTGGGTTCGAGCCAGTGACCTTGTAGTCTGCAGTCCAGTGCTTATCCTACAGAACCATTGAGGTCTGTAGAGAAGGGGTCAAATTACCCAATTCCAACATACCGCTTTTTAATGAAAGTTTCTTCCCTTTTACACCATTGCTTATGAAAAGATATAGCATGTCCCAGGAGTTTTACTTCACTTCAAATTTAGGATTTATTTCACCTAAAATGTTTGTCTGGATATTATCTATTAACTGAGAGAAGAGTGTGTAAAGAGTCAAAAGAAATACGAAAAGAAACTTTTAGGGAATGCTTCATCTCATCTTTTATCATCATTAGTTTAAAACATAAAAAAAATTACAAACCCAAACAGAAATAACACTAGTATATTCAAATCTAAGGTATAATATGGAACATTTGCAGGGTGAACCTCAAGAAAATTATTTGTAAATCCCCTTTCTACAGTGTTCATGCATCAAGTGCTGGGAATTATTTCATTGCATTATCTTCTTAATTCTAGTAGGTTAACAGATCATCCACTGTTTTTCCAAATAAAACATAAACTTCTAAGAAATTCTAAATAAACCCATTCTCATGGAGCTGATTCTGATCTATAGTGATCCTATAGGACAGGTAAAACTACTCCATACAGTTCCCAAGGCTGTACTCTTTAAAGAGGGAACGTGGTGGCTTCATTCAATAAACACTGGAATATGAACACAACGTCTGTAGTTCGAGCCCATCAATCGCTCATGAGAAGAAAAACGAAGCAATGACTGAAAGCCTCAGAAACTCTATAGAGGTTCGCTATGTGTTGGGATATAGTGCTTAAATGCAATCTATAAAGAAACTAACATGTATTTCTACATCAGAGCAGCTGGTAGGTTCAAACCTTTTAGTTTGCAGTCGAGAGTTAACTAACACAAATATTATTTTTCCCAATCTTCTCTACATAAACTCTCAAGTCTATTAAGGATTACCACCATTTATTCTACTTCATGATCTATTCCACCTAGGCAATTTCAAGTTGTAAATTTAGAATTCTTGACATATAGATGATTTTTATCATCAATCTCTTTCATTTTATCTTGAGAAAATGATTAGAGTGTTTTCACATTGTTGTTTTGTTGTTCTGACTCATAGCAACCCCATATAGGGTTTCAGAGTAGCAGTTGATGGGTTTGAACTTCCAACTTGCGATTCAAACTAACACTGTGGTCCAGTGCATTATCCTGAGCATCACACATGGCTCAGTTGTTTCCCCCATGTCTCCTGCATGCATTTTCTTTTAACTTCCTTCCGGAACATGTACTAATGACAAGATATATATATATATATATATATTTTTTTTTTTTAAAAAGATGAGTTGAATACATCAATTCAGAGATTACCTACTCATTTTTTACACTCTGGCAAATATATCTGGACTGCTAACTTAAAGGTTGGAGTCCTGGTGTAGTACTATGGGTTAATGTGCTAGACTACAAAGTTGGTTTGAATTGCAAGGTCAGAGGTTCAAGCTCACCAGCTACTCCTCAGAAACGCTATACAGGGTTTCAACAAACTCAACAGCACTTAACAACAGCAACGTAAATGTTAGTGGTTCGTACCCAGCCAGTGACTCTCCTTTAGTTGTTATTAGATGTCACTGAGTTGGTTCTGACTCATAACAACCCTATGCTCAAGAAAATAAAACATTGCCTGGCCCTGGGCCATCCTGATAATTGTTATGTTTAAGCCCATTGCTGTTGCCACTGTGTCAGTCCATCTCATTGGGGATTTCCTCTTCTTTGCTGACCCTCCAATTTGCCAAACATGATGTCCTTCTCCAGGGACTAATCCCTCCTGACAATATATTCAAAGAATGAAAGAAGTGTCACCATCTTAGAGTCAAAGGAGCATTCCAGCCATACTTCCAAGACAGACTTGTTTGTTCTTCTGGTAGTCCAAGGTGCTTTTAATATACTTCTCCAACATTATAATTTAAATTCAATGATTCTTCTGAGGTCTTCCTTATTCATATGCATATGAGACCATTAAAAATATCCTGTCTTGGGTGAGGTACACCTTAGTCCTCAAACAGATATTTTTGCTCCTGAACACTTTAAAGAGGTCTTGTGCAGCAGGCTTGCAAAATGAAATTTTATTTGATTTCTAGACTGCTGCATCCATGAGAGTTAATTCTGGATCCAAGCAAAATGAAGTTTTTGACAACTCCAATCATTTCTCCATTTATTTTGATGTTATTTACTGGTCCAGTTGTAAGGATTTTTGTGTTTTTTTTACATTGAGGTACAAATCATACTGAAGGTGGCAGTCTTTGATCTTCCTCAACAAATATTTTGAGTCCTCTTTACTTCCAGAAAGCAAGGGTGTGGCATCTATATATCATAGCTTGTTAATGAGTTGAAACTCCAATCCTGATGCCATGTTCTTCTTTATATATGCCAACTTCTCATATTATTTGAACAATACACAGATTGAATATAGTGATAGGATATAAACCTGACACACAATTTTTCTGATTTTAAACAAGTAAGTACCGCCTTGTTCTGTTCTAACAACTGCCTTTTGGTCTAACAACATATAGGTTCCTCATGCACAGTGATATGTTCTGGAATACCCATTCTTCACAATGTTATCCAGAGTTTGTTATGATCCACACTGTTGAATGCCTTTGTATAGTCAATAAAGCACTGTTAAACATCTTTTTGATAACCTCTACTTTCAGTCAGAATCCATAGGACTTCAGCAAGTATATCCCTACTTTCACATTCTGTCCTGAATTTGGCTAGAATTTCTGACAGCAATCTTTTGATGTACTACTGCAACCAATTTGATATATCTTCAGCAAAATTGTACTTGCAGGTGATATTAATTATTTTGTTCAATGATTTCTGCATTCTGTTGGGTCACCTTTTTTTGGAATAGGCACAAATATAAACCTCTTCCAATCAGTTGACCAGGTAGCTGTGTTCCAAAATTCTCGACATAGACGAGTGAATATTTCCAGTACTGCATCAGTTTGTTGAAACACTTCTATTGGTATTCTGTCAGTTCTTGGAGTCTAGTTTTTCGGCGATGCCTTAAGTGCAGTTTAGACTCCTTCCTTCAGTACCATTGGCTCTTGATCAAATAGCACCTCTGGAAATACTTGAGGATCAACCAATTCTTTTGGGTACTGTTACGGTCTGAATTCTTTTCATATTTCCTACACCATCCAATATTTTGCCCACAGGATCCTTCAATATTGCAATTCAAGGCTTAAATTTTTTCTTCAGTTCCCTCAGCTTGAGAAATGCTTAGCATGTTCTTCTCTTTTAATTTTCTAACTTGAGGTCCTTGCATATTTTATTACAATATTTGACTTTGTCTTCTCAACCTACCCTTTGAAATTTTCTGTTCAGCTCTCTTACCTCCTCATTTCTTCCATTTGCTTTAGCATCTCTATGTTGGAGAGCAAGTTTTAGAGTGTCTTCTGACATCCATTTTGGTCTTTTATTTCTTTCTTTATTCTTAATGACCTTTTGCTTTCTTCAGTATGATGTTCTTGATTTCATCCCACAATTCTTATGGTATTTGGTCATTAATGTCTAATGCATCAAATCTGGTCTTGAAATGGTCTCTAAATTCAGGTACTATATATTTGTCTTAAGTTGGGTTCTCTAGAGAAGCAAAACCAGTGAATCTTATAAATGTGTGTATGTATGTGTATATATATATATATATATATAGAGAGAGAGAGAGAGAGAGAAGGATTGGCTCCCAATTTTAGAGGGAGAAGAGTTCCCAAGTCCCAAATATCTGGGTCAAATGAACTGAGATCAGGAGGCAGTTCCAGAAGACAGACCAGAAGGCATGATGTCTGGCAGGCAGACAGACATGTCCAGCAGGCAAGCAAGCAGGATTGGCAGGGAGGCAGAAAATAAAGCAGGCCACTGGCTCAAGTCCAAAGATGCAGAGGTTGGAGGACAAGCCAGATGACAGATACAGGTCCAGCGGAAAGAAAACAACCTTTGCCTGAGTAACCATTATATTGGAAGCAGGCTACACACCTAAGGAAATATCCTTTCAATTATTTGGTTGCTCATAACCAATCATCATAGAGTTAACTAGGTCTGCTCATCGCCAATCATCATACAGTTAACCACACTGTGTTAGATGCCACCATGGGGATAACCACATCTCAATTGCCAAACCACTGGGAATCCTGGCCCAGTCAAAACCTTAACTATTACAATATTCAAAGTCATATTTTGGTTTTCATGGACTTGCTTTAATTTGCTTCAGCTTCAGTCTGACCTTGCATTGGAGCAATTGATGATCTGTTCCACAGTCTGCCCTGGCCTTATTTTTGCTGATGATATTAAGTTTCTCCATCGTCCCTTCCCCCAGAGTAGTCAATTTGATTTCTGTGTATTCCATTTGGTGAAGTCCATATGCATAGTCACCTTTTATGTTGTTGAAAATGAATATTTGCAATGAATAAATCATCGGTCTTATAAAATTCTATCATGTGATCTCTAGCATCATTTCTATCACCAAGGCCATATTCTCCAACTACTGATCCTTCCTTTGTTTCCAACTTTCATATTCCAATCACCAGTAATTATCAGTGAATGCATCTTAGTTGCATGTTTTTATCAATTACAGACTGAATAAGGCAGTAGAATTCTTCAATTTAATTATCTTGACTTTGGTGTTTGGTGTGTAAATTTGAATAGTAGTGGTATTAACTGATCTTCCTATCAAAGACAGCACTGCAATTCAAGATAAACCTTGAAAACTATTTTTTGATGATAAATGAGATGACACTATTCTTCAGTTCCTCACATAGTAAATCATATGGTTATCTGAATCAAAATGACCAATACCAGTTCATTTTAGGTCACTAATACCTAGAATTTTGATTTTTATGTGTTCCATATCACTTTTGACAACTTCCAATATTTATAGATTCATATTTCATACATTCTACATTCCCATTATTAATGGATGTTTGCAGCTGTTTCTTCTCCTTTAGAGTTGTACCCCATCAGCAAACAAAGGTCCTGAAAGCTTTGCTCTATCTATATAATTAATGCCAACTCTACTTTGTGAATGCAGCTCTTTCCCAGTGGTATTTTGAGTACCTTCCAACCATAGGTGCTCATCTTCAGACATTATGTTATTGTTGTTGTTAAGTGCCTTGGAAACACTATACAGGGTTCCAACACATAGTGACCCTGTATTGGGTTTCCAAGGATCAGCTGATGAGCTTGGTCCACCAACCTTGTCATTGAAACCCATTTTGCAGTCCATCGCATTAGCCCACAGCACCACACCAGAAAATATTTCACTGCTATTCTAAAGGTTTTCAGTGGCTAATTCTTAAGAAGTGGTATACTTCTCCTACTTACTAGCTTGTCCACCATGGGTATTTAAAATATCAGTGGCATAGCTTTGAGCATCATAGTAACATACAAGTCACCTCTCTATGACAAACTGATAGATGAGTGATGGGATCTCCAGTGTAGTAGGCATGAATTCTACTACTGAACCAATCATGCTTTGTATACCACTGCTGTCCAGTTGATTCCAACTAATAGAGACCTCATAGAATAGAGTAGAATTATCTCTTGGGATTTCTCATGCTATAAATCTTTACAGAAGCATAATGCTTCGTCTTTTACCCACAGAGCAGCTGGCTGGTACAAAGAAAAAGGAAACAATCAGAAATAAATAAATTTGTGAAAACATGATTTATTTCAAATTCATTATTCATTTTAATGATATACTTCCAGAAACAATCAATTTTGTTAGTTTTATTATTTAAATTATAACAAAGCACAAAACACAAAATCTGATGAAGAGTACAACATTTTTCATACATTATAAATCTTCTAATTCAACTTAAGATGTGTGTATAAGAATTATAAAAACATGTACATACTTACGTATATACAAACACTCATACATAGGAGAAAAAAGAGAGAGAGAAATTGTTCACTAATTATTTATTTCGGCTTTATAATCACCTAAGGCTTCTTTTCTTCATATTTTCTGCTGTTAACCCTTATCTTCTATATTCTATACGTGGCCTAGTTCAATGCCCGTAATATAATAAGAACTAAATAAATATTTGTTGAATTAAATTGTTCTGCTGAGTATGTTGACTTAATTACAGGAGTTTGTATTTGTTTCCAGCAAATTTACTCCAATATGGCTCCTTATTCTTGTCTCTTAAGATCTTTTTTGGATTCAGGAACTTTCAACCACTATGTTTGTACTTCCCCCTTAATTTTAAGGTACCTAAAAATTTGATTATCGTGTTATAATATGTCCTTAAACAAATCATTATTAAAAACATTGATGCACCTGGCAATATCCTATTTGAGATATTCCTCTGGAATGATAATATATTCATAATCAGAACTCTTGAAGTGCAACCATTCTACTATCAAACTATTTGATTATACTATTATACTCATATATTTCCTTTTTTGTTCACTGGTTGGTTGTTGCTTGCAAATTTAATTTCGTCAGGGGTTGTAGTTCCCAGCCCCATGTATCTAGAGGGAGCTGAGGAGGAAAAATGACCAGCATTCTCCCGAGGAATATATTTGGAAATGGTGTGCATGACATGCAGGCTAAGGGGTTTAAGAGGCAGGCAATCCTCTTTTGCCATTAGGTGGCTTGATCAAATGATCACAGTGATCTCAGAAGACATTTGTTGAATCTGAATGAGCCATAAAATGACCTAATCATTTATTTTTATCTTTAAATGGATTCCAATGCCATATTTTTTAATGTCTGAAATGTGTTGCTCAAAAGAAAAATTTAAAACAACAGCAACAAAAAACTCACACTCAAGCCCTTAGTTGTCTTAGATTTTTGAGTTACAAAGACAAATGTCTCCTGGGATGATGGCTAGATTCTCAAGGAAAGTTATCTTAGAGACAGTTTTACTCAATCACTCATTACCTGCTTGACTCTTTTCTAGAACATTAGCCATTGGTCATCCATCTGATATGTAAATGTCTCTGCCCATCATCAGCGACATCACTAGGGTAAATGTCACTCATTGCAATAGCTCATATGAAACTCCTTCCATATGAACCTCCTTCCATACCAGACCATACAAAATCTTTGTTGCTATTGTTGTTAAGTGCTGTCAAGTTGATTCTGACTCATAGTGACCCCTGTACACAACAGAATGAAACACTGCCCGGGCTTGCACCATGCTCACAATTGTTGCTATGATTCAGCCATTGCTGCTATCATGGTGCCAACCATTTCATTGGAGGTCCTCCTCTTCTTCCATGACTCTCAACTTTACAAGAATAATGTCCTCCTCCAGGGACTGGTCCCTTCTGACAACATGGCTCCAGGGAGCATTCTGGCTTTACCTCTTGCAACACAGACTACTTTGCTTTTCTGACATTCCATGGTTCTTTACATGTTCTTCTCCAACATCATAACTTAAATGTATCAATTATTCTATGGTAGTCCTTATTCACTGTCCAACTTTCACATGCATATGAGGCAACTGAAAATATCATGGCTTGGATCAGTTGCACCTTATTTCTCAAACTGATATCTTTACTCTTCAACACTTTGAAGGGATAGTGTGCAGCAGATTTTGTTGTTGTTGTTGTTATTGTTCATTGAGGTGCAATGCATACTAAAGGCTGTGGTCTTTGATCTTCAACAGTAAGTATTTTAAGTACTCTTTGTTTTTAGCAAGCAAGGTTGTATCATCTGCATATCACAAATTGTTAATGAGTCATCTTTCAATCCTGATGCTATCCTCATTTTCATAAAATCCAGTTTCTTGGATTATTTACTCAGCATACAGATTGAATAAGTATGCTGAAAGAATACAGCTGTGACACACACTCATCTTGATTTTGGATCATTCAATACTCCCATTTTCTGTTCAAATGACTGTTTCTTGGTCTATGTTTAGGTTCCTCATGAACACAATCACATGTTCTGGAACACTCATTCTTCGCACTGGTATCCATAGCTTGTCATGATCCATAAAGTCAATAAAACACAAGTAAACAATTATAAACACAAGTAAACAATTTTTTGTATCCTCTGTTTTCAGCCAAGATACATCTGATGGCAGCAATGATATCTTTAGTTCCATGTCCTCTTCTGAGTCCAGCTTGAGTTTCTGGCAGTTCCCTATCAATGTACTGCTACAGTCATTTAAAAAATATTTTCAGAATTATTTTACTTACATATGATATTAATGATATTGTCCTGTGATTTCCTCATTCTTTTGGGTCACCTCTCTTTGAAATGGACATAAATATGAATTTTTTCTAATCGGTTGTCCAGGTAGCTATATTCCAAATTTCTTGGCAAAGAAGAGTGAGGGCCTCTAGTACTACTTCATAGTGTTTAAAGATTTCAGTTTGCATTCCATCATTCCTGGAGCCTTGTTTTTCACCAATAACATCAGTGCAGCTTGGGCTTCTTCTTTCCGTACCTTTGTTCTTGATCATATGCTACTTCTTGAAATGATTGAACATAGACCACTTCTTTCTAGTACAGTGAATTTGTATATACCTTCCATCTTCTTTTGATGCTTTCTGCATCATCCAATATTTTGTTCAGAGAATCTTTCAATATTACACATGGAGGCTTGACATTTTCTTCAGGTCTTTCAAGTTAAGAAATGATGAGCATTTTCTTCCCTTTTGGTTTTCTAACTCCTGGTCTCTGCACATTTCATTATAATACTTGGCTTTGTCTTCCCAAGCTGCCCTTTGGAATTTTCTGTTCAGTTCTTTAATTTCCTCATTTCTTCAATTAACTTTAGCATCACTTATGTTTATTATCAATTTTGATTTCTGACTAATAAGGGACAAATATAGTTGTAAATTGCTTAAATGTGGTATTTTTTTCAATGATATGAGAACTAACAACAATATCATTTTGCAAAATCTTCCAACATTGAATTGCAACATTATTAGTAACTGAATGTAAATCTCTTGATTTTTCTCCTTTTTCTAACATACTACTTTATTCTCAAAAGTTATTGATATAATTTAAGAAATCCTAATTACCATAAGATTGTTGCTAAGACATCATAAAATTTGACAAAACCAGTTACTATGAAAACACCACCAAAGCAATGAACACCACAACATGTGACTGTAGTGAACACAAATATAATAATAGGATGAAAAGTGGCATTGTTGTTGTTTTTAAGTGCCATTGAATCAGTTCTGACTTAAAGCAACCCTGTATAGGGGTTTCTGAGAAGTGGCTGGTTTTGAACTGCTGACCTTGTGATTAGCAGTTCAGTGCTTATCCTACATAATAATTATACCTGTAACTTGTTAGTTGTTAGGTGCTGTCAAGTTGATTCCAACTCATGGAGACCTTATGCACAACAGAATGCAACACTGCCTGGGCCTTTGCAATCCTTATAACTACTCTAACTGGAGCACACTAAAAGTTCAAGAAGTAAACAAGCATAGTGTTTGAGTCTTGTAGGTACACTGTCGTTGTTGTTGTTATGTGCCATGGAGTCAGTTCCCACTCATAGCGACCCTGTACAGGGTTTCTAAGGCTGTAAATCTTTACGGGAGCAGAAAGCCTCATCTTTCTTCTGTGGAACAGCTGGTAGTTTCTAAGTGCTGACCTTGCAGTTCACAGCCTGATTCGTAATCATTGTGCTACCAGAGTTCCTTTGTAGGTACATTAGAGTTTACAAAAATATTTTTATTACCTGATGTGGTGTTGTAGAATTAGCACTGGACTGCTAGCCGATGAAGGTTCAAACTTACCAACCACTTTTTAGAAACCCTATATAGGATTTCTATGAGTCAAAACCATCTTGAGGGTTCTTAATAACAAGGATGCTTTTATGAAAATAATAAATTTCTGTTGAAACATTGCACAAAAAAATTTATAAACAGTGATTTTGATGTCACTCCTCTGACAATGTCACCCAACATGGTCTGAACGCCCTATACCCTCTAGTAACACCACTGCCCACCAGGCCCCCTCTTTACTTTTGGGATACTCATTCCGTCTATATGTCAAAAGGTCTGTGCTTAAATTGAGCTGGATTCTTTCTTGTTACAGTCTATAACCTTTGTATCAATGATACCAATTCAGATCACAAAAACTATCTCATGATAAGAAAACAGAATGTGCATGTGTTTCTCAGAGACTAAGAGCATACATTTTCATGAAAATGAAGATCCACAAACTGGAATGAAAAACAATAACAACAAAAATAGCAACAATGTGAGCAGAGAGGTAAAGGACTTGACAATGAGAGCATCATTGTCTTTGGAATCAATTCTGAATTCAAATTCTCCTTCTGCTGCTTAATATTTGAACAACTTTTTATAAACATTTCAATTCCTCTAAACCTCAATTTGTCCATCTGTAAAATGAGAATCCAAATACACAACTTGCAGTGTAACTTATACAGATTAAATTGTATGATATATTGTAAAACATGGCCATTCAAGAGAAAGAAGTGATTTTTATTATGGCATTTTCCAAATTCTCATGATCTATGATTTAGTGCATATTCCCAAAGGAATTTCTACATCTCAATATGTTTTTAATCTGCCATTTGTCTAATTGTTCTAAATATATGCTTGCATGAAATGCTAATTGTGTAAGAACTGAATCAGGTGAGATAGTCTTCAAATAAACTTAAAATATTTGTTTATCTTTTTCTTTTAATTTCCAGAAAGCATAAAATAATTTTCTGAATTTTATGCTTTTTTTCTCATGATTATTTCTTTATATTTGATGCTGGTAGAGTTTGTCAGTATCATAAACAGATAACATAATAGCACAACTAGAAAACCACTAGAAAAAAAATTATATTTAGAGTTGTCATTTCTTAAAAATAGTTTTTATTGACTTTTCAATGCAGGCCTTTGCGTATGTGTTATATTTTCTGCTAGTTACATTGTTTCTAGCATAGATGATCAAATTATATATACATACATATTTACAGCACCATGGCTTGGTGATGCTTTGTCTTTGAAAATAATCCATAATTTAGATTTTTCACAAATTCAAAATGATCTTTCCTGTTGGTATGTTAATAAATATTATTTTCTTTAGAAAAAAATCCTGTTAGGAAAACTTATTCTGACAAAATATAGTTAATTCTGTTTTCTTAATGAGTCCTCTTTTAAGAGGATGATAATGGAAAAGAAAAATGACTATAAAAAGCAATTCAAAAATTAAATGTTACTAAGTAGAGAATTAATTTGCTTTATCAGTCAATTTTTAGAATGTGTTGCAGTATGTTCATACACAGAAATGCTTTCATAGCTGGTGAACTTACAGAGCAAGAGGAATGCATTCTTTTTAGTGAGTGACTCATTAATGACAATGACTAAAATAATTTTCAAAAGGCATTTGTAAGGCAAGCAACAAGACAACATCTTTAAAGATTGTATTAACACCAGCCTTAAAAAAAAGGGGGCCTTATGTGATGTAGTATGCATTTAATGGAGTATGCATCCTAAGAGACAGAAGTCATCCTTTTATCCCATGGATATAGCCAAAGAGATGAAAGCTATGAATTCTGCAACCACCCGAGACCAGGTCACCACAGAATAGAAAGCTATCTTTAAAAAAAATGAAAAGTGTTTTCCAAGAATTCTTTTACTTTCTAATGGACTACAGGAGTCCTGGTGTGGTGCTATAGGTTAATGTGCCAGACTGCAAAGCTGTTTGAACTGCAAAGTTGGCAGTTCAAGCTCACAAGCTGCTCCTCAGAAACCTTATACAGGGTGGCTATGGATCAGTATCAACTCGTCGACACTTAAAAACAACTTAACAACAACAACATAAGAGATCTGGTGTGATGTTGTAGTTGATAAGCATTGGACTGCTAACCCCAAGATCAGTGGTTCAAACCCATCAGTCCCCCCTCAGAAACACTATACAGGGTTGCTAAGAGTGGTAACCAAGTGATGGCATTTAACAACAGTGGCAACAATGAACTATAAGAAATTACTGAATCAATTACATATACATAAAAGAAAAACAAAATAAAAGAATTGATGTCATATTAATTCTGACTCATAGCAAAATCATGTGCATGTTGTTGTTAAAAGTCATCAAGTTGGTTCTGATTCACAGCAACCATATATGTATAACAAACATTTTCAAGGAATTGCTGGTGGATTTAACTGCCAACCTCTTGGTTAGCAGTCTAGTGCTGATCCTCCAGCATCACACCAGGATTCCACCACATGAAGAGTCATGAGTGATTTCTATTTATTTAAAATGAAATACTTAATATTCACAAATATTTTTTGTTTATTAAGAAGTCTTATACATGTATATTTTAATTAATCATGCAATTTCAATTTTTTCTATGTATTCTATAGCCTGAAAACTTACAGAAAAATTCTTTTTAAGGAACTTCAATTTGACTTTTTTTGGTCTTATTAATTTTATATGAAGTATAAAATAATGTTTAAGCACAATTATTTTAATAGGTGCTATAAAATAAATCCTCCATTCAAAAAGTGTGTGTTGTAATTCTAACCCATGTACCTGTCAATATGACCCTGTCTGGAAATAGGGGCTGTTTTTTTGTTTTTTGTTTGTTTGTTTTGCTTTGTTCATAAGGATGTACTATGATAGGATGGGCCCTAAACCTAATCACTTCTGAGATATAAAAATAGCAGAACAAAGAAACACAGACAGAGGACAAGGAGAGACAGGCAATAGAAGATTAATCTATAAGTCTAGAAATACCAAGATTGCTAACAGCTATCAGAATCCTGATATGGCATAGTATGATAAGCGCTGGACTGCTAACCACAAGGTCAGCAGCTGGAATTCCACCAGCCACTCCATTGGAGAAAGATGAGGCTTCCCTGCAAAGATCTTTCTCCCATGAAGTGGTTGGTGAGTTTGAACCGCAGATCTTATAGTTAACAGTGCTGTGTTTATCCTACAGTGTTACCAGAACTTTAAACTATATAAAAAATATATTTTTAAAGCTAACCAATTTTCTGTGAACTTTAGGTAAAACAATTTTTATTATTTGGGAATTCATATTTATAGGAATAATAAAAAATTTTAGGAATAAAAGGCAAATGAAATAAAAGGTGAGATTATATCCACTAGGAGAGTTTGAACAAGTGAACTGGAATTAGAACAATAAATAGCCCATTGCATATAGCACAGTGGATGGAATCCCTCCTTCACCTTTGGTAGAAGACAAGAGATAGATTAAAAAACAGAAAAGAAAAGAAGTTAGAAAGATCATGACAAGAGGAAAGTTGGGAATTTCCTCTGATTATCTTCAGTTAAAAATGAAAACATCATCTCACCTAAGCCTTGCTCAGTTACAAGAATTTCCCCAGATTTAAACATTTTTGTATGTTTAAAAAGGCTGTAAAATTTCACTTAACTTAACAGCTTTTTAAGTCTTGATCAAACACCTGACCCCATTTAACAAAGAGTAATATCATGGACTCCTGTTGTGGCACTATAGGATCAACACTGGACTATGAACCACAAGGCAGGCAGTTCAAATTCACTGTGAACCACAAGGCAGGCTGTTCACACTCACTGT
This sequence comes from Chrysochloris asiatica, assembly GCF_000296735.1. Classification (NCBI taxonomy): domain Eukaryota; kingdom Metazoa; phylum Chordata; class Mammalia; order Afrosoricida; family Chrysochloridae; genus Chrysochloris; species Chrysochloris asiatica. Next base: position 5,599,877 of record NW_006408604.1, read on the forward strand.
ATGTGTAAACCCTGTACATGGTTGCTATGAGTTGGAAATGACTTGACATCACAACAACAACAACAATATCACAGCAAGATTTTTCTTTGCAGTCCTGGTGTGGTTCTGTAGAATCACATTGCACTGCAAAACACAAAGTCAGCAGTTCAAACCCACTAGCAGCTCTTCAAAAACCCTAGACAGAGTTGCTATGAGTCAGAACTGACTTGACAGCACTTGACAACAGCAACATGTTTCCCAAAGGCACAGAACAGCAGCAACAACATGTGCTCCTACAGGTGGAGATGGTTTCCAAGAATCCCCGTGGCCATTTTGCCCAGAACACACTACTTGTCACTTTAGTGACTCTTCTATTTTTTGTCCATTTTCTGAACTGAAAGGGGGGGAAAATCATTTTTCCAATGATGGTAGTATTCCAAAGAGATTTATCTTTGTAAATCTCCAATCTTGGAACTGTTGGAGAGAAGAAGAAAATGATGTGAGATCTGGAATTATTTTGGGGAAGAACATTTCTTCGTTTTCAAAGTCTAACTAAAACATTAAGTCCATAGTAAGCATTATCATCATTACCCCTTTGTCAGATCACCTGAGTTTCATTACCTTTGTGTTTATAGGGGGAGACAACATTTCCCAAGTCTGGATAGAAAATGCCTAAAATCAAGTCAGGATTAAATGAGAGAATGTATGCAAAATAGTTTGCACAATACCTAACATTTCTTTTATCACCATAACAATAACCATGACCACAAAATAGCCTACTTCTGAGCAGATTTGAGATATTGAGATACTCAGACTCAGTTTCTGTTTCTGTAAACCGGAGAGAATATCTCCTGGAAAAGTAGCTGCAAAATGAATTTGCCCTGGATTTTGGTGAGAGCTCACTAAATTGAAACTGCTATTTATTTATTTGTGGATGCAGTAGGGCAAAGAAAGGATTGAGTTCCATTGGATGAAGGAACTTGTAGTACAGATAATGATGTTGTTGTTGTTGTTGTTAAGTGCCATCGAGTCGGTTCCGACCCATAGCGACCCCGTACAGGGTTTCCAAGGATGTAAATCTTTATGGGAGTAGAAAGCCTCATCTTTCTCCCACGGAGCGGCTGGTAGTTTCGAACCGCTGACCTTAAGGTTCGCAGCCCGATTCGTAACCACTACGCTACAGATAATGATAGATCCTTTTAAAAAATCAGTTTATTATTCTGAAGTTTTCAGGAAAAGAAAGATGGAAAATGAAGAGAAAAGTAGAGTTAACATGTTATTGTTGTTAAGTTCCTTCGAGTCGATTCTGACCCATAGCGACCCTGTATATGGTTTCTGAGGAGCAGCTGGTGAGCTTGAACCACCAATCTTGCAGTTCAAAAGGCTTTGCAGTCCTGGTGTGGCGCTGTGGGTTAATGCGCTAGATTGCAAAGTCAGTTTGAATTGCAAGGTTGGTGGTTCAAGCTCACCAATCACTTCTTGGAAACCCTCTAGAGGGTTGCTATGGGTCAGAACTGACTTGACAGCACTTAACAAGAGTTAATATATATAATGCATTCCTTGATCAGTCATCCATATTTATTATATTTTAAAAAGCATCAAATTCCTTAAAAAGTTTTTGAGAGCTGTGCTATTTTTAATAAAGTCTCATGTGAAGCACCAAATAAGCTCTTAAAAAGGCTAAAAGTGCAATTCCATTCAATTTCTATCAATAGAAACTGCCCAGGTGTAATGTGCTTCATGCAACGCATATCCAGTGAGCGAGTCAATTGTATTCTTCACCAGTAAAGATTTTAAGGTCCCCTTCCTGGGAAACTGCTCCTAGAATGTGTTAGAAAATATCAGAAAGCAAATATGGAAATTACCAGCATCTTTTGATTTTGAAATACACCTTGTTGTGCATTTACCTGGTTGACATAAGAATGAAGAACTCAAGCAAGACATCAAGTCTTATTGAGGAAGTTTTCATATTAAGTACTATTTTCTTCCCTTATGTAACACAAATAGCATAGCTGTTATTGGATGTTTTGCTTACTTTTCTGATTTTAGGAGAGGAAATAGATTAACTCTTGAAAGCAAACCAGTTTTAAAATATCACATTATAGATATATATTTTTATAAACATGTGATTCCTTTCATTCACAGAAAATTTGTTCTTACATACTAAAAAGGTCTCATTTCATCTTTTTCAACACTGATGTTAACAGTGTGTGCTTAATATGACAGTGTTTTATTATTTGGATTGTATACATATACTCAAAGTTAAATTTAGCCTAAGTAAATTTTGAAAAGTTGTAAAATACTCTTTCAGATTCTGTTCTCTCCAATGGATTAATCTGAAAAACAACTGGGACTCAATTTAGAGTTTTCTGGCAGCAAGCAAGAGAAATGTCAAACTCATAGTTTTACTTTATTGAAAGACCTCTTAGGAGTCCAAAAACTGTGTGTTCTTGGAAGCCAGAGAGCAGTAGGAGGTAATATTTAGTTTATTAATATGGCTTTGACTTTTTTTTCATAGTGTTGATGCTTCATAGTAAAATCTAAAACCGTATCCAATTTTCCCTTCCCCCGCTCTCTAATGGAAAAGAACTGTGAAAAACAGATAAAGCTGACAAGATGTTGCATAAAATCAAAGTGTGTTTTAGTAATCCCAAGATATTCAATACATTCCATTTGCTTGTGCATTAGAATGGCTTAGTAAATTATGTGTCACTTGTAAATATTGAATTTTAATATCCAAGTGCCAACAAAGCACAATGTTCTTCATGCATAAGGCAACAGCAACATTCTTGTCCTCTGGAAGCTTAGGTTTTATAAAAACAATGCTGGTAAATTGTTTTCATCATGCTTTTCTTATTTTGCATTTTATTAACATGGCAGTTTGCCATATATTTATTAGCTACTCATTGGATTTGAGTTCCTAGATCCTTTATATTGAAATAGACTATATTCTTCAGATATATTCATTAGAGTATAAGGCAAATCTAATGACAAAAAAATTACTTACCTAAGTAAGATGCAACTTCTATTTAAATGGTTAAACCATTGGTAATATTTCAGACAATTGATGTAGATTCAAGTATGTTAGTTATTTACTGTGTTTTATCCCTCAGTAAACCAAAAAAAAACCCAGCAATGTCACCCAAATATCAGTTAAATATGTGAGGTTTTGTTGAAATAGTAATTAGATTGTGGCAGGTTAATTATGCTATTTGGTGATTCATTAATAATATTTTGGGGGTTAAAGACAGCCCACTAGCCACTCTGCTGTAGAAAACTGAGGCTTGCTGCTCCCACAAAGATTTAAAGCCTTGGAAACCATACAGAGGGTTGCTGTGAGTTGGAACCAACAACAACAACACTGTTTTATTGGGATAAAAAAAAAAAGAATGAATGATGTAGACCTATACCTAATATATAGTTTTCATATATTTCATATATTAAGAACTAGCTATATACTGCACTGGAGACACTAACTCACCTATGCCAGGAAATTTGGAAGACAACTACATGGTCAACCAACTGAAAGAGATCCATATCTGAGCCCATTCCATACATAGGTGACCCAACAGAATATAGAAATCAAAATTAACATCATGTGCTAGCAAAATTTTTGCTGAAGATATTTCAAAAACAGTTGCAGCAGTACATTCACAGGGAAGTGCCAGAAATTCAAACTGCATTCAGAAGAGAGCATAGAATTAGGGCTATCATTTTGCTAACATCAGATGGATCTTAGATGAAGGTAGAAAACACAAGAAAGATGTTTACTTGTTCTTTATTGACTATGCAAAGACTTTCTCCATTGAGGATCATAACAAGCTATGGATAACAAGGCAAAGAATGGATATTCCATAACACTTGATTTTGCTCATGAGGAAGCTGTATATGCACCAAGAGGCAGTCATTAGAACAGAACAAGGAAATAGTGACTGGTTTAAAATCAGAAAGCATGTGAGCCAGAGTGGTATCCCCTCACCATACATATTCACTTTGTAAGCTAAGCAAATAATCTGAGAAGCTGGATTATATGAAGAAGGACATGGCATCAGGATTGGAGGAAGACTCAAACAACCTGCAATATGCAGATGATACAACCTTGCCTATGGGAAGTAAAAAGTACTGAAATGCTTACTTTGTTGTTGTTGTTGTCAGGTGCCATCGAGTCGGAACCGACTCATAGCGACCCCATGCACAGCAGAACGAAACAATGCTCGATCCTGGGCCAACCTCACCACCGCTGCCACCCCCGAGTCCATCAATGATGCCACCTGGCCGATCCATCTCGTTGGAGGTCTTCCTCTTTTTCTCTGACCCTCCACCCTACCCAGCATGACATCCTTCTCCAACGATTGTTTCCTCCGGACTACATGTCCAAAGTAGGAGAGACGAAGCTTAGCCATCCTGGCCTCCAAGGAGCACTCTGGCTGCACTTCTTCCAAAACAGATCTATTGGTTCTTTTGGCAGTCCATGGCACCCTCAGTATTCTCCTCCAACACCACAACTCAAAGGCATCAATTCTTCTACGATCCTCTTTATTCACTGTCCAGCTTTCGCACCCATATGAGGCTATTACTTAGGAAGATCAAAAACTACAGTATTCAGTATGGTTTGTGCCTCAATGTGAAGAAAACAAAACTCCTCAAAACTGGATCAATAAGTAACATTATGATAAATTGAGAAAAGATTGAAGCTGTCAAAGATTTTGTTTTGCCTGGATCCACAATCAACACTCATGAAAGCAGCAGTCAAGAAATCAAATGATGGATTGGGTTAAGCAAATCTTCTCCAATAGACCACTGTAAAATGTTAAAGAGCAAAAATGTTATTTTTAAGACTAAGGTACACCTGACTCAAGTCATGGTAGTTTATTTTCCTTTTAATTGATTTTTTTATTTCAGAATAGTTAACTATGTTTTAAGGGGTGCATGGGTAGCAGTAAGGAGTGAGGATTAGGATTGGGACTATGACTAGGACTAGACTATGCCTAGGACTTCATTTACTGTGAGGGTTATGGTTAGGAGAAGGGTTAGAGTAAGGGTGAGGGTTCGGCTAAGACTAGGAGAAAGGCTTGGTCTAGTTTTAAGGATTACAGTTAGGGTGTGTGTTTTTTCTCGACATCTATTAGATTTCTTATTTCTTTGGAAGCTCTGTAACTACATGATTCCCTCTTTTTACTTAACAGTGTTTTTGTTGTTGTTGTTGTAGTTATATCCTAGGTTCTCTTTTCAGTCTTATAGGTCAGTAACATTGATCACTGTCTCACATCCCTTCTGAAGAAGGATCTGAGAGACACGTGAAACTCTTTGAAATCTTAGTATTTAAAATAATACAACATGAATGCTAAGAGGTTGAGTTTGGGCACTGCAAAGTAAAAACCCATTTGTAAATCTAAATTATAAGCAAATGAAAGTAATGACTATATAGAGAAATGGTTCTGAGAAAAATTAAAGTGAAATATGGAGACACAGAGAGAGACAAAGAATGGGATGAAGAGTGATCATGGGAGAGCTACAGATAGAGGAGTTGCTTCTTTTCCTGATGACTTTTAAAGTCACATTCCAACATGTATGTCTTTCTATTAAACTCATCTTTACTTGAGATAATTTTGAGTTGTTGTTCCCTGCAGTTAAGAAAAGTACATACCATTTAACACAATTTGAATTATAGCTAGTAAATTTAGAAAAA
>NW_006408604.1:5605644-5623144 GCF_000296735.1 Chrysochloris asiatica
TGGGAGAAAGATGAGGCTTTCTACTCCCGTAAAGATTTACACCCTTGGAAACCCTGTACAGGGTCGCTATGGGTCGGAACCGACTCGGCCGCACATAACAACAACAACAACAACAATCTTAAAGTAGCATAGCAAAGATTGTACCATACTTGTGGTCATGGATTGAATTGTGTACTTTCAATATATGAGCTGTAATTCCTAATCTTTATGCCTGTGGTTATAATTCCATTTGGGAATATGTTTTATTTGTTATGTTAATGAAGCAGGGTTGTTGTTAAGTGTCACTGAGTTGATTCTGACTCATAGAGAACCTGTAAGAGGTTTCCAAGGAGTAGCTGGTTGGTTTGAACCACCAACCTGGTGGTTAACAGTCCAGTGCTTATCCTACAGAGCCACCCCAGGACTAGTATAGGATTTGAGTCTATCTCTTCTGAGATAGAAAGGAGATTAAACAAGGAAGCTAAAAGCAGAAAAGTGGGAAGAGAAAAGCCAAACCATATGAAGATTGCCCAGGAGTAGACACTCAAAGAGTTAAAAGTGTCCCTTAGAGCTGGCAACCTGAACTCAGACTTCCAGGCCACTAAACTGTGATCTCTGGTGTGGCACTGTAGGATAAACACCGGACTGTGAAGCAAAAGTTCACAAACCCAATAGCTGCTCCAAGGAAACCCTGTATAGGGTCACTATGAGTAGAAACCAATTTGACAGCACTTAATAACAACAAACTATGGAAAAATAAATTTATGTTTTGTTCAAGCTCCCATTTATGTTATTTCTGTGATAGCACCACTACATAATGAAGAGTCCTCGTGGGGCATTACAGGATAAGCACTGGGCCATAAGGTCAGTTTGAACTTCATGGTTGGTGGTTCAAACCTATCAACTGCTCCTCAGAAACTCTATACAGGGACTCTATGAGTTGAAATTGACCCAAGGGCACTAGTGACAGCGACAACATAAAACAAAGACATATATATAATTGATTTACACTTTATGAAACATTTCAGAAAACTTGACTGATATACTTAAGTGTAGTAATCAGCATGTTCATTTTTTAGACAAGAAAATAGAATTCTTTGCCCTAGAAACACTAGCTAATATGCAGAAAAGAGAATATTTTTTTCTGATAAATTAATAATCTCTGTAAATAAATTAATGAGAGGCATACTGACTGTAGGATTCACTCTCTTCCAAAATTAGCCAAACACATAGTAAGTACCTTTAGAGAGAAAAAACAAAACAAAACAAAAATAATATTACACATCACTAAAGGAGCTCTGGTAGCGTAGTGGTTACGAATCGGGCTGCGAACCTTAAGGTCAGTGGTTCGAAACTACCAGCTGCTCCGCGGGAGAAAGATGAGGCTTTCTACTCCCGTAAAGATTTACACCCTCGGAAACCCTGTACAGGGTCGCTATGGGTCGGAACCAACTCGATGGCACATAACAACAACAACAACAAAAGGAGCCCTGGTAGCATAGGCTGCTAACTGCAAAGTCAGTAGTTCGAGTCTACCAATCACTCCTGGGGAAAAAGATGAGGCATTCTGCTCCCCCAAAGATGTACAGCCTCAGAAATCCTATCCAGGGTTGTTATGAGTCAGAACTGACTTGGTGGCACACAATCACCACCACATGTTACTAAAAAATGTTCTAATTTTTACATCTATACAAGGGATTTTGGAGTCCTGGTGTGTTGTTGCAGGATAACGCACTGAACAAAAAGTCCATTTGAACCACAAGGTCAGCTGTTCGAACTCACCAGCTGCTTCTTGGAAACTGTACAGAAGGTCGCTATGAGTCTGAACTGACTTGATGGCACTTAACAACAACATACAAGGGTTTAACTCAAAATGCCCATATATTGGTTTTGATAATGAATAGAACAACGATAAAAAGAATGATGATTAGGATGATGATGAAGGTAATGATGATATTAGTGATAAGGAAAGAAAAGATTGTTGTTGTGTGCTGTCGAGTTGGTTCCAACCCCTAGTGACCCTGTATAAGGTTTCCAGGGAGCAGCTGGTGAGCTTGAACTGTCAGCCTTGCAGTTCAAATAGACTTTGCAGTATAGCACATTAACCCATAGTGCCATATCAGGACTCCAAGGAAAGGGTTGTTGTTGTTGTTAAGTGCTGTTGATTCAGTTCTGACTGATAGTGACCCTGTATAGGGTTTCCGAGGAGCCCCTGATAAGCTTAAACCACCAACTTTGTGGTACAAACTGACTTTGCAGTACAGCCATTAACCCATAGTTACTCACAGCACAACAGAACGTAACACTGCCCGATCCTAGCCATGCTCACAGTTGTTGTTATACCTGAGTTCACTTCTGCTGCCATTGTGACAATCCATCTCTTTGGAGGTCATCCTGTTTTTCACTACCCCTTCACTTTACTAAACATTATGTCATTCTCCAGGATCCTGTCTCCTAACATGTCCAAAATATAAGAAATGAAGTCTCCCCATTCAGGTTTCTAAGAGCATTCTGTTTGTACTTGTTCCAAGAAAGAATTGTGTGTTCTTCTGGCAGTCCATGATACTTTTAATATTCTTTTCCAACACCATAATTCTAATGCATCAGTTTTTCAACAGTCTTCTTTATCCCTTGTCCAACTTTCACATGAGGCTGTTGGTAATACCATGGCTTGGCTTAGGAACACCTTTGTACTCTCAGTGACATCTTTTATCTTTGATGATTTAAACAGGTGCTTTACAGCAGAATTGCCCAATGCAATGCATCATTTGATTTCTTCACTGCTGCTTCCATGTCAATAGCAGAGTCAAGCAAAATGAAGTCTTTGACAACTTAAATCTTTTTTCCATTTATCATGATGCTATTTGTTGCTCTAGTTGTGAGGATTTTTGCTTTCTGTATATTGAGGTGCAATCCATAATGAAGGCTGTGATCTATAATCTTCATCAGTAAGTATTATAAATTCTCGTCACTGTCAGCAAGCAAGGTTGTATCCTCTGCATATCACAGTTGTTAATGAGTCTACCTCCAATCTTGATGGCACATTCTTCTTCATATAATCTAGCTTTTTAAATTATTTGCTCTGCATACAGATTTAATAAATATGGTGAAAGACTACAACTCTGGTGCACACCTTTCCTGATTTGAAACCATTCAATATGCCCTTGTTCTGTTCAAACAACTGCCTTTTCGCCTATGTAATAGTTCCTCATGATCAAAATGAAATATTATGGAATACTTATTCTTGCAATGTTATCCATAGTTTGTCATTATACACATAGTACAAATTGGCTACATAATTAATAAAGCACAGAAAAACATCTTTCTTGTATTCTCTGCTCATAGCCAAGATCCAGCCAATGTCACCAATGATACCTCTCAGTCCATGTCCTTCTCTGAATCTAACTTGAACCTCTGGTAGACCCTGTTGATATACTGTTGCAGCCATTTTTAAATTATCTTCAGCAAAATTTTACTTGCATGTAATATTAATGATAATGTTTGGTGATATCTGAATTCCCTCGGTTTGCCTCTCTTTGGAATGGGCACAAATATGGATCTCTTCCAATTAGTTGACCAGGTAGCTGTCTTTCAAATTTCTTGACATAGTTTAATGAGTTCTTCTCTTTTGGTTCTCTAAATTTGTGTCCTTGAACATTTATTATAATACTTTATCTTCTCGAGTAGCCCTTTGATATTTTCTGCTTAGCGCTTGTACATCCTCATTTCTTCCATTAACTTTATGGACTCCTGATGTAGCACTGTAGGATCACCACAAGGTCAGTAGTTCAAACCCACCAGCTCCTCCTCAGAAACCTATACAGGGTCTCTATGAGTCAGAACCAACTTGATGGCACTCAACAACAACAACACACTAGAGAGCAAGTTTCAGATAGAAATGATGTTGTAGGCTGCATAATAGAATTTTCCAAGACCAATGAATTATTCATTGCAAATACCTTTTTTAAACAACATAAAATACACATGGACCTCATCAGATGGAATACACAGAAATCAAATCGACTACACTGTGGGAAGAGTGGAAAAACTCAACATCATCAACCAAAGTCAGGGCAGAATGTGGAACAGACCATCAATTGTCCATAGGCAAGTTCAGGCTAAAGCTGAAGAAAATTAAAACAAGTCCACGAGAGCCAAATATGACCTTGAATATATCCCACCTGAATTTAGAGATCTCAAGAACAGATTTGATGCATTAGTCACTAATGATGGAATACCAGTAGAGTTGTGCCTGGGATAAAGTCAAGAACATCATAAAGGAAGAAAGCAAAAGGTCATTAAAAAGGAGGAGAGAAAGAAAAGATAGTGCAACCTGCTATTGCTGTTGTTGATAAATGCTGTGGAGTCAGTTCTTATTCATAGTAACCCTATAAAGGTTTCCCCAGACCTTTTAAATCTTCACAGGACCAGAAAGTTTAATCTTTGTCCAACATAAATTTAACCTATGTTTATGCTTATATCCACTGACAATTTAAGCTATCAACAATTCTCTTTTGAATATCTGAATGAACCTTCTAATTAGACTCCCAGAATCCAAGCTTCCCATCCACACTGGACTGCCAACCATAAGGTTGGCAGTTCAAAAAAAAAATCGTGTTTTTTTTTTTTTAATCCCTAATTTAAATGATAACATCACTAACCTCTGTCACATTCTTTTTGGTAATGTATATATGAGCATATAGAATTTAACTTCAGTTATTACATCAATCAAACCACTGTTTTACAAAACTTTGTCCGAAATCATTAATTGAAATAAACTTATACAGTAATGAGGGAAGCCTTGCCCTAAGGAAGTTCTACTTCAAGTTTACAGATTTTAATTTCTCAGAGAAGACAATTTAAGGTGTTCACATTTATCCTAGAAGTTCAACAATTTCAATGTAATTGAAACCTTACTTGGGTTTTTGTTTTGTTTTTTCCTGTTTGTAGAATAAAATCAGAAACAGGAAATACTAATAAAAAGGAAAAGCTTAATACCAGAAAATATAGTTGGACACAAGCAGAAAGGCTATGTTCTTATTCTTATAAACAAAGAAATAAATAAAGTGCTTTTAGTGCCTCGGATGTTCATCATATTTCAGTCTCACATTGATCTAGCTCCTCCTATATTGGGACTGAGGATCTGCTGCCAGTCTCTAGTCAGGATCTCAGAGCAGTATGTAGCCCAGGAATTACACTGTGGCTGTGATTAAAAATCTAGAGCGTAAATCTAAAGTGTAATCCAAAGCATAAAATCTATAAAAGTGGAAAGGACATTTATGAAAGAAATATCTTCACAATCCTAATGCACAGCGGACATTTTCAAGGAGATTCAACTACTCCTAAAAGTCTTTCTGATATGTTTTGTGTCTTTTTGTTTGTTTGTTGCTGAATATAAACAAAAATGTTTGGTTACATGCCAATTAAACTGTATTCTCCACACTTAAATAGCTCATTCAAACAAAAACTTAAAAGGTAAAAATCTCTTTAGTGTCATTTATCAATGGATTTGCAAAACTACAACAAAAAATGATTATTATAATAATAAACTACCTAAAGAAGATTGCTTTTCTTAAAAGTTATAAAGTAACAGATAAAATAATTCAAAAGATTGTACTCTTGGTGAGGTATCTAAACAATAAAAAAGTCCTATTTTTTGCAAATACACTAAAAACATTTAAATAGCATATCAAAATCTATTAAGTAATGTTAGCAAATGATTTTTAAAACAATCTGATATCCTGTAAGATTCAACCTTCAGTTTCCTTTCCGAGAAGGACAATATATTTTCACACAAGCCAAGGTAAACTATCAATGATTTTTGTTAATTGATGACTAACAACTTGTATGTGAACAATAAAATTTTAAATTTCAACTTTCTTTAAGAATTACTAAGCTTCTCTGGCTTGCTGCAGAACATTTTTAAAAAAGACTTGAAAGAGTACTCAACATAGAGTTTGAGCTATAGCTGAATAATTTCCATCATTTATAGAGTAAATATGTTTGTTTTTTAAATTTTTGTAAGAGACACTTAGCCAAAGTTTAGTTGGAAATGTATATTTGGATATGCTGAGTGTTTTTCTAGTATAGGTTTAAAATAATGCCTTAATCGTAACTGATTCTACTTCTTTCTACTCATTCATCTCAAATCGATATATAATTTATTGTTCCATTATTTTAATATTATATTTATTCATTCATTTGATATTTATTGAGAAACTCTATGTGACAGGTACGGTTCAAGGCACTAAAATGCATGAGAGAGCAAAGTTAACTAAAAGCCCTGTTCTTGTGGAAGTTAACATTTTAGATAAGCAAAGACAGACATTAAAAAAAAAAAAAAAAAAAAGTAAGTACGTAAATCGGAGGTATATTGTAAGGTGATTAGTGCCAAGGAAAAAATGAAGAATGGGAGGGGTTCAGGGGTTAAGAACTGTGGAGTCGTTAAAGTGTCATTTTTAAAGGCTCCTAAGAAAGGCCCACTGCTTCCCGGAGTGTTGATGGTGGATGCAACAAAAGACAGTCTTTGACAACTTCAATCTTTTCACCATTTATCCTGAGAACTTTTGCTTTCTTTACATTGTGGTACAACCCCTACCAAAGATGGTTGTGTCTTTGATCTTCATCAGCATTTTAAATCCACTTCCTTTCAGTAAGCAAGTTGTATCATCTGCATATCGCAAGTTTGTAATGAGTCTTCTTCAAATCCTGATTCCACCCAATTCATCGTATATTCCAGTTTCTCAGATTATTTGCTCAGCATACATAACTGAGAAGGATGATGATAGAATCCAACGCTGGAGCACAGCTTTCTTAATTTTAAACCTTTTGGGTGTGCCCTTGCTCTATTTGAATGACAGCCATTTAGTCTATGTCCATGTTCCTCATGAGCACAAGTAAGTGTTTCAGAATACTCATTTACTGCAATGTTGTCCATAGCTTGTCATGATCCACACAATTGAAAGCCTCTGCATAATCAGTAAAGCTCAGGTAAACATCTTTCTGGTATTCTTTGCTTTCAGCCAATATCGATCTGTCATTAGCAATAGTATACCTCATTCCATGTCCTTGTCTACATCTGACTTGAATCTCTGGCAATTCCTTATCAATGTACTCTTGCAGTCGTTTTTTAAATTATCTTTAGCAAAATTTAGTTGCTTGTGATATTAATGATATCGTTCAATGATTTCTGCATTTTAATGGGTCACCTTTCTTTGGAATGGACACAGATATGGATCTCTTCTAATCATTTGGCCAGGTAGCTCTCTTCCAATTTTCTTGGCATGGATGATGCATCAGTTTGTTGAAATACTTCAATTTGTATTCCATCAATTCCTGGAGGATTGCTGTTTGTCAATGCCTTCAGTGCAGCTTGGACTTCTTCCTTTAGTACCATTGACTCTTGATCATATGCTATCTCTTAAAATGGCTAAACATCAATAAATCAAATGACATGTTGCATTAGACAATCTTCTGCACAAGACCTCTTTAAAATGTTCAAGAGCAAAGACATCAATTTGAGGACTAAGGTGTTCCTGACACAAGCCATGGTATTTTCAATAACCTTATGTGAAAGTTGGACACCGAATAAGGAAGATCATAGAAGAATTGACACATTTGAGTTAAGGTATTGGAGGAGAATATTAAAAAATGCTATGGACTGCCAGAAGATCAAACAAATTTGTGTTAGTAGAAGCACAACCAGAATGTTCCATAGACACCAGGATGGCAAGACTTCTTTCATGCTCTTGACATATTATCTGGAGGAACCAGTCCCTAAAGAATACATGAAGCTTGGTAGAGTGAAAGGTCAGTGAAAAAGAGGAAGACTTCCAACAAGATTGATTGGCACAGAGGCAGCAGCAATGGTCTCAAACATAACAACCAATTGTGAGGTTGGCAAGGTTTGAGAAATGTTTCATTCTGTTGTGCATAAGGTCGCTATGAATCAGAACCATTACAATGGTACCTAACAGCATAAAGAAAGGTCTTATTGAGAAGGTGGTATCTGAGAAGAAAGCTGATGGAAATGAGGAAAGAGTCACTTGGGATCCTGAGGGAAAGTCATTTCAGGAAAGTTTTACATAATTGGACTGGTTACTTCACCCCCAAAAAGTGTTATTTACATTTCTCCTTTCTCAAGTGAGATAAAGCTAAGTTTGTGCAGTGGCATCAGCCCTCTAGAGAGTAAACTCCTTGAAGACAGGAAAAATATCTAACTCATATTTTCTCTCCTCACAAGAACTAGCGTCTTACATAATATATGCTCACTGAAAGCAACAAAGAGGGAAAAATGGAAGCCAGAATAGTTATGCAATATGCAGACACTCAGTAATCGGCTTTCTTTCCAACTCCCTCTTTACATTTAATTTTCTGAGACTTTTTGCATTTTGCTGAATCTATGCAATAATTTACCACCAGAAACTCCTGAGGAAGAAAAGCCAGTCTGTTTCTATAGAGACTCGCAGCCTTAGAAACCCTTGTTGTTGTTGTTATGTGCCGTGGAGTCTGTTCCAACTCATTAGGACCCTGTAACTGGGTTTTCGAGGCCATAAATCTTTGCGGGAGCAGGAAGCCTCATCTTTCTCCCGCGGAACAGCTGGTAGTTTCCAACTGCTGACCTTGCGGTTCACAGCCCAAATCGCAACCACTATGCTACCAGAGCTGATTTGGAAACACTAGTGAGCAGCAATATTCGATTCTATAGGATGGCTATTAGTCAGAATCTACTAGATGATAGTAGGTTTTGGTTTTTATGATAATCTGTTTATGGTTTCATTTTTCTTTCATAAATGAATTATCTTTAAAAGATCATAAGAGACTCATCATCTAACACCACTCATTTCCTCTTTATTTTAATAATTTTCTACATAATAGGCAAAAAATATAATTCACTTTGTTGTCATGAGTAGGTTCTCAACTAGACCTTTCTTTCCACACTCCTTGGTTAATGCCTTAAAAATAATTCGCATGCTAAGTGTTGGTGCATCTTTAGCACATCTCTGTGTTTGTTCCATTCATCCCTTCCCACAATCTGAAATTGTTTTGTATCTTCATATGTTTACATATGTATGGTATTGAAGGAGCAGTAAAGCACTTAGCTGCTAACTGAAAGGTAAGCAGTTTGATCCCACCAGCTGCTCATAGGGACAAAGTGGTAATAGTCTGCTTCCATAAAGACAAGGAGGGAGAGAGGGAGAAGAATAGAGTTTCAAAAACAAAAAGCAGCAGTGTATCTGTCCAGGAAGCATTATTATCTTCATTGACTATGTTGGAATTATTCAAAAACTTTCAAAGAATATGATAAAGTTCTCAAGTAGTACAGTTTTTTTTAAATAAAGTATATATAGTTAGCTGAAGTCCAGATGTATGATGATAGTTACATGTATCCTCAAGATGTGTATGTCAATAGGTCTTTCTTACTGAATTCTGATACACAATAGTTCAACCACTAAGCAGCATTAAAAAGTAAATTTAAATAGATCCATTGCTAAAAATAATCCAAAAACATCTGCAAGTGTACATTGATAGAGAACTGCCAGAGGTTCAAGTTGGATTCAGAACAGGATGTGAAATGAGGGATATTATTGCTGACATTAGATGGATCTTGGCTGAAAGCAGAGAATACCTGAAAAATGTTTACTTGTGTTTTATTGACTGTGCAAATGCTTTCAATTGTGTGCATCATGACAAACTATGGACAACATTGCGGAGAATGAATATTCTGGAACACTTTATTGTGCTCATGAGAAACCTGTACATAGGCCAAGAAACAGTTGTTTGAACAGAGCAAGGGAGTACTGAAAGGTTTAAAATTAACAAAGATGTGCACCAGTCTTGAATTCTTTCACCATATTTATTCAATCTGTATGCTGAGCAAATAATCAGAGAAGCTAGATTAAATGAAGAAAAGTGTGGCATCAGTATTGGAGGAAGACTCATTAACAACTTGTAATATGCAGACGAAAATCAAAGACTATAGCCTTCAGTATGGATTGCACCTCAATGTAAAGAAGACAAAAACCCCCACCACTGGACCAATAAACAGCTCCATATAAATAGAGAAGAGATTTAAGTTGTCAAAGAATTCATTTTTCTTAAATCAACCATCAACACTCATGGAAGCAGCAATCAAGAAATTAAATGAGGTACTGGACTAGGCAAATCTGCTGTATATGGTCTCTTCAAAGTGTTGCAGAGCAAAGATGTCAGCGTGAGGACTAAGGTGCACCTGATCCAAGTCATGGTATTGTTAATAATCTCATATACATGTGAAAGTTGAATAGTGAATAAGGAAGACCGTAGATAAGTTGATACATTTGAGTTACGGTGTTGGAAGAGAATATTAAAAGTATCATGGACTGCCAAAAGGAGAAACCAATCTGTGTTGGAAGAAGTACAGCCAGAATGCTACTTGAAAGCTAGGATAACCAAACTTCGTCTCTCATACTTCAGACATATTTTCAGGAGGTATGAGTCCTCAGAGAAGGATATCATCTTGGATAAAGTGGAGGGTCAGAAGTAGACCTCCAGTGAGATGGATTGGCTTAGTGCCTGCAGCGATGGACTCCAACACAGCAACGATTATGAGGTTGGTGCAGAACCAGGCAGTGTTTCATTCTGTTCTGAATAGGGGTTGCTATGAGTCAGTACCAACTCGATGGTACCTAATAGCAACAACAACAACAATTAGTATTATCAAACTTGGGAAATATGCATCAGTTAGTGACCTTCTAATCCTCTTTTGGAATTTTCAGATACATAATAAAGACACTACTAATTTGAATCTTAGGAGCTAAGTAGCTCTAATCTAGCAAATGTGTATTATTAATAGTTTTAATCAATACTTAATTATCTTTTACATCAGTTCCTTTTCTTTTACCTGCCACTGTATTTTTAAATAATTTTAAAATCATTCACGCTGTTTGAGATGTTTTTGTTTTCTACCAATGGAAAGAAAATCAATTCACAATGCTTATTAAGGGCCTACTTAGTATAAAGAGCCTTGGTAGCATAGTGGATTATTATGAGCTGGGTCAGTGGTTAGAATCTATCAGTTGCTCTGTGGGAGAAAGATGAGACTTTATGGTCCCTTAAAGATTTACAGCCTCAGAGAAATTATGCAGAGTCACTATGAATCAGAACTGACTCAGTGGCACAAAACCACCATCACTAAGTATAAAGAACTGTGTAAGGAAGAGGTTATCATTATTCAAAACTATAGGTCATTTTTATATTTTTCTTATATGAAGGTTCTAACTATATCCATAATATGAATTAATCATAAGTAGCAAATTATTAAAACAGTCAAGCAATATTAAAATTATAGTTCTACTGGAGAAGCATCATAGAATTTTACCTTTAACAGATTTAGAAATATGGATTGTGAAGAATATTTCACATATGAAGAAAAAGTAAAATTAGAAGCACAAATAGGAAAAACTCCAGATGTATTCTTGAGTGAAATGTGGAGTAGTAGATTGAGAGAATATTTGGAAGTTCTCTAAGAAATTGAGTTGAGGCTAGAATGAAGGGCCCATAATGGTCATGCTAAAGATTTCAGCTATATGCGATTGCATAAAATAAAAAAACCATCATAACAATAAATGCTTACCATTCTAAGTGATAGTGTGTGAATGCATAAGAGTGGGGTGTGAATTTGGACATATGACTCTTATAATGACTTTCATTTCCAACAGTTCAGGAAAAAATTCAACAAGTAAAAATCAAATTGAAAGTGGCAATGATACCCAATATAATATTACCTTGGATTTTTATATAGCATTTTACTATCTAAGAACACACAGCTAAGAAATAGTCTCTCTTTGTAAACACCATACATGGATATATTTATGTATGTGTGTATACATACACATGTAACCATTCTTCACTTTACCATGATATTAGTTAGCAACATGCTATATGAACTGTGCTTCAACACAGTTTGAAACATGTAAATTTTTTTTTTAAACTGTGATATTAAATAGCAAAATTGCGAGGTATACATATATAGATATGATTTTTTAAACTGGTACTGAGAGTAGGGAAAGGAAAGCGAAGACAAGTAATATTTACTGAGTCAGTTTGTCATTCTGTGGTGGCTTACATGTAGCTGTGATACTGGAAGCTATGTCACTGGTATTTTAAATACCAACGGGGTCACCCATGGTGTACAGGTTTTAGCAGAGCTTCCAGACTAAGATAGAAGAGGGAGACAGAGAAGCAGAATACTTCAGAATGTTTAGCCACTGAAAACCTTATGAATAGCAATGGAACATTGACAGATATAGTGCCAGAAGATGAAAGAGTATGAATAGCACTAGAATATTGTAAGGTATAGTGACAAAAAATGAGGCCCTCAGGTTGAAAGACACTCAAAATACTATTGGGGAAGAGTTGATTTCTCAAAGAAGAGTTGACCATGATGATGCAAATGGAGTAAAGCTTTCAGGGCCTTCATCTGCTGATAAGGCGCAACTCAAAATGAAGAGAAACATCTGCACATATCCATTAGTAACTAGAACATAGAGTACAAAATAATAATCTAGGAAAATTGGAAGTTGTTAAAAATGAAATGGAATACATAAACATGGATATACTAGTCATTAATTACCTGCATTGGCCATTGTGACTCAGACAAACTGGTAATTTACTTTGTGCGATCAACAAATTCAAAAGGAATGGTGTAGCAGTCATAATAAAAAATAAAATGTCAAGATCTATCTTGAAGTACTATGCTGTTTGTGATAGAATAAAATCCATAGGCCTACGAGGAAGATCAGTTCATGCCACTGTTATTCAAATTCACTTACCAAACACTAAAGACAGTGACATTGAAATTGAAAATGTCCACCCACTTCTTCACTCTGAAATTGACCAACGGTGCAATCAAAATATATTGGTAATTACTGGTGATTGGAATGCGAAAGTTGGAAACAAAAAGAAAGGATTAGTTGTTGGAAAATAGGCCTTGGTGACAGAAATTATTCTGGAGATAGCATGGTAGAATTTTGCAAAACCAACGACTTGTTCATTGCAAATACATTTTTTTAGGCAAAAATATGATTATATACATGGACCTCACGAGATGAAATACACAGGAAGTAAATTGACTACATCTGTGAGAAGAGACAGTGGAAAAGTTCAATGCCATCAGTCAAAACAAGGTCATGGGCAGACTGTGGAACAGATCATCAATTGCTTATATGCAAGTTCAGGCTGAAGCAGAAGAAAATTAAAACAAGTCCATGTGAGCCAAAATATGAACTTCAGCATATTCCACGTGGATTTAGAGACCATCCCAAGGACTGATTTGATGCTAGTCATTAGACACTAATGACCAAAGACCAAAAGAGCTGTGAACGGCATTAAAAATATCAGACAAGAAAACAAAAGGTCATTTAAAAAGACAAGAAAGAAAGAAAAGACCAAAATGATGTCAGAAGAGACTTTCAAACTTACTCTCCAGGCAGAGATGCTAAAGCAAGTAGAAGAAATGAGGAAGTCAAAGAACTGAACAAACATTTTTAAAACAGCAATTTTATCAAGTATTGTAATGAAATGTGCAAAGACCTGTAGTTAGGAAACCCAAAGGAAAGAACTCACTAGAAACTGAAGAAAAAAATCAAACTTCAACTTACAACCTTGAAAGATTCCATATGCAAAATATTGAACAATGCAGAAAGCTTCAAAAGAAGATATACAATAGTGAATAATTGTTATCAGGACTGATTGTAAGGGCTGGAAATGTAAAGGCAGACAATTCATGGCAAAAGGAGGGGAGTGATTAACTTTGCAGTCTAGGAGCGGAGGTCCCTGTGACCATCAAGGGAGAAGAGTGGAAAATGGAACTCTACCCAGAGAAGCAGTGACGCCAGAGATGGAGGCAGAGACAATGACATGGGGGAGATGGAGCGGCTGGGGACTTTGGACCTGGAGAGGAAGAGGGGCTGGGTGCAGACAACCGGGGGTAGGCTTGTGGGGTATACCCTTTGGTTGGTTGATGATGCATGGAGGGGATTGTAACCATGGCAAGGAAATGATTCACATCAGGATCAATGTGACGCTAATGTCCTCCAATGTAAACTATCACATAATTCACAGTAAAGCATTAAAAAAGAAGAAGAAGATGATAGGAAGTTATAAACAGAGTCACTGTATCAAACTGAAATGTTGATGCTCAACTATTTCAAGAAACAGCATGTGATCAATAAACAATGTTATTGAAGGAAGAAGTACAAACTGCATGAGAGTATTGGTGAAAAACAAGGCTTTGGGATTTGATAGAATATAAATTAAAAAATTTCAACAAACTGATGTAGCACTAGAGACATTCACTCATCTGTGCCAAGAAATTCGGAAGACAGTTACCTGGCCAAGTGATTGGACGAGATCCATAATTGTGCCCATTCCAAGGAGAGGTGACCCAATCAATGGACTGTAGGAATCACTGGACAATATCCTTAATATCATTTGCAATTAAATTTTTGCTAAAGATAATTTAAAATGTCTGTAACAATACATTGACTAGGAACTGCCAGAGGTTCAAGCCAGATGCAGATGAGGATATAGAATGAGTGTTATCATTCCTGAAGTCAGATGGATCTTGACTGAAAGCATAGAATACCAAGAAGATGTTTACCTGTGTTTTATTGACTAGGCGGAGGCTTTTGACAGTGTGAATTATGACAAAATATGGGCAACATTGAGGGGAATAAATATTCTGAAACACTCAATTGTGTTCATGAGGAGCCTATACATAGACCAAGAGGCAGTCGTTCAAACAAAACAAAGGGACACTAAATGGTTTAAAATCAGGAAAGGTGTGCAATAAGGTTATAGTCTTTCACTATATTTATTCAATCTGTATACAGAGCAGTAATCAGAGAAGCTGGATTAAATGAAGAAAAACGTGGCATCAGATTTAGAGAAAACTAATTAACAGCCTGCAATATGCAGATGATACAACCTTGCTTGCTGAAAGTACAAAGGACTTAAAATACTAACTGATGAAGATCAAAGACCACAGCCTTTGTTATAGGTTGCACACCAATGTATAGAAAACAAAAATCCTCACCACTTGAGCCATATATAGCATCACGATAAATGGAGAAAAGATTGAAGTTGTTAAATACTTCATTCTTCTTGGATCAACTATCAACACTCATGGAAGCAGCAGTCAAGAAATCAAATGACATGACATATTGCATTAGGCAAATCTGCTACCTAAGCCCTCAAGAAAGAGCAAAGATGTCAGTTTGAGGACTAAAGTGTGACTGACCCCCATGATATTTTCAATATCCTCATATCATGTGAAAGTTGGACAGTAAATAAGAAAGACTGTAGAAGAATTGATGCATTTGAATTATGGTGTTGGTGAAAAATATTATAGATACCGTGGTCTGCCACAAAGACAAACAAGTATGTGCTGTGAGAATTACAACTAAGAAAGCTTCTTTGCTAAGATGACCAGACTTCGTCTCTCATACTTCAAACATGTTATCAGGAGTGACTGTACAGAAGGGCATCATGCTTGGTAAAGCAGAGGGTCAACATAAAACAGCGAGACCCCCCCAAATATATGGACTGGCACTGTGGCATCAGCAATGGGCTCAAATATAACAGCAATTGTGAGGATGGCAAGTGTTTTGTTCTGTTGTACATATGGTCACTAAAGTTCAGATCCAACTCGACTGCACCTAACAACTAACAAAATGTCAAATTCCTTTTTCCTCGTCTCAGAAGTTATCACTCCAATATTTTCCTTTTCATTTTGTCCCACAAACCTCAAAACCAATTAATCTGATTGATCAGTCTAATTGATCATTTACTTTGGGGAATCCTATAGGATTTACTCAACTGGATCTATCCTCTGAAAAATCAATAAATATTTAGTCTTCCATTGCACTAGCCTATCAATAATTTTACACATTTCTGAGCACCTCTCTCTTTGTTTCTCTAAATTATTTATTTTTTAATTTTACTTCTCTTACCAAGGATTCTATACCATGTTCCACCTCTTTTATCAGCAGTGGGCCTTATTTAAAAAAAAAAAAAAAAAGATAAATGATAGATAAGTAGATAGGCAGAGAAGCAGATAGATAGATAGTTCATAGCTTATTAATCAGAAACTCCTTCAAATTTCTACCTCTCCTAGAAACATCTGTGTTGTTGTTCCAATTCATGGAGAACCTGTATAGGGTTTTTGAGGCTCTTTCAATCTGTGCAATAGCAGAAAGCCTCATCTTTCTCATGTGGAGAGGGTGTTGGGCTAAAACTACCAACCTGTAGTTCGTAGTCCAGTGCTTATCCTATGGAGTCACCATGCTCCAGAAACATGTTTCTACTAAACCTGTTTGTTTTCTTATATGGAGTACATTTTCCCTTCTTATCTATTCAGTCATATGACTTTAAAAAACACCTACAAACTAATCATCTTTAAAATTGTGTTTCCAAATGTACTTAACTACAACATTATTACTGCAAAAGGAACTATTGGAAAATATCCTTGTGAAGCGGTCCATTTTGTTAGTATGTGTATTTCATTGTTCCTGCAATAGCTGTAGTACTCAGAACAGGATTATCAGTGCCATAAAGACAAGGTCACCAATGAACACTGTTTTCTTTTCCATTGATCTAGTTTGCATGCTCCATGTCATTCTCTCCTCTTCCAAGAAATCTCATCTTTTAAATATCACTCCACTCTGATCAATTTTGCTTTATCAATTTCACAATCAAATAGTGGGATGCAATTGTGAAATCATTGTCATTTTGAATGTTTCATCTGGCTTCTCCAAGTATGTTTTCCTTTTATTTATTTTATATATTTGAGACCAGTGTCTATTTATTTAAATTCATTCATATTCCACCAAATATGCAATGTGGTATTGTGTATAAATAGATATGAAATGTATTTGTTTTAATTATAAGATAAATTTAAAATAAAAAACACACTTGATTACATGTCTCAATTCATAAGTATGCTTATTAATATGTGTATAAATGTTCCCATCCATGGTCATGATATATAAAATATGCATGTACACCTGTATAATTTTAATATATGTAGAACTTAAAATTATTTTTATCTTCAGATCTTTTATGTGCAATTCAAGTAAAGTGATTATTTTTGTCTACTTTTAACTACTCAGTATTGTATCTAGTAATGAGTAATTTTAATATATAAATGAATATGTAAACATGAGAAGAAGAAAAATTCAGTATGTATGTGTGTGTTTTATCCCAAGGTCATTTTTCAAGAATAAAAAAGAAGGAACCCCCAAACATAAGTATATAAAGTGATTATGTAGATTGCCTAGCCCTCAACAAACCTTTAATTTAACTGGGTTACTGGAAACGAGGCATACCACACAAAACACTGGCTAGACTATAGGGAACCTGGGGCAGACAGATTTTTTAGATGTATCAGGGGATTTGATTGCACTAGTTACCTGCTCTCTGGAAAGTAGAACAGTGCTAGGGAATAATAAAGGGTATACAGTGGGAGAGGGCATAGTGGGTA